>NW_027362762.1:341583421-342145921 GCF_046119375.1 Phyllobates terribilis | reverse complement strand
AGGAGAAGGAGGAGGAGGAGGAGAAGGAGAAGGAGGAGGAGAAGACGAAGAAGGAGGAGGAGGAGAAGACGAAGAAGGAGGAGGAGGAGAAGGAGGAGGAGGAGAAGGAGGAGGAGAAGGAGGAGAAGACGAAGAAGGAGGAGGAGGAGAAGGAGGTGAAGGAGGAGAAGAAGGAGAAGAAGAAGGAGAAGAAGAAGGAGAAGAAGAAGAAGAAGGAGAAGAAGTAGAAGGAGAAGAAGTAGAAGAAGAAGAAGGAGAAGGAGAAGAAGGAGAAGGAGAAGAAGGAGAAGAAGAAGGAGGAGAAGAAGGAGAAGGAGAAGAAGGAGGAGGAGAAGAAGGAGGAAGAGAAGAAGGAGGAAGAGAAGAAGGAGGAAGAGAAGAAGGAGGAAGAGAAGAAGGAGAAAGAGAAGAAGGAGAAGAAGTAGGAGAAGAAAATTATACACCAAAAATAGTTAGTTGCAAACCACAATGTGAACCTTGCCTGACACATAATAAAATGCCATTATACAGTTAATATAGAAGCTCTGTTATCATGGAATTTCATCTTGGCTGCATGGCGTCCTGTAGTATTTCTACTCAAATGAAATTTCTACTTTCTTTTCTATGTCGATGTGACAATCAAACATCTTTGTCTAGTGAGGCAAGCAATATCTGTAGATATCTGGAGAGGTCCTGGATCTTCACAGGTCCACTTCTACTTGTGTGGAACACCAGAGAGGGTGACGTCACCGAAAATGCCATCAGTACTGTGTGCAAAAGGGGCTGGACCATTTCTACAAAATACAATAACGTAACATTCCTAATACATTCAAGGAAATAGAATAAATTGGTCATCAGTATTTGGTCTGAAAACATTTTATTACAAATGTCACATATATATATATGCAAATCAGTCAAACAATATTATATATCCCGCCATACTAAGGTGGAAGTAGAGCCTTACAATAAGGTAAAGAGGTAACAAATATACTTTTTTGGCGCAAAACATACCTGGTATACTTATATGGGGCAAAATAACTAATGTTACAAGAAAAAAATGCTGCAACATTTCTACAATGCGTGGTACAGAGACCTGTCAGTATTGTAATCTAAAGTGCTAAGAAATGCATTTTATAGGTGTACATGTATACTTTTTGAAAAAGAAGGGTGGAGAAGAAAGCCAGGAAAGTAACCTTTCCCTCCCACCACTCTTGCAGAAGCACAGGAACACCTGACACAGGTAGTTTTGGTCCTCAAGAGTTGGAGGATATAAAAAGTCATGATTGGCGATAAAAGTTTAAACTGTTGTTACATCAAGTGTAAAAATATTCTTGCAAAACTTCTGTATGGAGCATATGATCTACACATCACCAGCTCTTAGTGAACATCTCAGGAGCAACACGAGATCTGGCCTGACTGCTGAGACGCAGGATGACAAGCAGGTTCTGCCATAAATGTAAGAGCAGAGAGAAGACAGGCAGCCACAGAAAGTGAGCACGCTTAAGAATGCAATAATGTGTTCACTAATTAGAACACGCTGTCCTGTCCGCAGACAGGGATATAGATTTAAATGATTGGCCTGGAAATCGCTCGATTGCTGGTAATGGATTCTGTACTTAATCCCAAAGCAAAAAAGGTCAAGAGTTCAAAGTAATAGTTTCTTCCACTGTTTTCTCTGCTCTTATTCCTGAATGACAAGATGAAGATCCACCGCATATGCTAAAGCTATTAAGACACATCCAAAACAACTGAAGGGGTCATGTTTTAAAAAGTCAAATACCATGCTGAAATATGTCACTTTCAATGTCCATGCATACATTATAGCTATTTACTCTCTAATAAATAGGCTCTCTTCCGAGTTGTTTGTTTCATCAAAGACATGTAGAAATATGGCATGACGGACACAAAGATGGAACTCAGTCCACCCTTTTATAGTGAGGCTTTCAGATGATGGGTCCAGCATTCGGTTGCTTTCAGTTTGTTCACCCCTATGACAGAATAGAAAACTGTATATTGCAATACAGATGGGAACTCACAATTAAAGGGGCTGGATAGCCAAGAAATTTGCAAACAGCTAAGAATGGGTTAAAATAATAATAGAAGCGAAACTCACCTTACTAAGCAATGCAGCGCCTGTTCCCCTGCTGCAGTGATGCTACGATATGAGGCGGCCTAGAAAGCATGGGAGCGAGAGTGGCAGGGGACAGGGGCTTTCATTATATACTCCTCAGTAGAAATGAGCAAATACTTTGAAATTCAAATTCAATACAAAAAAGCATATAACTGCCCAAAAACGACATGTCTAACACAAAGGTCCCCTACTAATGTATTAGACCCCTTTTAAGCTTTTTAGCGCAAACACAAAATTAGTACAGTGGGGTATTAAACTGTCCTCCTTGTTCGCAGTTTGTGAATAAAAAAATTAAATATTAAAAAGGTGCTGTAACTGCAGTATATCACAGATCAATCACTGACTCTGCAGGTCCAGCACCTTCCTATCACTTGAATCTTTGTACTATTCAAATACTGAGACTACCAATCCCATTTTCAATGTTCCAGTGGTGCAGTAGTGCTAAATATTTATATTATATAATGCTTGAGGAATAATCTATGTCTATTTTGACACCCTTGCCCTATTTTTCTAAACTGTCATAACTCTTACCAATATTATGTAGTTTAATCCTTCACTAGACTTATAGGGTCATATAGGGATATACAGGGACAGCCGGCAAGGAGCTGGAGCGCCATTATCATCTAATTAGGGTGCCAAACTCCACGGTTGGATAGGCACGAGGGAATAGGTCAATACATTTAGGGCATTATACAGGGTGCGCCATTTATATGGATACACCTAAATTAAATGGGAATGGATGGTGATATCAACTTCCTGTTTGTGCCACATTAGTATATTGGGAGGGGGGAATCTTTTCCAGATGGGTGGTGATGATGGCGGCCATTTTGAAGTTGGCCATTTTGGATCCAACTTTATTTTTTTCAATGGGAAGAGGGTCATGTGACACATCAAGCTTATTGAGAATTTCATAAGAAAAACAATGGTGTGCTTGATTTTAACGTAACTTTATTCTTTCATGAGTTTTTTTACAAGTTTATCACCACTTATAAAATGTGTTCAAAGTGCTGCCCATTGTGTTGGATTGTCAATGCAACCCTCTTCTCCCACTCTTGACACACTGATGGCAACATCGCAGAAGAAATGCTAGCACAGGCTTCCAGTATCCGTTGTTTCAGATGCTGCACATCTCATATCTTGATGGTATGGTGTGGTTTATGGGGTACAAAGATAGTGGTGCCATTCTTCATCAATGGAAACCTCAATGCCACTGGATATCTGAAATTGCTACATGATGATGTGTTGCCCTCTTTATGCACTGAAGATGGCACGTTCCCTGAGTTTTTCCAACAAGATGGTGCACCACCACATCATGGATGTCTGGTCCGAGCAATCCTACATGAACAGTTTCCTGGAAAGTGGATTGGTCGTCGTGGACCAGTTGAATGGCCACCAAGGTCTCCCGATCTGACCCCCTTAGACTTTTATCTTTGGGGTCATCTGAAGGCAATTGTCTATGCTGTGAAGATACGAGATGTGCAGCATCTGAAACAACGGATACTGAAAGCCTGCGCTAGCATTTCTTCTGTGGTGTTGCTATCAGTGTGTCAAGAGTGGGAGAAGAGGGTTGCATTGACAATCCAACACAATGGGCAGCACTTTGAACATATTTTATAAGTGGTGATAAACTTGTAAAAAAACTCATGAAAGAATAAAGTTAAGTTAAAATCAAGCACACCATTGTTTTTCTTATGAAATTCTGAATAAGTTTGATGTGTCACATGACCCTCTTCCCATTGAAAAAAATAAAGTTGGATCCAAAATGTCTGACTTCAAAATGGCCGCCATCGTCATCACCCATCTGGAAAAGTTTTCCCCCTCCCATATACTAATGTGCCACAAACAGGAAGTTGATATCACCAACCATTCCCATTTAATTTAGGTGTATCCATATAAATGGCCCACCCTGTAGATCTGCCCAAAGTTTAAATAATTTATCTTATTAGGTTTTGTATACCTCTCTATATTAATGCATATCTAATAAAGTAACATTTTAAGGTATTGTATGATTCAAAATTTTTTAAAAACCTTGGATTCATATGTATATACTTTGTGCTTAGTGGTGCAGTAGTACACCACAATCAGATTTAGGCCTTTACATCCCCTAACTGTAATGATGAGCTGTATCCATAGGCTGTAAAATCGTACAAGGGCCGCTGCTTTCTCTGCCCTCATCTTTTACAGTCCCTGTGATAATTGCCACTAATTGTCTGCGCTAGACCATGTCATATGGTAGCTGCAAGGCATTATGGGAAAACCAGAACGGCCACAGATGACGTCGTGATTCTGCGGTCTAGCTGATGTAATCTTCAGCGGTGTGTCAAATGGTGCCGGGCATTTTCAATTTGTGATCCGCACGACTTGAAATTCAAATTGTTCGAATTCACAGGGACCCGCGAGTTTCATGAAATTCGAATTGAAGTCGGTTCGCACATCTCTACTTCTGAGCCATTTTCTTAAAGCTTTGCTAGACATACCCTTTAAGATTGCAAGGTATTTTAGTTAGGAAAAAAAGCGAATGAGGAGTCAACCTGCCCTGTGGTGTAATTTTAACAAGTCTTAAAGTTCTTCTGATCCATCATAGGTTTATTTTAGCTACTAACTGTCTTCTAGAAAGTTAAAGAGGGAACATTTAAAAGACACCTCACAGCCAAAATGACTTTCTGAAACCATGACACTTCTTGCTACATCTCGCTCAAGACAAGGGCCCAGTAGGAAGCTAATAGTCTCTGCATATTTTATGCTAAAATGTCTTCAGAATCTCATTAAAGCCAGGCTGCTAATAGACAGTCTTACCCTTTTGAAGAATTATTTTTGCGTCATGCAGCAGGAGTTATATTTAGCATGTAAGGTGCAGACAGGCAGCTGGGTATTTTGGGAGCCTCACCCGCTCCTGAACTCCAGTAGGATACACAATCCATAGTTACAGATTCCTGTCTCATCCCAAAGTTTCACCCTTTACAGGATGGATAGGTAGGAAAGTGCAGTCTGGCCAGGAATCATTAATCATTTCCGGGGCAGAACAGCTTTCATCCCCTTTGTCTTAACACTGGCAGCAGATGAATCCTTTCTCAGCTGGAATGACTTCTGCTCTGGCAAGGCTTTGATATTACTCTTAAAGGAATACAGATTGCAATTTTACAACTTTGGTGAATATATACAAGCAAGCATTATATTGCAATGGCTATAACAATGTAGTTTGTCAATAGAGTCCTAGTCAATTTGTTAGCAAGTCAACCTTGATGAGCTGTATTTGGGAGTATTTGGTATTTCTGAGATATACTGTCCATCGACCGTCCACCATACTGCTCTCAACTGCTGCTATGCATAAGAACCTTAGGCGTTAAAGATGCACAGGAATGAAATAAAAGTGGATTGTAATTCCATTTCCATGGATATATTTTTCTATGCACTGGATTACGAGCACTAGTCCTGATGTGGAGTCCTGATCATGGCATCATCAGAAAAGTGAAGCATGCCCTCTGTAGCATACCGGTGGGTTGAGCTGGAACAGTTTCTTTCTACCAACCATTCGCAATCTGACAATGTATTATGCTACCAGCTGTACAGATGGTTTGGATGGGTCAAGTAGGAACCCAGTTGCTGGTAGTAGAAGTGTAAGGCCACAGCCCCACTATCAGTATTCGGTCAGTATTTTTTCTCAGGAGTGGGAGCTAAAACCAGGAGTGGGTGATAAATGCAGAATTGGTGACTTGTTTCTATTATACCTTTTCTCTGATTGTTCCTCACCTGGTTTGTTCTCCCACTCCTGAAAAAAAATACTGACCAAATACTGATAGTGGGGCAGTGGCCTTAGTCTAAATGTCTGTAAAGCAATAACTTTAGAAACAAAAGACAAAGGAAATATTAGGCATTAAGGACCTGATTAATTAAAACTGGCGTTTTTCACGTCAGTCTTTATGAAGTAACCCCACTGAAGTAACATGCACCGAAATCAATAAAAGAGGCGACGTCACTCAATGAATTAGGCGCATCTAACAACTGGCGTTCTGAAACCATCTATCACTTTGGTAATGCATGGCCGGGAATGGTTTAAAAAACACCCAAAATTACACACGTTGCTAGGTTTCAAAGTATTTCATGTCGGAATTTTGGCATAAAGACATCCATAGGTTGCTAAAGTAAAAGTTAATGTGATAAAATAACTTGGTATACATTTTTCTTTGAATCAAAAAACATGGTGAGCTCACATACAAACATATTCAAGTTTTTATGCAGCTGCTCTCTCTATTGAAAATGTACAAACAGAGTTAAATGCTGACTGCCTATTTTAAGTCTACGGATGATTCAGAAATAGTTAAGCCTAATCTGTTTACTTCCGTCAAGAAGAAGCCCCCGATTTAAGCTGTACCCCAAATAACATAACACAGCCAACAGACAGCACCCTCTTGGCAACCAATGTAAAGGTTAAGCCTAATCAATATCCAAATAAAATAGACCTGAAATAAATCAGGGCCAAAAAACAAACACACTGTTGTTAATATTTAGTGCCAAAAATTTGCTCTACTAAATGCAGCCCTAGGAGACCTTCAGACCAAATTAGTAACAAGAACCATGTCTTTGTTCTTGTATTGTTGTTTTAAGGAAAATCTCCTTTAATTGGTTTGTTTAAGAAGTCGTGTTCATTGCCCATTTAACAGCAAAGGGTAATTGGATGTGGCAATGTCATCCAATTGTAAAGCAAGAAAAATATATAGTGAAACCTACTAGTGAGGGAAAAAACAAAGCTGTCAAATGACCAAGTCCTCATTCTAGAACCAAAGATCTACAAGGAAATGTGTGTCATATGAGACTTGAAAAAGCAGCTCTATATGATTCCCAGAACTTCAGTTGTCATGTACCTTTGGACCAACTCCTGTTCAGCAGACTATAAACGGGACACCAAGTGAGCTCTTAACAAGTAGTCGCTCATGTCAGATAACATTGAGAATGGCAACCCAAAATGCTCATCTCCATCATCCAATCTGTCCATAGTCAGGTGCAGTGAGGAATACAGTTGGGACAACAATCATCTTTGTTTCTTTCTGCAGTAATTGTCATCAATTATTTCTGAGATATGCAATGACTGAAGAAGAAATCATGGTTGGCTAGTGTTGCATCACATTACCTCCAGCAATTAATGTTTCTGATCCAAGGAAATCAGCGCAATGTGGCTCTTTGTTTTATGACCTTGAGGCAGGTTAACATGTGCAAAAGATCTCGGAAACGCTAGGGAGAAACTGCTCGGTAGCTATATTGGATTTTGCACTGTATCAATTTCACAAGCCTGGTGCCTAGGGTTGGAAAAGGAGATCTACAGTATAGATATGGCAATCCTTAGCAGCCATATAACTGAGAATTAGCCGAACAATGATGAAAGTTCTTATGGTTAGGCCACCAGAGTCAAATTGGTTCCTGAAGTGGTTTAGCTGGCTTCTCAAATTTATAATATATAAATACTATATATTATGATATACACTTCTCAAAAAAATAAAGGTAACACTCAAATAACACATCCTAGATCTGAATGAATGAAATATTCTCATTGAATACTTTGTTCTGTACAAGGTTGAATGTGCTGACAACAAAAAACATCAATGGAAATCAAGTTTATTAACCAATCGAGGCCTGGATTTGGAGTCACCCCCAAAATTAAAGTGGAAAAACACACTACAGGCTGATCCAACTTTGATGTAATGTCCTTAAAACAAGTCAAAATGAGGCTCAGTATTTTGTGTGGCCTCCACGTGCCCGTATGACCTCCCTACAACGCCTGGGCATGCTCCTGATGAGGTTGCGGATGGTCTCCTGTGGGATCTCCTCCCAGACCTGGACTAAAGCATCCGCCAACTCCTGGACAGTCTGTGGTGCAACGTGACGTTGGTGGTTGGAGCGAGACATGATGTCCCAGAAGTGCTCAATCGGATTCAGGTCTGGGGAACGGGCGGGCCAGTCCATAGCTTCAATGCCTTCATCTTGCAGGAACTGCTGACACACGCCAGCCACATGAGGTCTGGCATTGTCCTGCATTAGGAGGAACCCAGGGCCAACCACACAAGCATATGGTCTCACAAGGGGTCTGAGGATCTCATCTCGGTACCTAATGGCAGTCAGGCTACCTCTGGCGAGCACATGGAGGGCTGTGCGGCCCTCCAAAGAAATGCCACCCCACACCATTACTGACCCACTGCCAAACTGGTCATGCTGAAGGATGTTGAAGGCAGCAGATCCCTCTCCATGGCGTCTCCAGACTCTGTCACGCCTGTCACATGTGCTCAGTGTGTACACGCTTTCATCTGTGAAGAGCACAGGGCGCCAGTGGCGACTTTGCCAATCCTGGTGTTCTGTGGCAAATGCCAAGCTTCCTGCACGGTGTTGGGCTGTGAGCACAACCCCCATCTGTGGACGTTGGACCCTCATACCACCCTAATGGAGTTGGTTTCTAACCGTTTGTGCAGACACATGCACACTTGTGGCCTGCTGGAGGTCATTTTGCGGGGCTCTGGTAGTGCTCCTCCTGTTCCTCCTTGCACAAAGGCGGAGGTAGTGGTCCAACTGCTGGGTTGTTGCCCTCCTACGTCCCCCTCCACGTCTCCTGGTAGCGCTTCAGCCTCTGGACATTACGCTGACAGACACAGAAAACCTTCTTGCCACAGCTCGCATTGATGTGCCATCCTGGATGAGCTGCACTACCTGAGCAAATTCTGTGGGTTGTAGAGTCCGTCTCATGCTACCACGAGTGTGAAAGCACAACTAACATTCAAAAGTGACCAAAACATCAGCCAGAAAGCATTGGTACTGAGATGTGGTCTGTGGTCCCCACTTGCAGAACCACTCCTTTATTGAGGGTGTCTTGATAATTGCCAATAATTTCCATCTATTGTCTATTCCATTTTCACAACAGCATGTGAAATTGATTGTCAATCAGGGTTGCTTCCAAGTGGACAGTTTGATTTCACAGATTAACGGTACTTATTTACTTGGAGTTATATTCTGTTGTTTAAGTGTTCCCTTTATTTTTTTTAGCAGTATATATATCAAAACTATGAATTAACACATGTGGAATTATATACTTAACAAAAAAGTGTGAAACAACTGAGAATATGTCTTATATTCTAGGTTCTTCAAAGTAGCCACCTTTTGCTTTGATGACTGCTTTGCACACTCTTGCATTCTCTTGATGAGCTTCAAGAGGTAGTCACCGTAAATGGTCTTCCAACAATCTTGAAGGAGTTCCCAGAGATGCTTAGCACTTGTTGGCCCTTTTGCCTTCACTCTGCGGTCCAGTTCACCCCAAACCATCTCGATTGGGTTCAGGTCTGGTGACTGTGGAGGCCAGGTCATCTGGCGTATCACCCCATCACTCTCCCTCTTGGTCAAATAGCCCTTACACAGCCTGGAGGTGTGTTTGGGGTCATTGTCGTGTTGAAAAATAAATGATGGTCCAACTAAACGCAAACCGGATGGAATAGCATGCCGCTGCAAGATGCTGTGGTAGCCATGCTGGTTCAGTATGCCTTCAATTTTGAATAAATCCTCAACAGTGTCACCAGCAAAGCACCCCCACACCATCACACCTCCTCCTCCATGCTTCACGGTAGGAACCAGGCATGTAGAGTCATCCGTTCACCTTTTCTGCGTCGCACAAAGACACGGTGGTTGGAAACAAAGATCTCAAATTTGGACTCGTCAGACCAAAGCACAGATTTCCACTGGTCTAATATCCATTCCTTGTGTTCTTTAGCCCAAACAAGTCTCTTCTGCTTGTTGCCTGTCCTTAGCAGTGGTTTCCTAGCAGCTATTTTACCATGAAGGCCTGCTGCACAAAGTCTCCTCTTAACAGTTGTTGTAGAGATGTGTCTGCTGCTAGAACTCTGTGTAGCATTGACCTGGTCTCTAATCTGAGCTGCTGTTAACCTGTGATTTCTAAGGCTGGTGACTCGGATAAACTTATCCTCAGAAGCAGAGGTGACTCTTGGTCTTCCTTTCCTGGGGCGGTCCTCATGTGAGACAGTTTCTTTGTAATGCTTGATGGTTTTTGCAACTGCACTTGGGGACACTTTCAAAGTTTGCCCAATTTTTCAGACTGACTGACCTTTATTTCTTAAAGTAATGATGGCCACTCATTTTTCTTTACTTAGCTGCTTTTTTCTTGCCATAATACAAATTCTAACAGTCTATTCAGTAGGACTATCAGCTGTGTATCCACCGGACTTCTGCACAACACAACGGATGGTCCCAACCCCATTTATAAGGCAAGAAATCCCACTTATTAAACCTGACAGAGCACACCTGTGAAGTGAAAACCATTTCTGGTGACTACCTCTTGAAGCTCATCAAGAGAATTCCAAGAGTGTGCAAAGCAGTCATCAAAGCAAAAGGTGGCTACTTTGAAGAACCTAGAATATAAGACATATTTTCAGTTGTTTCACACTTTTTTGTTAAGTATATAATTCCACATGTGTTAATTCATAGTTTTGATGCCTTCAGTGTGAATGTACAATTTTCATAGTCATGAAAATACAGAAAAATCTTTAAATGGGAAGGTGTGTCCAAACTTTTGGTCTGTACTATTATTTATTTATATATATATATATATATATATATATATATATATATATATATATATATATATATATATATATATATATATATATATACACACACACATACATATATATATATATATATATACACACATACATATACACACACATATATACATATACATACACACATCTATAATATAATCGGTGGAGAGTCCCTCTGTCTGAAGCCTCTATAGACTGCGCATGCGCGAAGCGGATTCTGGCTCCAGACAGAAGAACGCTTGGAGCCGTTACAGGTAAGAGGAGTGTATGGCGCCGGAGATCACGGTATGCGTAGACACAGAACGCATACCGCGATCTCATACTTACCTGACCGGGAGGAGCGTTGCCGCGGCGCCTCTCTTCTAGCCGGAGATCGGGGGCGGAGTGAAGGCGTCGGAATCGGCGCATGCGCATAGCGCTATCCGGCGCCATTTTACTGAAGACACATTTACATACATCCATTCCTTAAAAAAACATCCCTTGACCAGAACTGCACGGCCAACTACAGACCTGTTTCCAATCTTCCTTTTATCTCTAAACTCCTGGAACGCCTGGTCCATTCTCGTCTAATCCGCTATCTCTCAGATAATTCTATTCTTGACCCTCTACAATGTGGTTTCCATTCTTTACATTCTACTGAAACTGCCCTCACTAAAGTCTTTAATGATCTACTAACCGCTAAATCTAATGGTCACTACTCCCTGCTGATTCTCCTGGATCTCTCTGCAGCATTCGACACTGTTGATCATCATCTCCTTCTCACTATACTCCGCACTATTGGCCTCAAGGACACGGTTCTTTCCTGGTTCTCCTCCTATCTCTCTGACCGCTCCTTCTCTGTGTCTTTTGCCGGCTCCCCCTCCTCTCTCCTTCCCCTTACTGTCGGGGTTCCTCAAGGATCAGTCCTAGGCCCCCTTCTTTTCTCCTTATACACAGCTCCTATTGGACAAACAATCAGCAGATTCGGTTTTCAGTACCATCTCTATGCGATGACACCCAATTATACACCTCTGCATTACTACAAAAGACCAGTGATTGTCTTTCTGCTGTGTCTAACATCATGTCCTCCCTCTGCCTATCACTGAATCTGTCAAAAACTGAACTACTCGTCTTTCCTCCCTCCACTAACCTACCTGTGCCCGATATTGCCATTTCCGTTTGTGGCTCCACCATTACTCCCCAGCAACAAGCCCGCTGTCTTGGGGTCATTTTTGATTCAGATCTTTCCTTCACTTCTCACATTAAATCACTCGCTCGTTCAGGTCATCTACACCTCAAAAACATCTCAAGAATCAGGACATTTTTCACCTTTGACTCGGCAAAAGCTCTTACTGTAGCTCTTATTCATTCTCGTCTCGACTATTGCAACTCTCTACTAATCGGTCTACCTCTTACTAAACTCTCCCCTCTCCAATCCGTTATTAACGCAGCAGCAAGGATCATATTCCTCAACAACCGCTACGCCGATGCCTCTTCCCTGTGCCAGTCATTGCATTGGTTACCCATCCAATATAGATTTCAATTTAAACTTATCACGCTTACCCACAAAGCGCTCAATGCTTCAGTACCCCCCTACATCTCCTCCCTCGTCTCAGTCTACCACCCTACACATGCCCTCTGTTCTGTTCTGCCAATGACTTAAAACTAAAATCCTCCATAATCCGAACTTCCCACTCCCGTCTCCAAGATTTCTCGCGTGCTGCGCCAATTCTTTGGATTGCACTACCCAGGACAGTTCGATTAATTCCCAATACCCACAGTTTCAAGCGGACCCTAAAAACCCATTTCTTTAGACTGGCGTATCGCCTAAACACACTGTCCGTCCCAGTTTTCCCCCATATTAAAATCTTCTTCAATTTCAGGTTCATACCATCCATGCACTTAATAGCCTCGGTCAGGACTGTACACATACTGGCTGGCGACCAGTCCATGTATTATTATTTATCCTATTTAGTATATCAAGGCTGCATTATGCAATATATGTACACTTTACCTTTTGTGTCTCCCCCCATTTCCTCATAGGCTGTAAGCTTGCGAGCAGGGCCCTCACTCCTTTTTGATTTTAGAAATGCTTATTCTGTATTGTTTGTATAAGTCCCCCCTAAAATTGTAAAGTGCTGCGGATTATGTTGGCGCTATAAAAATAAAAATTATTATTATTAATCTCCAGTCTCTCAAAATGCATACAGGTATAACAGAGAGGTGGACTTTTCGGTTAAAGCAGGCAGCCATCGGACAAGAGCAGATGCAAAGATTACTGGGAAGTGAATGCAAGGCAGGTCTAGTACCTATAGTGCAGGTAAAAAGATGATGAAGAACCAAATCACCTCTGAAACACCAACTTCTAAAGCATCAGAAATGGATCAAGTTTTGGTATGTACACCAAACCAAATTTTTGCAGGGAACGAGGGCAATAAGATCTAGCTTATACTCTCATCTTGGGTGAAATTACAAGTACACTTTAAAGGTATTTCTATTTCTTTTATCATGGTGTGCTATAAAGCAGCTTATTTTCCTGAATAAGTCATTTAGATGGCATGTGGGCCTTTAAACATGCATTTCAAAGAAGGTAATTTAACAATCAATATCATGACATAAAATAAAACATTTTCATCTGTGACACCGAGCGTTGCGTGTAGTTCTGCATAGCATACAGAGCAGAAACAGCTGCAATCAAACCACTGAATGAGCACATCCCAGAAGACTACCCATGTCTCAGTGATTTTACAAGCTTTCACTACTAACTCCACATCCCAGGACCAACCACATCAAATCGGCTTGTCACAACTCATCAAAATGGAGTAACAATCTCCATAACATGTTGCCACAGCTATGGTTCAATCAAACCTTCCTTCTCGGAGGATATATGCAAACCATTGTCACATTCCTCTGGGACCTCCCCTTGGCTGCCTCCTCATATCTTCCCTCCAAATATTATTTCTGGGAAAGCGAAATCTTAGAGAATTCTGAGCTATCTAATTAGAGAAGCATGCTTCCCAGCCCTACACAGACCAGACAATTTTCTTTCAATACAGCATTACTATACAGAGTTTGTTGTGACATGCACATTAAACAAAGTAACATTAGATGTGTGCTGTGCATTTTATTTCTCATCAAAACCAACCGGAACGTCCCATGCTCTATAGGCAGGCTACAACTTGTAGGATTTCTAATGGAACCTTTGTGCACCCTGCAATGAAACAACAGGCTTTCCATGTCTTTTAATATAATCAGATGAAAAAAATGAAGAATAAAACTCATTTCTTTTACCGGTAAGATGGCTGTACACATGGGATTTAATGGGAATCCGTCAAGGAAATTACAATTATTCATTTCACCATCTTTGTTTAAGAAAAAAAAAAGAAATCCTAAATCTTCAAGGTTGCACTCTGGCCACTGAGCCCCATAATAGACGGCGTTCTTAACTCCGTAGGCCGACTAATCCACCTTTCTCCTCGATACTCCTCCCTTCATTGGCTCCCAATTCCCCAACGTATTCAATTCAAACTATTTACACTGACCTACAAAGCCGTCCTCCATATATCTCAGAACTATCTCCAAATATCTTCCCTCAGGTAATCTCTGGTCCTCACAACGCATCCTTTTCTCTCCTCCGCACGTTCCTCTCCCAATCGCCTACAAGACTTCTCCCGAGAACACCAAATCCTCTGGAATTCTGTGCCTCAACATGTCCAATTATCCGCCACATTCAGAACTTTGAGACGGAACTTGAAAACCCATCTCTTCAAGAAAGCTTACAACCTGCAATGACCCCGCTGCCACCTCACTACTATGAGCGAAGCTGCCAGATCCCCCAACCTACTGTCTCCTTCCCCAGCACCCTATAGACTGTAAGCGCACAAGGGCAGGGTCCTCTCCCCTCTGTACCTGTCTGTCATTGTTAATTTGTTGTCTGTAATTTATATTTGTGCTTTGTATGTAACCCCTTCTCATGTACAGCACCATGGAATCAATGGTGCTCTAAAGTGACTAGACTGACACTTCCGTAAAGCATAACTCTAAAAGATGCTCACAGCAGCTCAGGAAAGATGGCAGCCCCAATTTTTGTGTAGAAAAAAAAATTAAATTAAAAAGTTTTACAATCATAAAAAAAAAATTGGCAAAAAATGTTTTTATTGGTTTCAGGCTAAGTGCCCACGATGCAGAAATGCTGCATATTTTTTACGCTTCTCCCTGGCAGGAAAAACGCATGCGGATTTTACATGCGTTTTTCCCGCCAGGTAGAAGCGTTTGTCAACCGTCTTTGCATGCATTTCTGCATGCGGGTTAACTAGCGCTTTTCCAATCGATTTTAACATCACTTGGAAAAGTGCTTGACAACTTGTTCACACTATGTAAATCCATGCAACCGGCATGGATTTATAGTAGTGTGACCAAGTTAGTTAAAAAAAAAGAATAAGAATGGTAAAAAATAAAGTTTATACTCCCCTTCCGTTGTCCTCCCGGTGTTATGTCCGCTGCGTCCGGTGTGTTGGGCGGCTCACGCTGATGTGAAGGACCTGCGGTGACGTCATTGAGCCATGTGATGGTTCACATGACTCAGTGACGTCATGGCAGGTCCTTCACAACAGCGTGAGCAATGCAAGACACCGGACGGAGCAAACAAAACACCGGGAGGACATCGGAAGGTAAGTATAATCTTTATTTTTTATTTTAAATTCTATTTTTTATAGTTCTATGGTACCCAGGTCTGGATGAGAGTCTCCTCTCCTCCAGACTTGGGTACCATCCGCACATAGAAACGCATAATATCCATGTGTAGAAATGTACTGACACAGATATTATGCGCTTCAATGCAAGTCAATGGCAGCGATTACGCTGCGTGTCCGCAAAATTAATGGACATGCTGCGGATTTTTGAGCGCAGCATACATGCTGCGGAAAAATCCGCAGCATGGGCATTGACATTGCGGCTTGTCATTGGGGACCACGGGGGGGGGGGGGGGGGGCGGATTACCAAGCATTTCCCAAGCGTTTATGCTGCGGAAATTCCGCAGCATAAACGCTTGGAAAACGCATAGTGGGCACACAGCCTTAAATTGCAAAAAAAAGTCTAGACAACACATTCCTTTTAGGCTGGACAGATGCATCAATATTTGTCCGATTCCTGGATGAAAAAAAAATCAACATGAAAAATTCTAGTCGCTTCCTTTAAAAACTTGGCCAGTTCATGGATGACAATTGGGAAAATAAGCTAATTTATCTTACGTTTACACTCAGCCTAATCACCATTAAAGTCATGTAAAATGTCATGCACAAGAAGGAAGCAGCACTTT
This sequence comes from Phyllobates terribilis, assembly GCF_046119375.1. NCBI lineage: Eukaryota > Metazoa > Chordata > Amphibia > Anura > Dendrobatidae > Phyllobates > Phyllobates terribilis. The sequence continues at coordinate 342,129,924 of NW_027362762.1, read as the reverse complement.
TATACCAAATCTTTCTATATTTTACAAAATGTTACCTCTTAGAAAGTCAGCGTTTCACTTTAAACTTTTTTAACTTTGCACTAAAGAAGCTGTTACAAAAATACAGGCACCACCACCAGTCTGTATCCGGTCTATGAAATGTTGACAAAAACATCCATCTATATACTGCCCCCTGCAGGCTGAAAAAGCTAATTATCTGCAGTACTATAAATTTCTGCATAAAAGTTGCATATTGACGCAGACTCAATATGGTCTTAAAATTAAACTGCTAAGTACTAGATTAGATGCGTAATATGCAACACAGTGGCAAATACTGGAAGATAAATTCGGGGCTTTTTTGTTTTTGTTTTTGTTTTTAGATATGGCTTTTCTATACGTACACCATCTCCAGGGTGGCCTCCTTTAGAAAAGTTTATTGAAAATTCGATTCAATTTGGCAATCTTAAACCACACTTCTTTTCCACTAAGGCAAGTCTCCTTTTCAAGTTAGGCGCAAAGACACTATTGCTCAAAACTCTTAAAAGGATTGTCCACTATTAAACAACTTCTTTTGAATGTCCCCAACCTGCTAAATGGGATATACATACATAATACACACACACATATATATATATATATATATATATATATATATATATATATATATATATATATATATATATATATATATATATATATATATATATATATATACACACACACACACACACACACATATACATATATATATACATACATACACACACTAAATAATAAATATATTATATATATATATATATATATATATATATATATATATATATATATATATATATATATATATATATATATATATATATATTGTAATGCAGCAGGTTGCTAGCATTACTGTAAATGGTCCAGGATGTGCTTACCGGACCATGTACCTTCCCCTTTATCTGACTGGTCACATGACTGTGACATCACCCAGGTCCTGCATGCACAGTAAAGCTCTGTATACATGACTGGGACAGCACACAGGACCTATACACACAGCTGACTGATCACATGACTGTGACATCAGCAAGGTCCTGTCAGTATGTGGCTGTCTGTGCACAGCATATATAAACCTGCTTAATTTGAGACAGGTGTGTTCGGTGTGAGGCGTGAGGCCTGTTCCCCATGTGTGTGGGATACCGTGATACCGTTTGTGAGAGGCCTAGTGAGGCCGAGAGTGAAGCCTGGCAGCCTGAAAGGCCAAGCCTGGATCCGATGCATGGATGTCAGTGGCCTTTGAGGGAAAGCCGGCTTGTGGAAGAGTCCTGAAAGGCGCAGGCTGGATGTGAGTGGAGACATACCAGTAGCCTTAGACGGAACAACGGCTGGAGACCCCTACCTGGGAAGCCGCAGAGCCACAGTGGTGGCAGAGTAACGGACTGAGACAGCTATACCCGGCAAAGGTAATACCCGGTGCTATATGGACATTGTGATATGAACATTGCTACTTTATTACCTTGCCGTAAGCTGTACCCTGGAGCAAGTGGGCCGGTGTGCCACTTGGCTCATGAATTGTTTATGTGTGTAAACCTGCCGGTGGCGGACTAAGATGAACTGTGTGTGAACAGCGGTTTATGAAGTGCCATAATAAACTGCAACACTGTGTGAAAAAACGTAAAGACATTGCACGTGTGCATTGATTGACGCAGCGAAGCGAGTTACCCCCAGTATGATGACGAGCGCTGCCTTACAATATATATATTATATATATATATATATATATACATACATATACATATACACACACATACATACATAGTACAGACAAAAGTTTGGACACACCATCTCATTTAAAGATTTTTCTGTATTTTCATGACTTTGAAAATTGTACATTCACACTGAAGGCATCAAAGCTATGAATTAACACATGTGGAATTATATACTTAACAAAAAAGTGTGAAACAACTGAAAATGTCTTATATTCTAGGTTCTTCAAAGTAGCCACCTTTTGCTTTGATGACTGCTTTGCACACTCTTGGCATTCTCTTGATGAGCTTCACGAGGTAGTCACCGGAAATGGTCTTCCAACAATCTTGAAGGAGTTCCCAGAGATGCTTAGCACTTGTTGGCCCTTTTGCCTTCACTCTGCGGTCCAGCTCACCCCAAACCATCTCGATTGGGTTCAGGTCTGGTGACTGTGGAGGCCAGGTCATCTGGCGTAGCACCCCATCACTCTTCTCCTTGGTCAAATAGTCCTTACACAGCCTGGAGGTGTGTTTGGGGTCATTGTCTTTTTGAAAAATAAATGATGGTCCAACTAAACGCAAACCGGATGGAAAAGCATGCCGCTGCAAGATGCTGTGGTAGCCATGCCGGTTCAGTATGCCTTCAATTTTGAATAAATTCCCAACAGTGTCACCAGAAAAGCACCCCACACCTCCTCCTCCATGCTTCACGGTGGGAACCAGGCATGTAGAGTCCATCCGTTCACCTTTTCTGTGTCGCACAAAGACACAGTGGTTGGAACCAAAGATCTCAAATTTGGACTCGTCAGACCAAAGCACAGATTTCCACTGGTATAATGTCCATTCCTTGTGTTCTTTAGCCCAAACAAGTCTCTTCTGCTTGCTGCCTGTCTTTAGCAGTGGTTTCCTAGCAGCTATTTTACCATGAAGGCCTGCTGCACAAAGTCTCCTCTTAACAGTTGTTGAAGAGATGTGTCTGCTGCTAGAACTGTGTGTGGCATTGACCTGGTCTCTAATCTGAGCTGCTGTTAACCTGCGATTTCTAAGGCTGGTGACTCGGATAAACTTATCCTCAGAAGCAGAGGTGACTCTTGGTCTTCCTTTCCTGGGGCAGTCCTCATGTGAGCCAGTTTCTTTGTAGCGCTTGATGGTTTTTGCAACTGCACTTGGGGACACTTTCAAAGTTTTCCCAATTTTTCGGACTGACTGACCTTCATTTCTTAAAGTAATGATGGCCACTCATTTTTCTTTACTTAGAATTTGTATTATGACAAGAAAAAAGCAGCTAACAGTCTATTCAGTAGGACTATCAGCTGTGTATCCCACCAGACTTCTGCACAACACAACTGATGGTCCCAACCCGATTTATAAGGCAAGAAATCCCACTTATTAAACCTGACAGTGCACACCTGTGAAGTGAAAACCATTTCCGGTGACTACCTCTTGAAGCTCATCAAGAGAATGCCAAGAGTGTGCAAAGCAGTCATCAAAGCAAAAGGTGGCTACTTTGAAGAACCTAGAATATAAGACATATTTTCAGTTGTTTCACACTTTTTTGTTACGTATATAATTCCACATAGTTTTGATGCGTTCAGTGTGAATGTACAATTTTCATGGTCATGGAAATACAAAAAAAATCTTTAAATGAGAATGTGTGTCCAAACTTTTGGTCTGTACTGTATATACACACATTCAGAGAATGCTGTAAACAGCTATTGGTCATTGATCGTCTATGCCCCGTGAGTGCTGCAGCCAATGTCATTGGGGCATAAATCTGCCCCACTGTAGGCTACTGAATTATTAGACAATTGAAAGGTTTGCTTTTTCAGAGTATAAGGGTATGTGTACATGATCCTTTTTTGGCAGCTCTTTGAACGCAACATACATGTGCTGCGTCCAAAGCGCTGCACGCAGGTAAAGCCGCATGTATTCATTGAACACATGCGGTTTCACCGCATCCTATCCTTTGCACTATAGAATTTCTCTTGTCGAGACAAGTGTCTCCACAAGAGAAATTGACATGCTGCGGTCTGTGAAGACGCGCGCCGTATGTCCGTCTCAGTGGGTGAGCCGAAGGAGAACGGGAACACATAGTGGGTATGGGATTTGTATAAATCCCATCCACTATGCTGTAACATCTGGCCGCTGCGGATTGCACGCAGCGTTTACTTACCGTGTGCACGTACCCTAATACCGCTATAAAAATACTAGTGACTAATGATCCCATATAACAGACCTGCACGTATGAATTAGTACTCAACTAAGGTGCATCTGTGTAAATGATTATTAAGCTTCCTTAAAAATTATCTTGCTGTGTAGAGGTGATGGGCTGCCGAGAACAATGATAGTCTAGAACAGAGGTCCCTAACCTTTCTGACCTTGAGAGCCACATTCAGCTCAGAGAGGGGTGCGAGCCACATCCAGCTCTTGCCCCACTCACAGTAGTGACCCAGAGCCCCCTATTATCAGTATAAGGACAGCCAAAGCCTTTCCACTGAAATCACATCAAGGCAGTATGCCAAGCTCAGGGTTTCCTATCTTACCCCAGTCAGATCTGCTCTTCTGCGCAGGGCTACACATAAGTGTCACCATCTATAGATCTACTCTTAATAGCGGTTTGCTACACCAGGTGCTAATGCACCGAGCTGGCAGACAGCCGGGAGCCACACATCACGGGCCCGCAAGCCACACATCACATGTCAAGCTACAGGTTGGGGATCCCTGGTCTAGAAGCACAGAAGGATCGGACCACCAATCATTCTATGTGCATAAAGTGAAGTTGGACCTCTCTACACGGGCTATGAAATGACCACCAAATGACTCCATGAAGCCAATCCACAGTCATTTAATGGCCACCATCAGTCAATGTAAATGCACCCTTAATCTCGTGTTAGACAGTACCTTTGCCACGGGGCTTGTATGAGACTTGATGTACCAAATAAAATTTGTGAGTTCTTGCGACTTGACATTCAATTGAAGCTATGCAACTTTTTTTAAGGAGGGATTTTGCAAGTCACGGACAATCTAGGATTGGACCCTCAAAAGACACAGGTAAAAAAAAAAAAAAAGTAATTGTAGAAAATGAGCCGCAGATGCACCCTGCCATATACTGAACTCCATATTAGAAAAATGTCCGTCTAGCTCTCGTCTTATAGGTGACACATCTGCTCCCTCACGGCAGAATTAATACTGATTTAATTGGAGCACTCTACTACCCGGAATGACACACCATAAGACAACCGTTCCAGGAATTCATCCATCATGGTAGAAGATAATCCGAGATGTCACAAATTACATAATGTACTGCATTGTATTATATAAATACAATGTGTAATACTAAATGTATGCTTTACACATTTTCTTTATCTCTTTCTCAGTAGTAACTATTTACATGAGCTAGCGGATATTTTTCTACACAAAATGTACTTTCCTTTACGACAAGACAAAACATTAAGAATATTTCGCACTGGTATTAAAGCCAGCTACGCAGATAGTATCCTAAGGCAGGAGCACACTATCAGCGGTCGGTCGCACAGACAAGGGACTAGTTGTGACAATCCTCAGGCACAACAAAAATAAAGAGGACAAAGCCATTAACAACTTGTTCAGATCCCCATTCACTAGGAACATTCAGGAACATAACATTTTGTCAACATATTCATTTTAAAGCAGGGAAATTTGCAAGTGCTGCTTTTCAATGAGGATGGATAGAAATTGGCAGTCCCCCAAGGGGAATACTTCCGCATCCAGCTAATGCACTGCTTATGTAAAATTGTCTTGAATAGAGTATAATAATTATCTGCAACAAGAACAGGGAATAATCCTATTGATTTGGAGACAAGAGAGAATCCTGTCAATGCCATTCTAGACAAAAGTGATAAACCGTATATCTGACTAGTGTGTCAGGTCTCTCAGGTCATGTTCCTATGCATTTTCTTTATTCAGAAATTTTGAAATTGTAACTTATTGAAGAATAGAATAAAAATATATATGATACATAGTGTCATAATAAGACACAAGAAAATGGTTTCCTATGAGCCAATACGAAGATATCGGACGGCCATATTAAAGAGTTGTTCTGGCAAAAACCATGTATGAATTAGAATCCCATGTGAATATTCCACCATTACAAACGCTACACTAGTCCTAAAAAATATATATACAAACACACACATATAGGTATATAGATGTATTTTTACTCATTTACATAGCGCCACTGATTACACAGAGGTTTACAGATATTGACATCTCTGTTCCCATTTGGATTCATAATCTACATTCCCTATCAGTATGTCTTTGGAGTGCAGGAGGAAACCCACAAACACGGGGAGAACATACAAACTCCTTGCAGATGTTGTCCTGGGTGGGATTTGAACCCAGGACCTGCTGCAATGCAACAGTGCTAACCACTGAGCCACCATGCCGCTCACATGATTCAAGCATGGATTGATTAAAAATAAATGAAATTATACTCAATTTTCAGCGCTCCCACAGATCCGGCGCAGGCCAATCCAGAAGTGGTGTTTGCTCACAAGTCCCAGCATTCAGTAGTAGGCCGCAGTGGTCAGATAACTAGAAAAGTGCATTGTCGGACAACTCCTTTAAAGTGGCCACACACCTTACATATCAGTTGGCCGTATGACAGCTATGTCTCAGATCGCTCTCCCTCAATAAAGATGAACACTCAGGTCGACCAAATACTCATGTGTTCTCAATATGGAAAGTTTAAAATGTTGTCTCCTTTAGACAACTCTGGCTTTGCTGAAAGAGTAACCATCGTTTTAATTTTTATTCCATAAGTCAATAGTACACCTGAAAATAAGAGATTTTGTAATATATCTTATCAGACGAATCAGCTTCTCTCTCTGCCAGAAATGATCATTACTTTTCAAAATTCTCAATTTATAGGTAAAATCTATATTCAGTGAAGACAAATTTTTACATTACTGAGATAAGAGTTGACAGTTGGTACTGATAGGGTTCCTCTTTCTCCTTCCTCTTCCTCCTACTATCTAGATAGAATCTGATCACTAGCAATCACCCATCTTAGTAACGGGAAAGTCTGTTTTTAGTGAATACAGATTTCATCTGTAAATTAGCCCAGGCATGCCAATGTAAGGAGGTTTATTTGCTGTGCAATGCTCCTCTGGGAAATTAAATATGCAAATTGCCTTGTCAGAGAGGAAGAGTACTAGAACTCTATAGCGCCACCTTGTTGGAAGAAGCAATCCTACAAGTCACTATTGACCCCAGGGCTGATGTTAGCACCCGACACACCTGGACAAGTGCCGGGGCCCTGGACCATCAGCTCACTCGCTGTCGAGGCCCGGGCCGCTTTTCCGGCACCTGTTTAGGACCGTCGGCGCTGCTTGATTGCCGGCACTTCCCCAGACATGGCCGAGCGCAGTGCGTTGTGCGGCTGTGTCTGGTAGTAATGACACGCCAGGGGCAACACTGCGCTTTTAATTCAGCTTGTGTCACCCCTGCCGCGTCATTACTATCGTTCCCAGCCGAACAGCACACTGCGCGCAGCCATGTCTGAAGTGCCAGCAATCAAGCAGCGCTGGCGGATCTGAACAGGTGCCGGGGAAGCGGCCCCGATGGCAAGTGGGCCCCTCTGATGGTGTGGGCCATGTCTGTGACACACCGGTGGCCCTGCACAGATGAGGGGGAGCAGCCCGGGCCCGGACACCGTGTGTGTGTGTGTGTGTGTGTGTGTGTGTGTGTGTGTGTGTGTGTGTGTGTGTGTGTGTGTGTGTGTGTGTGTGTGTGTGTGTGTGTGTGTGCACGCGCGCGCATGTCTGCGTACCGTGTGTGCGTGCGCGCGCATGTCTGCATACCGTGTGTGCGTGCGCGCGCATGTCTGCATACCGTGTGTGCGTGCGCGCGCATGTCTGCATACCGTGTGTGCGCGCGCATGTCTGCATACCGTGTGTGCGTGCGCATGTCTGCATACCGTGTGTGCGTGCGCGCGCATGTCTGCATACCGTGTGTGCGTGCGCGCGCATGTCTGCATACCGTGTGTGCGTGCGCGCGCATGTCTGCATACCGTGTGTGCGTGCGCGCGCATGTCTGCATACCGTGTGTGCGTGCGCGCGCATGTCTGCATACCGTGTGTGCGTGCGCGCGCATGTCTGCATACCGTGTGTGCGTGCGCGCGCATGTCTGCATACCGTGTGTGCGTGCGCGCGCATGTCTGCATACCGTGTGTGCGTGCGCGCGCATGTCTGCATACCGTGTGTGCGTGCGCGCGCATGTCTGCATACCGTGTGTGCGTGCGCGCGCATGTCTGCATACCGTGTGTGCGTGCGCGCGCATGTCTGCATACCGTGTGTGTGTGCGCGCGCATGTCTGCATACCGTGTGTGTGTGTGCGCATGTCTGCATACCGTGTGTGTGCGCATGTCTGCATACCGTGTGTGTGCGCATGTCTGCATACCGTGTGTGTGCGCATGTCTGCATACCGTGTGTGTGCGCATGTCTGCATACCGTGTGTGTGCGCATGTCTGCATACCGTGTTTGTGTGCCCATGTCTGCATACCGTGTGTGTGCCCATGTCTGCATACAGTGTGTGTGCGCATGTCTGCATACAGTGTGTGTGCGCATGTCTGCATATGTGAAGGATGAGGGGACAGCCTGGGCCCTGTGTTGTATACCTATATTTCTCCGCCGTATCTGTGTGTCATGAACGGTGGTATGTGTTAAAGGGGCCCATTGAGACTCTTTCGCCCGGGGCCCACGAAAACCTGGAGACGGCCCTGATTGACCTTTAAATGAGCCTTTCAATATGACTTAGGATAAAAGCCAAATCAGAATCACAATGCGCAGACACGGTGTTTCAGAGTATTGACCCTCGTCAGTGAAAAGTAGAAGATCTGATTTGGCTAAGTGAGAGGCTCTGGATTGAGGTCTAAGGGGTAATGTTTCTCCTTGTGGAGTGTGACATACTGGCCCTTGCATGCCAATGTAAGGAGGCTTATTCACTCCTCTGGGAAATTAAATATGCAAATTGCTTGTTCAGAGAGGAAGAGTACTAGAACTCTATAGCGCCACCTGTTAGAAACAGCGATCCTACAAGTTACTAATGACCCTCTAACAAAACACCGTGTCTGCAAATTGAGATTCTGATTTGGCTTTTATCCTAAGTCATATTGCAATGTTTGTTAAAGGGTAGATTGTGACTTGTAGGATTGCTGCTTCTAACAGGTGGCGCTATAGAGTTCTAGCCCTCTTCCTCTATGAACAGGCAAATTGTACCTGTAAATTGAGAATTTTAAAAGTGAAAGATCAATCCAAAAAGATAAAGAAGCAGATTCCTCTGATATATTACAAAGTTTCTTATTTTCATATCTTATGTACTATTGATTTATAAAATAAAAATTATAATGTCAGTTACTCTTTAAAGAAGTTGTCCACTACTTTTTCATTTTTCATTGATGCCCTATCCGTAGGATATGTCCACTACTTTTTCATTGATACCCTATCTGGCCGGAAGTACTTACTTGCGGTGCTTGGCCTTTTAGCTGTAGTGGCCGCCGAGGGGTACTGCACATCCGCCACCTATTCAATTCAATGGAAGGCAGATGTGTAGTACCCTGCAGCGGCCACTACAGCTAAACAACCAAGCACCACAAGTAAGTACTTCAGGCCGGCGGCCGCTGGCACCGATAACAGCTGATCGGCGGGGGTGCCGGGTGTGGGACCCCAGACAATCAAACATTGATGCCGTATCCTACGGCTATGGCATCAATGAAAAAGTAGTTAAAAACTTCTTTAAGAAGAAATGATTGAGCATGTTGAAATTCAAGTTGGATGAACATTTTTCTTTACTGCCCTCCATCCACCACCAATGGATTTGGCCAGTGCTCACGTAAATGGGTACCTCCTTTCCACCCTGCCTCCTTTTTCTAACTGGGCAGAATATAGAAACATGTCTATGTTTGGAGCACACTTTTACCCTTGCAATACACCTGTGAGCAACTCATACCGAATATTCCAACGGTTACATTGAGATGTCACCAACATTACCCGGTATTTTTAACTAAACAAGAACGGTAAAGTCAGGCCGCCCTTCTCACTGGGTATTCAGCGAACTTTGAGCCCAATGCTATCTACATCCTAGCTTTGAATACCTCACTTAAAACTTTAAGCAGCAATGACCTTGACTTCTGCCAAATGACCATACAGTGAATGTATGCAATTTACATAACCTTCTTCACAACCAAGATTATGTGTAAACCAAGCTCAATTAATGTGCATGGTCTGCATTAAGTAAGCCACCAAAACAGCACGAATCCAATTAGTAAGATGTTAAATTAAGAATCTACCAAGAGACTTCCAGTGAAGACATCTACGCACAAGAGTGGAGAGGAAAAAAAGCAGCCTGCATAGAGATAAACTGCTCACAGGAGTTTTCTGAGAAACACTTGACTCTCCATTGCCTAAAATAACAAAGATGGTTTCACAACTACAGGCAAATGGATAAGACATTTTGTAGAACACGATGTTCTTCTAACAGAAACTTCTGTGGCCATCTTCCAAATGTACTGGGACAAAATGAACCATAATCTAGATATCCTGTGAACTTGCAAAATGGACGGTTTTCTTCTATATGCACAATGTAAATCTATTCGATACTAGATTTACAATTAAAGCCAAGCATTACATTAAAATATTTAGAATTTAAAACTCTAAAGTAGTTTTTTTTTTGTTTGTTTTTTTAATTTCAATGTTGGAGTGGTGCCACTAATGTAAGTTCCCTGACCCTAGTCTTATACTTACCAGCTGCCGTCTTCAGCTCTTCTCGGCGCAGCTTTGGTCTATTCTATATAATAAATTGGGTACAGTAGTTCAATGCAGGATGTGCTGTAAATTTTTTCATAAGAATTTGGGAAAGTTATGAAATGTCCTATAAATGTCTGTCCTATTCCTGATCTAAGGATCTCGGCTTTTAGGTGAGATGAATCTGTGCTGCACTTTATGTACATGGTCAGTAGTGAGGCCGTGCTGTGGAGTCGGGAGTCAGGGAAATTGAGGAGTCGTGGTTTGGCTTACCGACTCCACAGCCCTGGGAGCAAACTAATATTTTTTTCAGATACTTCCACTTAAAGTACTCTAAAGGGGTAATCTCAGTTCAGACCAGCGGCTCAAACAAGCCGCTGGCACAAAATGTCAATCTTCAAGAGAGAGACGTTCCCACCCTTTGGTCTGGCATGCAGGAAGCCAGGAGGCTGCGGAGCAGTGTGCTCCTGAAGATTAAACCCACTTTAATCAATAGAAAATGTTGCTGTAAACGTCAGCATTTGTAAAAACTAGTGGGTACAAGGAGCTATCATACTTCTCCCTGGTCATAAATTTAGAAACCCTAATAATGTGTCTAGCATTCAAATGAAAAGAAAATTTGTGAGACTGTTAAAAACAAAATCCTGTCAGCTGCTCCCAGTCAATGAGAACTGATGAAAAGCCTTTAACAATATGTACATACAGACTTTTTGGAGAACTTTAAAAGCGGATCCCCTTAAGCAGAAAAAAAAAGTGTTTAAAAAAACCTTGAAAGACCCTTCCTATTAATTTATATAGAAAAACTAACACTACTATTTATTTTCTCACTCCTTTGAAAGTTGGTTTTTTTTTCACTTCAGGCTTTGAAAGACAGCTGGTGGGAGAGAATAAAGTGTATGTCACTTTTGAAGCTTGTTCAGATGGAATCCCCTCCAACCTAGGCACTGCCAAAAACCCTTCAAGAAAAAAAAAAACTGCAAAAACCTTGCAAAACTCTTCAAAAGCAGCTTCAGAAAATGCAAAACTCCTTAAAGCGCTCCCCAAAGAAATAGTTTCCACTGCACCATATAACGTCCCCCGCACCGTTTAAAGTCCCCCCACACCATATAAGGTCCCCCCACACCGTTTTTGGCTTTGCAACTGCAAAAATAGATTTCCTATATTTACATACCAACAAGCATCATGTCACAGTTAATGCAGCTTTTATGTAAAGGACAAAGCAAAATAAAACAGTCCATTTGACAGGGAAAGATGGGATAAAGGTCTCCATCATCTGCAGTCGCAGATAGGGTTAATATATCTCACACAACTCTCAGCGATTAACATAAGAAGTCTTTAATAGAATAGTTGAGCTTGTCTCGTGGCTCGTCTAGCACCTAACTGGTCAAGAACCCTCTATTTATAAGGCACAGTACAATAGGGATTATCGGCAGATTCCCAGGTGCAGAATGCCGGCCTGGTACAGTACAAGAGCTGGAGTCTATAGCACTTCACAATCATTCCGTTACATTCACTCAAAGCTCCTGAATTGCGTCTCATCCTGATAATCCCACAGGGTGTAAGCTGCCATGCTGGGAAGCAGCAAGGAGAATTGTTAGTTCTGGGTTGAAGGTAGTTATACCCACTCCAGGATCCTGTTAAAAAATAATACATCTTTACAGGTAGTGTTCCAGTGTGGAAGGGACTGCAATGTACACACTGGGACCAAGTCTTGATGCTTAACAGGTTAATTAACAACTTGTCAATTGTACCTGAAGATGTATAATAGGATGTTTAGCACCAAATCCGGCTCACAATGCAGGATACAATCTATCAAGCTCTCAAACCACACTGGTTTGGGTTTTTAGACAGGAAAAATTACTTACCAGGTATTTCAAAACAGGCAAATTTTTTTTTGTAACCAATTGCAATCCACGTCATTAAACATACAAAATCAGCTGCCGCCCAAGTCCAATTATATTGAAATTGCTTTTAAAATTAACTCTGATGCAAGTAATTGCTTAAAGCAGTTGTCTTAAATTCTTAAATGGATAAAATTGTAAAAATCTACTTCTTACTAAAAATCCTCTGCTCTCGAGAGCAGAGGCATTTTTAATTCTACTGTGCAGTTTGTTGCCGAGGTTACCTGCCACCTTGCAGTCTCAGGGCAGCCGGTTCCCTAGGCAAGGAACGTGCGCCGCTTATAGGCTCTGTGCTTTAGAGCTTGGTCACACTGCACTGAAGGTGGCCGGATTGCTGGATCCAGCCAGCGTCATTCCCCGTGCACTTCGAGATAAAGCTCTCTCTGCTAGCAGCATTGGAGTGAACGGTCAATCTTCAGGAGCACAACGCTCCCGGCAAACAGGAAGCCAAGAGGCAGAGGAGCGATGCGCTGCTGAAGATGGAAGATTAGAACACTCCCTTAATATTCAAGCACAGGTAAACTTTAATGATGAAGAGCATCTGTCAGAACAGAATGACTGTTCAAATAAAGTACAGGCGCTTGGTGAAAACATTTAAGTTCACTTTCCCACCTGCTTGTTTTCCATTTATCTCCGCACTTCTCTGGCTCTATAAATCCAGAGTGGTCAATAAAAGAAGAAGGAGGGGTGGAGATGGAAGGAAAACAAGAAGGTGCGAAGGTGTAATTAAATGTTTGGCCACACCAAGGGTGCACCAAGCGCCTGTACTTGGTTTGAACAGTCATCCTGTGCTGACCAACTCCCTTCAAGGTTAAAGAGCCTTCACCATTTCTGATCATAAAGAATCAAAAAACAAACACTAAAAAACACACAGCACTCGCCTCCGGTCACTCTGTGCAGTATTAGCTTATGCATTATAATAGTCAGAACTCTCTCTTTAACATGTCCACATCTGAAGCAATATTGACTGCAGTGTTACCTCAAAGTCATTGCTTTTTTATTTCCAAGCTCGGATTACTGTGGGGGCTGAAGGACAGTGACAGGACTTCATTAAATGCTGAGACTAAGCAGGAGAATTATCCAAGCACAGCAGAGACAGACAAGACACATAGTTTTATAAAGATTACCTGCCAGCAAACAAGTATATTAGAAAGAGCACGAGTGCAAATATTCCTGTTGTCTACATTAGCCAGGCCGGTTATAATGGGCAAAGCAATAAATCCTCACCCTGTGCTAGAACAGAAAAATACTCAACATTTTCATGTGTTTTTGTTGTTAATTCAACTCACATAGGATGGAAGAATTAAGAGTGCAGATAAAATCGCCAAGCAAATGCCCATCAGGTTTAGGCTGGATTCACACACCCGTGCGTTGCGGTCAGAGTCTGAAAAGGGGGAACACAAACCGGCCGTGGGTCTCATGACCCAAACTTAATATAAATGTATAGGAGGCTTTTGCGTTCTGGTTAGGAGACCCCCTCAAGTCAGTCTGGGCATATCGGTCCATATACGGACAGTGAAATAGACTAGTGTGAACCTGGCCTTTGGGTGAGAACTGCACAATTTCAGGAATTATTTTTACATAATTAGTGGCATGAACAATATAAAAAAATATTTTTAAAATGAAAGTCTGATATAAACAGTAAATAAATTAAAAATTAAAGCCTCCCTTTAAGTCCTGTTCTAAACAATGCTCAAAAAAGGTCCTAAGTCGGGGAAGTAATAATAGAAGTCTAATGGTGGAGGAGAGATAATGTAAGGGAAATGATAGGAGCATCAAGTAATTGTTTAGGATCATTTAAAAGTTTAACTAAACATTATATATTTTTTTTTCTTCAGGAAATTGCAGTTCCTTACGCTTCCTAGAGATTGATGGGGTTGTGTCGCTACAATCAGTTATTCTTATATTATCCTGAGCTTCTCTAATGGTCAAAGCGTACACCAAAGATAAAGGTGTTGCTCAATTAACCTTCTATTTGCCTCTTGAACCCAGTGTAACACACAAGGGACCCCGCTAAGGACATTTTTGACCTATACACAAGATAACTGATAAAAGTTTGATTTTTAGGCGACCTCCCATTAGGCCCTCCAGTGATAACAAAAACTATGTTCAGTATAGTGCTTTGCAGTTTTCATTAGCCTCAGACACTGAATGAAATGGCACCAGAGGCAGTGAGTATGCGTGACCACAGCTCCAATCCAACTCCTCCTCCCTGTGTTCATGCAGTGGGGAGAAATGGGACACTTCGGACCTTCTTTTTAGGGAACACTGTGGGTCCAGCAATGGGGTCTCCAGTGACTAGGTAACAATCATTCTGTCCTGTGGGTGGGTAAGTAATGGCCTTAGATGGATTAGTTCTTTAACATAGGCACCACATGTTATTAAACTAATGAATGCTTCAGCCCCCCCCCCCAAAAAACACATCAATAAGAACTTCCTCCCCCACAACTCAGAGTACCTCACAGTTTCATCTGTACTGATCTATAAGGTCTCTGTGGATTATTGGCCAAGAAATACATTGCTAGCATACAAAGATCTACTTTCATAAAGTTACTTTTAGAATTTCATGTTGGATAAATTCACATCCCTTTTACATATATTTTGAAATTGTTTGGGAATTTTTGTTTCATACTTTAGCAGTATAATAAATAAGAAACTGTCACAGTGCTACTATGTGCCGTGTGTACATTTAGATCATTCTCTATGTTCTACACAGGTTAATATACAAAGGAACTCCATATTAAAAATAACTAGACCCCAGAACACCACTAACAGCCGTGACCTCTTAAGTAGCTAAAGGGAAACAACAATAAAAGAGTCTACCCTAATATGCTTCTCTGTTAACTCATAATCCAGATGGAGAGGGGAAATCCCCTATTCAATATAAAACCTGCAGCAAAAAGAAAAATCTGGATCCAATTTGGTCTTGGACCAATTTCCTGAGCCATTGACTTCTAAGTGTCCCAGCGAGATTAACCACTAGGCCTGGAAGTAATATCCCGCATAGTATAGTGTAAACCATTGTGAAACACCATCAAAAACAGAGGTGAGCAAGTTAAAAGAAAAAAAAAAAAAAAAAAAGTCGGATTTACCATAAATCAGGTTGTCTGCAGAGTCAGGCAGGCGGTAAACAGTGGACGTCAAGTATCAATAGTGTCATTAGTACTTATTAGTTGTCGCTTCCACAAAGTGGAGGTGTGGTGTTCCATTATTAAAACTGCATAAACTGGAAGGAAACCCACGTTACAGGTCTAACTTGTCATATATGTAAGATATTATTCTGCCATATGTCTTAATATTGCCCAATTAGGCTAATTTTCTCTAGGGATGCAAGAATTTGATGGGCAGTATCAAATACATTGAAACATAGGTCACTCAATGGGACACATTTTATGTTTTTAAGACTAGAAATGCCGGGCAGCTGTGCCCGTGCGACACAAGACATCCCTGTGCCCGTGCGACATCTTCTATGGTGTTGCATTGCATCCTGTTACGGTGATACAAATGTGTTGGATTTTCTATTACTGGTCACACGCGACTCATTTGCCAAAGACTTAAAACCAATTTGGCAATATTTGTAGCTCTAAAAGTTGCATGTCAGCAAGTCACAGACAAAATACAAAAATGGTTTTGGTTGCGTGACTTCTATGATAGCTGCTGTCACGCGACACATGTCACTGTGAAGCCCTAAGCCTAACGGATGTCCACCACATGAGCTGAAGAAAGCAAACATTTATAAAGAATAGAAACATGTATGGGAACTATAAAGGAGTCCAAACGGATATATTACAAAATCATCTAGTGGATCGTCAACAACCAGGTTCTATTCTTTATGTCACAATTGTTCCAAAGATACTTCTAATACAGATCAGTGGAATAAGAAAAATAAAACTTCCATGACATAAGCAAGCCATACCATGTAAGTAGAGAACCCCTCTGCAGTCTGTAATGGATTGCAGCCATATGCTGCTCACTCAATAGCCCATGCAACTATGCCGACCATCAGTGACATATACAGAGCACAAGTAATCATAGATGGGTCACGAGACTACAGCAGAAGTGATGAGGCAGGAAGAAAATGGAGAATAGTTCTTATTCACCAGAAAGAAAAAGAAAAATAACAGCCATTTCCACTAGGTCACCAAATCAGACCTTACATGCAAAGCCAGAATACATTTAACTTTGATTATCGGCGTTCACCACTAGACGAGCACAGTAGTAACTAAGCCCAGCACAGAATAATTGATTCATCAAGCTCAGATCATTATGTATAACAATAAATTGCTTCAATTATTTCGAAGGTTTGCTCACTTACCACTGTGATCACAGATGGATGAACAAAAAGCATTACATCTGGGCAAATATTGTCTCTGCATATTGGGGCCTTACTCTCAGCTTGTAAGACCGCCATATTACGACTTTATTACCAACTGGTTCAAATGTGAATCATTTTTCTTTTTAAATCTTTCTTTATTTCTCCAAACTATTTACACGTACAGAGATCTGTGCATACTACACACAAAAAAAGAATAATCCTGCATAATACTGTAAGACCCGCTTAAAACGTTACAGAGAGAATTTCTAATCACAGGTAAGTTGCTTGTTTTTACAAGTACTTTGCAGTTTCACACATTTTAGAAGATGAGAAACAATTTAAAGGGAATCTGTCACCCCCCCTGGGAGATATCAGACCTCTACTATGGGTATACAGGGTATAGAAAAGTAAATCTATACATACCTGTATGGCCCATAGCAGAGGTTTGGTTGCAGAGAAATGTGTTTCTATTAACTCTGTTTTGTAGAGGCTTGGTGTCCCCCGGACGCCAAAAAATCCCCGCCTATCTTCTTAGTAATACCCGAAATCCCCGCCTATGTGTTTAGTTACCATATTCCCCCCCTCCCCTGCATGTCACAGGGCCCTGTGACGTGCACTGTTCTCCCTTAGTTCCGACGCATGCGCCAAGCGCCGCTCACATAGAGCGCACTTTGTTTCCTCCTTGCCACTTTTTTCTGTGCACTGCGCCGCAGGGTTCCATTGCGCAGGCGCCGAGGAGTCACAGAAAGGTGGCCGGGACGAAGCAAAGCGCGCTCAATGTGAGCGGAGCTTTGCGCATGCGCGGGAACTGAGGGAGAACAGTGCACGTCACAGGGCCCTGTGACGTGCAGGGGAGGGGGGGAAATATGGTAACTAAACACATAGGCGGGGATTTCGGGTATTACTAAGAAGATAGGTGGGGATTTCTTCGCGTCCCCCGGACACCAAGCTTCTGCAAAACAGAGTTAATAAAAACACATTTCTCTGCAACCAAACCTCTACTATGGGCCATACAGGTAAGTATAGATTTACTTTTCTATAACCTGTATGCCCATAGTAGAGGTCTGATATCTCCCAGGGGGGGTGACAGATTCCCTTTAAACACAAGCAAACTTTTATTTTTTATGAAGGAGTGTAAAAGCAATACAAAAAAAAACAAGACAAAGACTTTCTTGAATAAATAGCTATAAAATGGGTTGTCCACCCCTGAGGGAGATTTTCAGAAAGCCCTGCAGCTTGCAGAATCTTAGCGGTGTGTAATGTGCATACAGTTAGGATTCAGCTCCACTTGCTGGTTTCAGGGGACCGTAAGTATGTGTTATGACTCAGCCAGTTCTCTCAGAATAACATTGGGAGAAGCTGGGAAAAGACTAACCGGCCCATGACCCCAATTCACATCCTTACAGGCACATGACGACCACTAAAATAGAGAAGCGCAGTTAAATCCTAACAGTGTGTACATTACACACAGCTAAATTTCCTTCCGAGTGGAAAACCCCTTTATACAAACTAATGGTACAGAACCTCAAAAAAATCCCCAAAAAAATCTACTTTTCCATTCTTTTGTTAACACGACAAGCAGCAACACATTTCACAGTAATAGCATAGTACACAGCCAAAACTAACTCCTTTATATCACAAGGAAAGCAGTGGTCTACATCCTTTATGTGCGGCAACCAGGCATGTATAGTCAGATGGGAAATTACCTCTATGCATCCAACAATTAATTATACATTTGTTTAATCATTAATAAAACATTTTTAATACCTATAATCTATTGTATAGACCCATAAAGAGAAAAATAGAGATTTGTGGGTAAAGTGAGCACATCTGTTGCATTGTTACATTATTAAAGTAATCACCTCTGAGACTGGAGACCTGAGCTCAGGTACAGCGAGCGCAACCTCCCCACAGACTCATTTAGTTTATTTCAGCATGCAGCGCATTGCTCCAGCATTGTTCACGTATTATATTAGCAGCCTGATGGTAAACTTTATGCATTTTTTTTTTAATAATTGCATCAGCTTTCAAAATGTGATAATGCAAAACATAATTCACTGAAAGTCAAGAAACTTTGCAACATCCGACCACTTGGTATCTGAAAGGAAACAGAAACCGGTACGTATATATGGTGTAAATCTGGAGTAGTGTAAAGCCCAAGATAAACAAGGTTATGGAACAAAGCGAACATCTGCAGCCAAGAAAACAGGTTTCTGTCTACTGTAACCCTTTCGGCGGGTGCAGCTTTTGCAATAAGGTGTTTAAAAAACATATTTGCGTCATATAAATGAGTTAAAAAAAAAAGGAATTCACCAAATAAATCCATAATAAATCAATTCATAAAGCATAGCATTCCAGGATTCCCAGAATAGCGTACATTGTATCTGCTCGGATTAAGAATGCCTGCAGGAGCCAATGCCATTGTGCTTGCATTGTAAAGGTAGAAGTTATCAGCAGACTCCAGTTTTGACACCTGGCCACTAGAGGCTGCCATGAACTGCTCCAGTACACCTCCCCACTGAAGACACAGCAGGTGTGAAGCAGACAGCCACTCTACTGAGCACAGCTTTCACACTTAACCCTTACATCGCAGCCTGGGATGGTCATATTTAATGTATAAAGCCCAGTAACACATGCCAATACTATGGTAGGAAAATCAGATATGGCAATCTGGAAAGGAATGGCGAGGTGCCCGAGTAGGGTTCCAATCTGTGAATAATAGTAAAACTCAGTAGGATATGTGGCAATAGATGTGAAATTTATTAACAATTTAATCAGTCCAGAGAAACAGCTAATGACATTTCAGTCCAATACGGACCTTCATTGGGTAATTGCTGTATAAGACTTGTACAAAGAGCAAGAACAATATAGTTATCCATCTTGAAAATGCATAAATATTATACAGATAAACATACAAAATAATAATAAGCAACAAGTGACGGATCAGTAGGTGACCAGCCCGGACCGATGCAAGTTTGTGATCATGTATGAAGTGTAACGGAGTGGGGGAAAAGGAGTCCATTTCTATTCTGGTTCTCAATTGGGGAGTACATAATTGGATACCGTGTTGATCATTTTAGATTTCTTTGCAGCGTACAGCTCTTTACTTCTGCCACTCTGTTACACTTCATAGATTATATCACAAGCTTTCAGCCGTCCGTGCTGATCCATCACTTGTTGTTTATTATTATTTTGTGTATTTATCGGTATAATATTTATGCATTTTCAAGATGGATAACAATATTGTTCTTGCTCTTTGTACAAGTAATACAGCAATTATCTGATGAAGGTGGTTAAATTGTTAATTTTCACATCTTTTGCCACGCATCCTAGTGAGTGCCAAGTTTTACCATTACTACATGCTAATGCTATATTACTGCAGGACATGTTGGTTGCGGTTTACAAGCCAAACCCTTTGCGCGTTGAACTGTGCATGACATCTGCCTCCGACCAGACAATATTCCAGCAAAAGGCACCAGCTCCATAAATCCGTTCATTCTTCTGCTGGAGCGGTGAAGATGAAAAGCAGCGTTTGACAATTTTAACTCCTTGAACAAGTGAATTTCCACTTCTCAGCAACAAGTTGGTTGCATATACTCAAGCCTTGACAGATATTTTTTCCCTCTGTATTAGCACACCGCACGTTCGCATGCATGCAGGGTCTAGTCAATTCACAGACATCTCCTTCCTGTAAATTTAGACAGACGTGAACACTAGGAATTTGCTAGGTAGGACAGCGCTAAGCAGATGTGGAAGTCTTTCCTCTAATGGTTTCAAAAATGAAATAGGGAGGAGAACTAGAATGCTATCACCCATGAGTGAAACAGATTACTGTAAAAGCCGAAATTAACCCAATGATTGACTGAGAGCCTGTTAACACAGCTTTAGGGTTCATGTACACAGATGTTTTGTAGCTCTGCTGTGTACCAAGATGTATGAAGGCTGCCATAGTGGTGCACGAGCCCTCTACTGTACTTCCAGATGCCTACATTTTATACATTGGCACATACAGGTTTTCTGGTTTGATTACAAATTAATGAACGCAGGAAAAAAAATAGAAACACTCCATTGAATTCAATATGTAGGGAAGTATTCACCCTAGAAGCAATGTTTCTAATGGAGAATACGCTTGTACATACGGCATCTGACGGAACTCGTGTGACTCTCTCTTACTAAGGAGTTGCAGGCCTCTGAAAGGAGGAGCCCTCAAGGAGATTAAGGAAAGGCGCACGTAAACATAATATGAAGTAATGACTGTGTATTCAGGAGCCAAGGTTTAGAAGCAGTTACTCTAATTCACACAAATTCTGCCAAATAACCTGGAATCACACAATTTCATGGAGTAAAAAAGCTGGAAAATTCTAATAAGACAACAAGGGATGAGAGCTATAAAATCCAAAATCAGTTTGGTTTATTAGTGACTAATCATGGAATTTATAACCTAACTACAATTAACCCAGCACATCTGTCTCCATGTACTAAAAAAAAAAAAAACATCAGTGCTCAAGAGAGGTAGAGGCCACTGACAGCTACAGCCCGAGCCATTTAAGCAATGTACTGAAGGCCACCTGTGTAAGTGGACTGGACATCCCTTATAGGGGTTGTCCAATTTTGGCACGAAAGTCTGCAGTCATCCTATGTGACTGCAGACTTGTGAAACGGGGCAGTCATGTGACCACAATTATGCGATATGCATACTGCTAGCAACATTCCAACTTTACGCGTCTTGCTCAATACAAGCGATTTAAGCATGGCTGCACACAACTAGTTGGAATGTGGCCAGGAGTATGCATATCGAACACTTATATTCACAAGACCACCCAGTCTCACCACAGGCACCAGAGAAGGACAGCTCGCACTGTGCACGCTGTGAGGATTTGCAAGCCTGCAATCACAAAGAGTGATTGCAGACTTTTGTGGCAAACCTGGACAACCCTTTTAACATTTCACAAGTCATAGAGACATCCTGATCACAGGAGTAGGAAAAAAAGCTCCCACTCCTATAAATAGCCATACATATTAACACTATCCAAATATAATTTGGGTTAAATAAGGTGTCACGCAATTCAAGATAAGGGTATTGTGCACAACAACGTGTTCTTCAGGCAGCTTCCACCTAGAACCCACCTGAAAAAGCGCTGCAAAAAATAAACTCAGTGTACAGCACTGCAAAAATGACATTGCGGTACCAATATATTATCTTTTGTTACTTCTTTTAACGACCTCAAGGTTTGGAAACCATGAAGCAGTTAAAAGTATAGACATGTTTAGTGATTGGGTGGCTTCCAAATAAAGCTGCCCAATCTTTATAGTTGAAAGTATAGGGAAAGGAAGGTGGAAGGGGAGCCACCACATAAAACGCTGGGAAAAGACTGCTTGCTTTTTCAGAAGCGCCTTAGCCTAGGAAAACTCTGGTTCTCCGCCGGTGTCTTAAAGCATCATGTGCCCATGCTCTAATGAAGCAACCTCCGTGTGCTGACACATAGTGCCTCCAAACATATTATGGATATATCTTCTTAGAGAAGCTACGTTTTTTATGGGAAGAATACTTCCACAACAATGCATCTAATTAATTTATTTTTCCATTTCTGTAATATGAAAGTTAGCATACGCCCTTCGATTTTGATATTTCACGTCCTTTTTTAGCCTTTTAATCATAGCCCTTGTAGACCAGTAAGGACTCAAACATTCTGATTCAGTGTTTTTGGTCAGTTTCATCAGAGTTTGCTCAGCGTGTCAGTTTTTACAATCAGAGTTCCATTAGTTTTTTTTTAGAGATGATAAAGAAAAAAAAAAAAAAACTGATGAAGGTGTCTTAACCTCCTCATATAAAAGAGTCCCTAAAATACCAACAGCTCATGGGTGGCATCCGAGTGCAGTCTGATTTTTCATTGACCCATAGACTTGTATTGGCGAGTTTGACTCGAGACGAAGATCAAAATAGCATATATCTTCGTAATTTTGTGTGGACCACTTCGTCCTCAAAAATAGAAGGACATGTGAACAGCTCCATAGACTATTATAGGTGCAGGTCTATCCGTGAGAAACAAGTACAGAACTCATACGAGAAAGACAGACCTCTGAATGAGTCCAAACCGGATGGCTGGACAACACTGGCTCGGACACTGTACTAAATAAGCGTTCATTAAGAACGAGCAGGATTTGAGCCTACCCACATTATCCTGCTATATCAAAGTCTGTACAAATTCTAAGATCCATAAAAAACCATCAGAGTCATAAAACTGTATTTACTCAGAGACTGTTTGCTTTAGCACCTAGCAGTATTGTTTGACCATCAAATATTTCTCTTCCCCTCTGATCCATGCTGCTGTATTCTCACTTATCTTTTCTGTGAAACCCTGAGCAAATGTTGGTCACATCCCTGGGTTTGTTTTGAAGCCATCACTGACCCTTACATGTTTGCACAGATTTGTAATAAAACTGGCTTGGCATAAGTCTATCCCAATTCCTGCCTCCTTACCCAACAGCCATTTCTCCAACTAGGATGTGATAAAACCTTTATGAACAGATTTCTGATTCAATGTGTTTCTAGTATCACAAACTACGGTCTCATTTCAGAAAGAAGACACAAAAGTGAGATTTAGGTCCATGGACTTTCTCTACAAGTGTTCAGTTATCTTAGCATTGTGGAGACCACAACAGTTCCCAAGAATGTATAAAGGTGGCCATACTCAGAAGAATGCCAGCCGAACAGCACGATCCTGGTGGGACTGGCCAACTATCTATGGTACATGGGGGAAAGTAGGGTCAGGCATGTTGGATTTCAATCCCAATGGTAATAAGCCCCTTATTCTCCTCTCCCCATTGCTGAAGCCAAGCCTGCACGTGATGTATATGTGGGAGAATTAAGAGGAATGGCCACCAGCAAAATGAGCAATCAGGCAATATTTATGTCAAGGTACACCATTTTTATATTCGTATATTTTGCTTCTTGTGGAAATCTACAAATCATCTTGATCGATCCCCCACTAACAAAGCGTGGAAAGGCAGGTCAAACATTAGACAGCGATCATCCATCAGCTATCTGTCCCGACCCTACGCTGAGCGTGCATATGTTCACAGAAGGGCGAAAGAGCGACACCAGGTTATCTCCCCAAGAACATACATTTTTACAGGCAGAGGTTCTACAACATATTACAGTAGCAGAAAATGAGGATTTAAGAGAATCTGTCATCAGGTTTTTGCTAACCCATCTAAGAGCAACAAGATGTATGGACACAGACCCTGATACCAGCAATATATCACTTACTGGGCTGCTTGCTGCAGTTTTGATAGAATCACTGTTTACTCTTCTGCAGATATACTGGTTCTCTAAATGCGGAGCCTTGTGTACCCTCGCCCACACCACTAACTGACAGCTTTCTGTGTACACAGTGTATAGGCAGAAAGCTGCCAATCAGTGTTGGGGATGGGGTTATACAGAGCTCATAAATATGGAGGACTACCTGGCAGCAGTTACTAGCCCTCAGTGATTTTATAAAAACTACACTAAGCAACTCAGTAAGTGACACATTGCACGATTCAGTGTGTCTGTTTCAACGTTATGCTGCTCTAAGATTAGGTGGCAAAGAGACATATGGAGACATATTCCCTTTAAGAAATCTCATCCACAGGCAGCAAAAAAAAAAAAAAAAAGAGAAATGCAGAAATTGACATGCAGCGTTGGTTTAAAATTCACAAATGTCAATTGTTTTCTGTGGATTTTCACCACGGCGTTCACTATTTGCAATGCAGTTAAAATTTAAGGCAAATATACCACGAAATACATATGTAATGCAGGTGAATTCTGCCAAATATTTGAGGCAAGATCCGCCAACAGATTTACAGTAAGTCCATTGCAAATCCACCACATGTAGAAATACCCTTAGGCAGGTTGCCAGTTACATTGGTCAGTACTAAGTACTTTGAGAAATTCCAAATAATTACCCAATAATGTACTCATCAATACAGATATACCCAAAAGAGCCTAAATAACCACAGAATGAAGCCACTTTGTGTTAAATATTCAGCTCTCTCCCATTCTCCTTGTACTGATTACACATTCAGCACAAAGGCAAACATGGACTGTGCGCAGGGAAAAGCAATCAGCTTTCGACACCAGACGCTTTAACAAATAATCAAGGGAAGCAACAAGATTATTGAAGAACCATTTGCTCCAATACATTAAAATGGAAGCATTTTCCCATCAAGATGAATAAAATGGAGATTTTTCTCTTAATCCGGAATTGTAATTTTGACTGCCCATTCTTTTTATATTCATAGATTACAGATATACAAACAGAGGAAAAAAACAACGCTAGCTGAAGAAAGCAAAATTCCCTGTGAGGTCATGTACTCAATAGAGAGTGCGTAAGACCTGCCCAAAAGAGCACTAAGCCTCTGGCATGGATGACTGCACTTGCATCTGGGACTGATATCAAGATTGGGTCAAAATTGTCAGCCAAGTTGCATAATGTGACATCTAAATATCTTCGGTAATCATACTAAGCAAGAAGGCTGGCGACTCTAGCTGGCATTATGGCACTTAAGTGTGTAATGCTTTTGAGGATACCCACACCTTTTAGGATCTCAGAGTTCTCATATATTTGAGTACATATAAAGATATCAAAAGGTCCAAGGTTAATAAATAGCTGTATCAAACTGTATCACTTAGGCCCATTTCACACTCCTGACATTTACAGAACACATACGAACGGTAATGCACAGATCAAGCGCGGGTCTCCTAACCAAAACTTAACATTATATTTGCCTATGTGGCAGTTGAGAGACCAGTGGATGGTTCAGGCATCAGATTCCGTACTTGGACCATGAGTGTCGGAAGCGTGAAACCTTGCTTTACGGCCCACATACATGCTGGCCTTAAGGCAACCAAACCCGCCGATATCAACAGTTTCTGACAACAGTCTGTCTATGGGGAAGCCCAACTTTCCCCTGACATATGATATCTGGGCAGATAAAGACCCAACACGTTTGATTTTGGACTGACAATCCTATTGTTCTCTAAGAGATAAGTTGCAAGAGATATCTGGCAGAGGCTCTCTAATAGACAACACAGGAGCGCTCTGCAAAGCAAGTACCTGGCGTATGGAGAAGGCAGGTGAGATAGCTGCTGGCCGAAAGATCAGCCATCTAAATGCATGGGGGCTTTACTGGAGAGGTCTTCCTTGCAACAGACTACATAAAATTGGCATTGTATGCTACAGTAGGACCTGAGCAGCATATCGTCTGTGCAGATAAAACAGAGGTCATACAAACCATTCAAGATAATACAATGTGATAAATGTCACTTAATCAAAGTTCACAACTAGTGCAAAGAGATATACAGTGGGGTGAAAAAGTGTTTGCCCCCCTTCCCGATTTCTTATTCTTTTGCATTTTTTGTCACACTTAAATGTTTCACATCACAAAACAAATTTAAAATATTAGACAAAGATAACACAAGTAAACACAAAATGCAGCTTTTAAATTAAGGTATTTATTAAGGAAAAAAGAAATCCAAACCTATAGGGCCCTGTGTGAAAAAGTGATTGCCCCCTCCCCCTTAAAATATAAATTAACTGTGGTTTTTCACATCTTTGGAAATCGGAGTTTAATTTCCCTAGCCACACAACACAGGCCTGATTACTGCAAAACCTGCTCTTAATCAAGAAATCACTTAAATAGGACCTGATTGACTAAGTGAAGTAGACCAAAAGATCCTCAAAAGCTATACATCATGCTGCGATCCAAAGAAATTCAGGAACAAATGAGAAACAAAGTAATTGAGATTATCAGTCTGGAAAAGGTTATAAAGCCATTTCTATAGCTTTGGTACTCCAGCAAACCACAGTGAGAGCCATTATCCACAAATGGCGAAAACATAGAAAAGTGGTTAACCTTCCAAGGAGTGGCCGGCCAACCAAAATTTCCCCAAAAGCGCAGCGATGACTCATCCAAGAGGTCACAAAAGACCCCACAACAACATCCAAACAACTGTATGCCTTACTTGCCTCAGGTAAGGTCAGTGTTCATGACTCCACCAAAAGAAAGAAATTGGGCAAAAATGGCATGCATAGCAGAGTTCCAAGATGAAAACCACTGCTGAGCAAAAAGGACATAAAGGCTCGTCTAAGTTTTGCCAGAAAATCTTGATGATCGCTAAGACTTTTGGGAAAATACTTTGTTGACTGATGAGACAAATGTTGAACTTTTTGGAAGGTGTATGTCCTATTACATCTGGCGTAGAAGTAACACAGCATTTCAGAACAGGAACATCATACCAACAGTAAAATATGCTGGTGGTAGTGTGATGGTCTGGGGCAGTTTTGCTGCCTGAGGACCTGGAAAACTTGCTGTGGTAAATGGAATGGACCCATGAATTCTGCTACCAAAAAATCCTGAAGGAGAATGTCCAACCATCTCTTTGAGACATCAAGCTAAAGCGTACTTGGGTTATGCAGTAGGACAATGATCCAAAACACACCAGCAAGTCCACCTCTCACTGGCTTAAGAAAAACAAAATTAAGACCTTGGAGTTGCCTAGTCAAAGTCATAATCTTAATCCGATTGAGATGCTGTGGCATGACCTTAAAAAAGGCGGTTCATGCTCGGAAACCCTCCAATGTGGCAGAATTACAACAATTTTGCAAAGATGAGAGGGCCAAAATTGCTCCAGAGCGTTGTAAAAGACTCATTGCCAGTTATCGCAAATGCTTGATTGCAGTTGTTGCGGTTAAGGGTGGCCCAACTAGTTATTAGGATTAGGGGGCAACCACTTTTTCACACAGGGCCCTGTAAGTTTGGATTTCTTTTACCCTTAATAAAAGCCTTAATTTAAAAACTGCATTTTGTGTTTACTTGTGTTATCTTTGTCTAGTATTTAAATTTGTTTTGTGATCTGAAACATTTAAGTAAGTGTGACAAACATGCAAAAGAATAAGAAATCGGGAAGGGGGCAAACACTTTTTCACACTACTGTATATGGATTAGTTCATTAGCCTTTGGATAATCGAAATGTAACAATCAGGGAAAACTAAAGTAGGTAGACAAGTTTACAGGCATCAGATAGGATTCGAAAGCCAAATCACTATACTATGGCCACATATTTCATGCTCCTTTACCTATAAAGGCCAAGGCTGATTTTAACATTAGCATAATGTCAAAAGTGCACCTCCATAGGAAATGAAGCGACAGTGTTTGCTTTTTCTGTATCCACAGACCAATTTGACTAATGTATTCCTGTACTTTGTTCCATGGTCAGCACTGATGAAGCACCAGAGACCAATCTCTGTACATCAGGCTGCTATTTTATAGTTCCCCCTAAAAAATACATAGCTAAATATAACAAAACAGAAAAAGCAAATATCACTAAAAGGCACGCAACATTATTATTATAAAACAAACCAGCAGCGACATTGGGTTTCCTTTTAAAGCACTAAAAATTAAACTGGTTTCCTTTGATCTAACAGCGTTCACAGATTGCTCCTTCAATTATATTTCTATTAAGATGGTCTCGCACATCTCTCAACCTGCAAAAAAAGTGATTTCCACAGAATGACCAGAGGAAGCACCTCTTCTGATGCGGTTCTAAGATAAGCAAGGAGACGCAGGGCTGATAAGGCCTCACACAATTCTAAGCCCCCTCAGGTGTGAGCCCCCCATACAACGATCAGGACACGTGCGCCATGTCACATCTATAGTCTGTAATCTAGGTGCAAACACTCTGGAGTGCCTGTTCTAGGCGGAAAACAAGCTGCATTTATGTCAGGTTAAGCAGATCAGAAGGCGTGATTTGCAGCTTCTTTCCTCTGCTATATTTTGTGGGCAAGTACAGTGTTATTTACAGTAGCACAGATTAAAAACAAATGAGCTGAAATATTTGCAGGCATGCTTCATTTCCTCCTTTCATGTACAGCCGCTCGTCTATTTGTACGCTATAATATCCCCTTAAAGGAGCAGTAACGGGAAATGACAACAGAACATCAAGATATTGTGGAGGTGCATTAATCGGCAATTATCGACCTCTACAGATGATAATTAGAGCAGGAATAGCATTCATCACAATCATTTATTAATATGCGCGGTCCTATTTAGAGGACACTAGCACGGTCTCATCTGTCATCTGTGTACGATCAGGTCACTAGCACTGTGATGTGGAACCACAAGGACATCGGCCTTCAGACAATGGATTGATCCCCAAGGTAAAATATATATTATGACTAAAAATACAGGTCACCTCGTGCTATAACTGTTTAGTAAATATTAGCTTTAAGATATAAATTCTGGTGCTCCTAATGTTAGAACAGAGCCAGAATTACTATCTTAATGGAGGCAGAATTATGGTGTGCATGCCATCCATCACAAATAGCAAGAATTGTAGACAGTTTTTGAGCCTTACTCGATAAGGGACAGAATGACATTGTGGGAAAATGGCATTTGTGGGTAAATAAGTGATGTTTAAAGGGAGCTTGTCAGCTGATACATACTGCACAAACTGTTGACAGCGTGCATGAGCCACTGGCTGTGGTAGTATCACAGCCATGTATGTTTGTCTCGGCTGCGGCATTTCAGAGAAAAACATACTTTAAATCACTGCCGGTGACTGAGCCACTCTATAGACTAGTCATACTGGCGGGTCTCCGGCGGCCTCTCCCTGCCCACTGACAGTGACTGGCAAGCCTCTGCCTATACGCGCATGCAGGCAGAAGCTTGCCAGTTACTGTCAGCAGGCGGGAAGAAACCGGCAGTGATTATAAGTAATGTCTGTCTTTCTCTGAAACGCTTCAGCACAGACGAACATACAGGCTGGGATACTATAGTCAGTGACTGATACATACTGTCCAAACCATGGGCAGCGTATATCAGCTGACAGGTTCCCTTTAAGCCTGTCCCAAAATTTTGATGCAAAAAAAAAAACTGGCCTAAAAATGCAACAATTTCAACAACCAGCATGAAGCACTGGGAAAAATTGAGTGCATCCTAATTCCAAGCTGTTTAAAGGGAATCTGTCAGCAGATTTTTGCTACCTCATCTGAGAGCAGCCTAATGTAGGTAAAGAGACCCTGAATCCAATGATGTATCACTTCGGTTACTGGGTGCAGCCGTTCTCACACAATCAGAGCGTTTAGATTTAGCAATGAAGCAGAGCTGAGGAAGCTAACCCCGCCCACACCAGGCTCTGTGTGTACATACTTTATAGAAGTAGTGAGCTGCTGGAGTGTATAAAAACTTTCATCCAGAAAACTTGAATGATTTTTTTTCTCGACATCCAAGTACAATCAGTCCTTTACAACCAGTGTTATTCAATTAATTTATCAGACCATTTACAGTTTCCTATGTTACAGAATTGCAATACATCTGTAGAAAAAAAACAGAGGATATACAGATGTTTCATATATGGGATCAGTTTTTTTTGTACACCTATAGACTTGACTGAGCGAGTCTGACCCCGACATAAGGAAGAAAAACAAGTGCATGCTGCGATTTTTTTCACAAGTAGATTCGATCCGTGAAAAAAAAAAAAAAAAAAGTTACTCTTCTAAACAGCCCAGCTGAAAAACATTGGCCTGAGTGCTGTCCATTATATTCACGGAGCGCACTCGGACCAAAAATACGGTCGTGTGAACCTACCCCAACAATGGCAACTGTGGACTTCACGTATCATTAGGAAGATTATATGCCAAAACTATTAAGTCTAATTTATATTTATTGGATTCAGAATCCCTTCAGTACAAGTGTGAATTACACCTTATGGGGGGGACTTGACATTGTCCTGCAGTTTTGTGATATTTTGTTAATAGTGGTCCAGATTTACATTGTTTTACAAGCCTAACAGCAGCTGTACTTTTTGTAGCAGCTTTGCATGATATTACAGTTCTGTCCCATTTACTACTACTAGAATATGAAAATACTGCAGTACAGTCTATGACCATGCAAAGCCTAAACTAAGTACATCCATATGCGCTGTAATGCAAAGACTGGCAACACAAATCGGAGGAGATAGAGATTTCTAGCCCTAATAAAAACTTTGTGTTAGATCCTAGTCCTAGATCAGCGTTTCTCAAACTCCAGTCCTCACGGCCCCCACAGGTCAGGTTTCATGATTTCCATAGTATTGCACAGGTGAGAGAATTCCTACACTTGATGATACTTCCACCACCTGTGCAATACTAAGGAAATCCTGAGAACATGACTTGTGGGGCCGTGAGGACTGGAGTTTGGGAAACACTGATCTAGATAAATGCCAAAAACTTAACACTAAAGTAAAGGGTGTAATCATTACTAAAAGAAAAACACTAATTAACTGTAGCACCAATAAATTGGCTCTGGCAGCACAGAATGACTCTTCAAACCAAGTCCCGCCGCTTGGTGCTTCATTGCGGGGCCAACCATTTATATACCCCTTCCCACCACTTGTTTTCCATCTATCTCCACCCTACTTCTTCGATTGACAGCTCTGGTTTAATAGAGCGAGAGAAGGGTAGAGATAGATGGTAAACAAACAGGTGGGAAGGTGTATTTTTTTTAAATGATTGGCCCCACCGTCAGGGCTGTGGAGTCAGATCCCATTTTCGTGGAGTCGGAGTCGGTATAAAATGGACCGACTCCGAAAATATATAATAAATTGGGTACAGTAATTCAATGCAGTTGTGGAGAATATTTTTTCATAATAATTTGGGAAAGTTATGAAATGTCCTATAAATGTCTGTCCTATTCCTGATCTGAGATGAATCTGCTACAGTAAATGTATCACTTAAACATGAGCCATGTATGAGGGAGTCGGTGTCATGGAAATTGAGGAGTTGGAGGTTTGGCTTACCGACTCCACAGCCCTGCCCACCGTGTCACCAAGCACTTGTACTTGGTTTAAACAGTCGTTCTGTGCTGGCAGAGTCCCTTTAGGATTGGGGTTACAAGCCCAATTTGGTCACAAATCCCAAAATTGTTTTATACCACTAGTACGTTTTATCAAATGAATGGGGTAGCATTGCGACAGGAAGTTGCAAAAATCCAAACAATTCCGACTTTTGTCAACTTGCTTGTTGCTGCTGATACTTTAAGGATCGCAATGTGAACCCCATGCATTTTCACTATGTTGCGATATAGCAGCGGCAGACAACGTTCTTTAATAGACGACCTCTATCACGGCCAAGATGCCACGTAGTCTCAGCCTAAGATGACATTGCATGTACAAATGTGAAACTTCTGTACAAAAACTGTTCTATCACTGTAAAAAAAACAACAACTAAGATCGGGTTTTTTACCTTGACAAAAAGTCAGTCTGGCACCGAAGCGCATTGTGTGAATAAAAAACTTAGCTTATACTCTCCGAATCTCATCCTTTCCGTGAGCGCAGCCCATACATTGTGATAATCTACACTTTGCCAAACTGTTATCTGGACGATACTCTCCTCCAGCTACACGGCTGCAGCTATGGCACATCAGGCTTGTACAGCTGCTGTTTCCTTACACAACCCTTAATGGTGAGCGCTACCATCACCCTCACCCCCATCTAGTTCTTTACGGTACTGCCCTCTTTGCACATTCGTCCTATGTAATCCAGATCTTCCCTAAGAGAGTTGTGTCACCTGCACATTCACCATAGAGTACAGCGCTGCCACCATTGCTTCAATTACTCTATAGTGGAGCTGTATAATGTTAGCAGAAGAGAGCACGTACGGCGTGATTCATTAAGAGGTTGTTCCAGAATTCTGGCATAAAACAGCTTACTAAAAAGTATTTTAGAGCAACTCGAACATTTGTGCAAAAACGTTGCAACATTTAGAATTTAAATGCCAGTCTCTGCCAATATGGGCATAGCACGGGCAGGATGTGGCTACACTCGTCAGTCAAATCCATGGAGAGTCGCTCTAGTGGCATAACTACAGAAATGTACTCCAGTACTTGACTGGAGTACATTTCTGGCAGTGGCGCAAGCCAGTTAATAAACGTGCTTAATTTATTAAGTGGAGTGCGTCTTATAATGAATTAGACACATTGTATTTCAGCGAGTCCCTTCACTAACACTGGCACGCACAATGCCAGTCTTAATAAAATGTCCCAGGTGTGCTAAAAAAAGAAAGCCTATATCGTATTTGATGGTTTTTTTTTGACAGCGAAGAATACCCAAGGAAAGTTGCTCTGAATAATCCATACTATTTACCCATAAATTTCCATCAACAATATCCATGTGTGGAAAAGTATTTCGGGTGATATTTTTACACCGTGTTCCTCTGTGGTGCAGCAAAAGCTGATAGAAACTAGTTGTGAGATATTACAGTAAAATATTAACAGAAAAATAGTTTCTGTAAAAGGAATATCTAATCTTAATCTTAATAATCTTAATATTATCTTAATAATATAAAGGAAAGGGATCTCTCTACAGTCAAAGAACACACACCAAAACAAATCTATTTTGGGGGCGAGTTATCCTGGACGCTAAATTTAAATACAGGTGTGATTTTTTTTTTAGTGTATGTAATTACATATCATGGAAATGCAGACTCAACCACACAGGAACTAAAAACAATTAAACACTGACATTTAGCGACACAGCCACCTTCTGCTCTGAAAATATCAAACCTAGCACGTAAAACATAACAAGGGAAAGAAAAGCTTAGCTTTTATTTAAAAAAAATAAATACATTAAATTGGGAGAAAAAAAATAAAGGAGTTCGCAACTGTAAATTTATGACTTGCATACCTGTGTGCAGAATAGCTGAGGACTCTGCATGGCGGCACATATAGGGTCCAATTCCTTCTAGCACTTGCTCCTTTTTAGGTCTCGTTTTTATTCACCAGTTTTTGATTTGCTCAAACATACTTTTTTCATTTGCGCCTTTTTTTCGGAATTCTATGTGGGTTTTTTTGTTTACCAATATTGGTGTGGTTTTTATTTTCCACATGTTTGTGGCCAATCATCATACTGCACTCCCTCTCTGGACTGATTTTATGTACGCCTTCAATTTTAGCGGAACATGTGACTCTTTGCTCTAAAAAGGCGCAAAAAAAATAAAATAATGAGCACTTTTTAATTTTGTACAAAAATTAAGAAACATGTTCACCATTTTGAAGAATTTGGTGGAAAGAATTTAATTGAAAACCACAAGACAAAAAAAGTGATTACAAAAAGTAAATAAACCCCGCAAATGATGAATCAGACCCTTACATTCATGGACTATGAGACCCTTACATTCATGGACTATGAGACCCTTACATTCATGGACTATGAGACCCTTACATTCATGGACTATGAGACCCTTACATTTACGGACTATGAGGCACTGAGATGCAACATTTTCCCCTCACATAATAAATGTTAATTTCTCTGTAATACGCCACAAATTGTGGATTCGGGAGACTGGATTCTAAGATGGCTGTATTCGAGAGTAGTAATATGATCGGAGCGAGCCCTCCTAGGTATGGTAGAGTCGCGCAGTGTTCGGCCAACAGCAATCTGAAGTATATGGGGGAGCTTTAGGATATCTAAATTTTGTTTAACCTGTTTTATCTTTTTCAACAAGAAGTACATATTGTTAAACGGTCTATAACTGCAACATCAACAAATAAGGAAAGTATTATCAGCATAAGGGCTCATACCCATATGCGAGAAAAACGGACGAGTGCAATCCGATAAAAAGATCGGATTGCACTCGGACCAATGTTAATCTATGAAGTACATCTCATCTGCGATTTTTTTTTTTCAGCTGAAATCGGACTGAGAAAAAAAATCGCAGCATGCTGCGTATTGCCATGTATCTCGGACTAGACTCACCAATGCAAGTCAATGGGTCTGTGAAAAAAAAAATCCCACGACACTCAGACCATGCGAGTGCCGCCCGATTTTCACACACCCATCTCATTGAAACCCGACAATTTATCAGCCGCATACAGTTAAAACACAGCGGTAGCCGACAATTCAGAATAGAGTGATATACACACATAAAATAGATAGATAGAAAAAGGTCAGCAACAATTAGTACAGTGACTGTGTTGCTTATTGCACTTGTCATTTATTGTAAAACTAGATGGTGGCCCGATTCGAACGCATTGCGTATTCTAGAATAAGTATGCGGCCGACCGGGCGCAATCAGCAGAGCGGTGCTTAAATTTGGTGCCAATACTGCTGATTGGTCGCGGCGGGCGACCGCGACCAATCAGCAGAGCGGTGTTACTGAGTACTGGAGAGCAGGGTTTAAATTTGGCGCCAAAATCGCTGATTGGCCTGCGGCCAATCAGCGACCGGTGTTACTGAGAACGGGGAGTGGCGTTGATGTGCGGGTACTTTCGGTGTGAGTAGCCGGGAGATGAACGGCTAGCGACGGTCATCTCCCGGCTGCATCGCCGCTGACTTCCATCCGGCTACCGTCGGGAGATCAGCGGCTAGTGCCGCTGATCTCCCGACGGCAAGTGTGAAGGGAGGACCGGGGAGCGAGGCCGCCGGTCAGGGTACTTGTGCTGCGAGCATCTGGGAGATGAGTGCTCATCTCTCGGCTGGGTCGCCGCTGATCTCCCGACGGTGGCCTGCGTGTTTAAAATCCGGCGCCAATTCGTGGACGTGCTGCGGCAGTCGCTGATTGATCGCGGCCGGCTGGGCGCAACCAATCACAGAAGCGGGGTTTTAAATTTCGCGCCAATTTCGCTGATTAGTCGCGGCCGCGACCAATCCGCACAGCGGTGTTTAAATTTGGCGCCAAGATCGCTGATTGGTCACGGGCAGCGGCCGTGACCAATCCGCACAGCGGTGTTTAAACTTGGCGCCAATATCGCTGATTGGTCACGGCCGACGGCCGCGACCAATCAGCGTCGTATTAGTGAGGACCGGGGAGCGGGGTTGAATATGAGGATCACACCCCTATGACTGAAAATGAGCAGGTAGGATACAAGTAATAAAAGGTTATACAATCATTATAACACCACCAATTTTAATGAAAAAAAGCTGCTTATTGATGCACATTGCATCACTAACAAAGCAATAGGGGCAGTGTAGATAGGATGTGACAGGTTCCCTTTAATCAACAGATCTTGGAATAATAATAATTTCCACAATTGGATGTGTTTAAATAAAATGTTTCTGTGCGGAGATAAAAAAAAGTATCAAACACAAAGTAGCTTTATTTAAAACATGACATACCAAAAAGTCATGTAAAAAAGTCACCTAATTTACAAAATAGGTGCATAAATGCTGCAGAAAATCTGCAACATCAATAACTCACCATATACTCGCGGTGGGAACGTAGCCACATTGTTATACAGTAGCTTTGCAAACCTTTCCTACTAGGAGATGAACCAATCGGAGCGGGGGAGCTGCAGCCCATTAGTGGTCACAGATTCTACAAGCATGCGAGTTCACATTAATAGTGTGACTACACGCCTTTTACTGTAGTTTTCTCCAATAAACTGCTTGAATGAGTGCAGCTATAATCACAGTACCTTATTTACGAGCTCCATGTACAGGTTCACATACTGCTTGTATTTTGCCATCTCTAGTAGCTGAAATGATCAGAGAACATCTCCTTATGTATAAAGGAACTGATGGCAATAAAAGTTACCCATATCTATTCATGATATTAATTGTTAATCACTTAATCAATTATTGTAATATGCCTCAATCTGCCCATACACATTAAAACATTTTCTATAGCAGTTTTTGATTCTTGGATTTTTCACCCATTTTTCCTCTGATATGTTATGTGTATGGTGTAGTCAGCGGCTCATCTTGAATCATTTGGTACTTTTCATACAGTGGCTTGCGAAAGTATTCACCCCTTCCCCATTGCCTTTTTACCTATTTTGTTACATTACAACCTGTGTTTAAATATTTTTGTAATCCGATTTGCGGGTGATGCATCAGCACTAAATAGTCTAAGTTGGTGAAGTGAAGTGAGAAAAATATAGGTATCAATTAAATGAATGGGATCAAATAACTAAAAATTGCATGTGCATATGTATTCACCCCTTTTGCTATGAAGCCCCTAAAAATCTCCGTTGCAATTACCTTCATAAGTCAGATGCTTAGTGAGAGGAAGTCCACCTGTGTGCAGTCACATGGTCTGTCAGTGTGTACACACCTTTTCTGAAAGGCCACAGAGGCTGCAACACCATTATGCAAGAGGCACCACTAACCAAACACTATGAAGACCAAGGAGATCTCCAAATAAGTCAGGGACAAAGTTGTTGATAAGTACAAGTCAGGGTTGGGTTATAAAAAATATCCCAATCTCTGATGATTCCCCGGAGCACCATCAAATCCATTATCATCAAATGGAAAGAACATTGTACCACAACAAACCTGCCAAGAGAGGGCCGCCCACCAAATCTCTCAGCCCGGTAAAGGAGGGCATTAATCAAAGAGACAGCATAGAGACCAAAGGTAATATTGAAGGAACTGCAGAGTTACCAAGCAGAGACAGCAGTATCTGTGCATATGACCACAATAAGTCGTACACGCCATAGAGGTGGCCTTTATGGAAGAGTGGGCAGAAATAAGCCTTTACTTACACACAAAAATTGTAAGGCTCGTTTTGAGTTTGCCAAAAGACATGTGGGAGACTCCCCAAATGTATGAAGGAAGGTGCTGTGGTCAGATGAGACCAAAATTGAACTTTTTGGCCACCAAGGTAAAAGGCTATGTCAGGCGCCAAACCAACATAGCTCATCATGCCAAGAACACCATCCCCACAGTGAAACATGTTGGTGGCAAAATCATGCTGTGGGGATGTTTTTGGCAGTAGGGACAGGGAAAATGGTCCGAGTCGACGGGAAGATGTATGGTGTGAAATCTTGGGATGTTCTTGAACAAAACCTGTTTCAGTCTGTCAGTGATTTGAGAATGGGATTGAGGTTCACCTTCCAACAAGTCAATGACCCAAAGCATATTGCTAAAGCAACACTCGAGTGGTTTAAAGGGGAAACGTGTAAATGATTCAGAGTGGCCTAGTCAAAGCCCAGACCATAATCCAATTGAGAATCTGTGGTCAGACTTGAAGATTGCTGCTCACCAGAGGAAACCATCTAACGTGAAGGAGCTGGAGCAGTTTTGCCTTGAGGAACGGGCAAAAATCCCAGTGTCAAGAGACTTGTCCAAAGCGACTTGCAACTGTAATTGTCACAAAAGGAGGCTTTACAAAGTACTGACTTTAGGGGGGGTGAATAGTTATGCACACTGAAGTTTTCAGTTAATTTATTCTATTTGTTGTTTGCTTCACAATAAAAAGAAAAACACATGTTCACAGTTGTAGGCATGTTCTTTACATGAACTGATGCAAACCCTGAAAAAAAAAAAAACAGTAAAATTACAGGTTGTGAAGTAGCAAAACATGCTAAATGCCAAGGTAGGAAGGTGTGTGTGTGTGTGTGTGTGTGTGTGTGTGTGTGTGTGTGAATTTTTTTAAGTCACTGTAGGTCTATTTCCAACATGTACCTACAAGGATTTTGGTCAGGGAAAGATTTCTCCATCCATAACACACGTCATTACTGTATTTGTCAAATTAAAAAGTTTGACGTTGACATTCTATATCTAACCAACAATAACAGAATAAAGACGAAAATAATGAAACAAGTCTATATTAAACGGATTCCCCCATTGCAGGTAGATTTACAGGAACTCTTTTCTGTGACTGATGAAACTGCCGATACTTCAGCTCGTATATTACCACATTAAACCTCATGGTTTAGCTTTATTGCCAGCAGTTAGAAAAAGCTATATAAAATTATACACTACAGCGATAACATACAGCTTGCTGCTGATGTGACAGCCAAATACCTCAAAGTAATATCGCTGCTTTTACACCAGAGAGACAAATGGGATTTCCTGCAGCTGTGAAGACTTTTCGCTTGTTATTGGCCGATCCTCCTTTATATGGACCGTACTACACATACCATCATTTACATGTCTACTTACCAGACCTTTTATTTGGCAAGCATGGAAATACCAGAACAAACCTTTCACCATGTTTACACAATGTTTTAACAAGAGTTAAAAGACAAAGTTATGATAGCAGATTAGATAAGGAAAGGAAAAAAAAGAAGAGAAATCTAAAGGCACTCCAGATATTTGCCACCTAATCTGCGAGCAGAATAAAGTAGAGGCTGAGACCCTGATTACAGCGATGTGTCACTTACTGAGCAGCTTGTTGTAGTTTTGAGGTCGTTTTTGACATATGGTAAAGTTTTAATATTAGAAATAGTATAGGACTTTCTTGATTTGGGTACACCTTGTCACGATGGGATGGGTTTTAGGCAAAAACAGTGCTTACTAAGTACCCTATGTTATTTATATGTACTATTACTATTTACAGCAGGGTTTTTGCTCATTTTGATTCTATCTTAGGTTCTGCTGTAGTTTTTATAAAATCACTGTTTTAATCAGCAGGAGACTATCACGAGAGGGCTAGTAAACCTGCTGCCAGCTAGTCAAGCATATTCATGAGCTCTGTATAGCCCCACCCCCACCACTGATTGGCAGCTTTCTGTTTACATTGTACATGGGCAGAAAACTGCCAATCAGTAGTGAGTGCGGGGATATACAGAGCTCAGCATCCAGAAAACTGATAGCTCTGCAGCATATAAAATAGTGATTTTATTAAAATGACAGCAAGTAGCCCAGTGAGTGATGTCACTGGAATCAGGGTCTCAGCACCTACATTATGCTGCTCTGACATGGGGTAGCAAAAACTGGGTGAAAGATTCCCTTTAACACCCGAGTACCCTAAGTATTAAGACAATTTGGCCCCTGAGGGCAACAGGTAGTTTTAGAGGGTTAGGGCTTACTCACATGTCAGTATTTATCATCAGTATTTGTATACCAAAAGCAGGAGTGGGACTGCAAAGAAAAACTATAATAAAAGAATGACAGCTTTGGCATACAAATACTGATGTATGAATAAAGCCTTACAGGCAGTAATAAATAGTACAGTATAATCTGCCCTAAAAAGAGAACAATCATAGTTTAGAGTTCACAAAGTTCCCCAAATACGTATCTGCTTTCTTTCATCCATTTTTAAAAAGTGAAGGAGCTAGACTGCCTGAACTTACTTAGCCACTGGCTCTTAATGGATCAGTGAAAAAAAAATAGATGGAACACGGATAGAAAACCCAAGTACAAAAGTATGACTTCCACTTTAAATCCATGCTTAAAGAATCCTAATCGACTTTAATGGAAGAGTTTGATCTGCAGAACAGATGCGTATAGGACATGCTCTGCATCACACGGACAGTTTTTAAAAACAGATGTGTGTATGGATCTATAAAACGCTACTGGTCAGTGTGCTCATGTACGACTGATATGTGAATGTAGGCTCAGCTGCAGAGTCATCATCAGTTCTATGAACTTTGTTTTAAAGAGACAGCAACACGTCAAATGCAACAAAACTCTCTCATCACTCAGCTTATTGACTAACTTTACAAAACCGCTGTCTTTCTGGAGCCCTTACAGATTGTTCTATTTGTGCTGCCTGAATCAACAGCACACATTACATCTTTCCAACACCCTCCCAATGTACACATTGATTTCCAGTACAAATCAACAGCATTTTAAGCACTCACATCTGACAACAGGCCGTTATAGGCTCCCTATGAAATCGTGTCACATTGAGAGCTCTCTCTGGCATGAACACCACACTGTAGAGCGAGCTCTGGAATTTCCAATGGTTTCCAAAAAAGAACTTTCGGAAATAAGACCAATGAAGCATTCAAGAGAAAATAACACTTTAGCTGACAGACAGGCGACAAAGTGCAATATTACATATCTGTGCCACAAGCACATCCAGAAAAACATGCTTATTTCACTATTTAACAAGTAGGCATACAGTGGGTACGGAAAGTATTCAGACCCCTTTACATTTTTCACTCTTTGTTTCATTGCAGCCATTTGGTAAATTCTAAAAAGTTCATTTTTTTTCCTCATTATAGTACACTCTGCACCCCATCTTGACTGAAAAAAAACAGAAATGTAGAAATTTTTGCAAATTTATTAAAAAAGAAAAAAGGAAATATCACATGGTCATAAGTATTCAGACCCTTCGCTCAGACACTCATATTTAAGTCTCATGCTGTCCATTTCCTTGTGATCCTCCTTGAGATGGTTCTACCCTTTCATTGGAGTCCAGCTGTATTTAATTAAACTGATAGGACTTGATTTGGAAAGGCACACACCTGTCTATATAAGACCTCACAGCTCACAGTGCATGTCAGACCAAATGAGAATCATGAGCTCAAAAGGAACTGCCCAAGGAGCTCAGAGACAGAATTGTGGCAAGGCACAGATCTGGCCAAGGTTATAAAAGAATTTCTGCATTACTCAAGGTTCGTAAGAGCACAGTGGTCTCCATAATCCTTAAATTGAAGAAGTTTGGGACCACCAAAAGTCTTCCTAGACCTGGCCGTCCAGCCAAACTGAGCAATCGAGGGAGAAGAGCCTTGGTGAGAGAGGTAAAGAACCCCAAGATCACTGTGGCTGAGCTCCAGAGATACAGTAGGGAGATGGGAGAAAGTTCCACAAAATCAGCTATCACAGCAGCCCTCCACCAGTCGGGCCTTTATGGCAGAGTGGCCTGACGGAAGCCTCTCCTCAGTGCAAGACATATGCAAGCGCGCATAGAGTTTGCTCAAAAACACATGAAGGACTCCCAGACTATAAGAAATGAGATTCTCTGGTCTGATGAGATGAAGATAGAACTTTTTGGTGATAATTCTAAGCGGTATGTGTGGAGAAAACCAGGCACTGCTCATCACCTGCCCAATACAATCCCAACAGTGACACAAGGTGGTGGCAGCATCATGATATGGGGGTGTTTTTCAGCTGCAGGGACAGGACGACTGGTTGCAATTGAAGGAAACATGAATGTGGCCAAGTACAGAGAGATCCTGTATGAAAACCTCTTCCAGAGTGCTCTGGACCTCAGACTTGGCTGAAGGTTCATCTTCCAACAAGACAATGACCATAAGCACACAGCTAAAATAACAATGGAGTGGCTTCAGAGCAACTCGGTGACCATTCTTGATTGGCCCAGCTAGAGCCCTGACCTAAACCCAATTGAGCATCTCTGGAGAGACCTGAAAATGGCTGTCCACCAACGTTCACCATCTAACCTGACGGAACTGGAGAGGAACTACATTAATGAGAAAAAAAATGAACTTTTTTTAGAATTTACCAAATGGCTGCAATGAAACAGAGTGAAAAATTTAAGGGGGTCTGAATACTTTCCGTACCCACTGTATATCTGAGCTACTCACTAAATCATCACAATGTTATAATGAAGTTGGCAGTTAAAGATATAAGCATTTACACAACCAAAAATTACATTATATGAAAGAAGACCACAGCATTGGTCATTGAAGCCTCTTCGACAACGAGGCTACGTTCCCACAATGAGTATTTTGTGATTTTTTTGATGTTGCAGTTTTTCTGCACCTATTATGTAAATTAGGTTACTTGCATTTTTGAGTGTTTTTTTTACATGTGATTTTATTGCGTTTTTGATGCTGCCGTTTTTGTCTATTGCTGCTTTGGTTTTTATAGTTCCGTGTATTTGGCTTTAACAAAACTTAACTAATATAGTCACTACATGCGCT
Organism: Phyllobates terribilis; assembly: GCF_046119375.1. Lineage (NCBI taxonomy): Eukaryota > Metazoa > Chordata > Amphibia > Anura > Dendrobatidae > Phyllobates > Phyllobates terribilis. Next base: position 342,087,656 of record NW_027362762.1, on the reverse strand, counting down.
TTAAAAGTGTGTTTCCGCAGTTGGAATGTTCTAAAAATGCATTTCTGTTTTTTACCTGCGGATTATCCGTATCTAATACAATTCTATAGTGAAAATCTCAGGGTACCCGCAAGAGAAACTGACATGTTGCAGCATTGGTCAGTGGGCATGAGACTTCTATAACCCCATTCACTTTGCTGGAACTGTAGGACACTGTTGCAGCTAAAACATGCAGTGTCAAAAATGCACCAAAAGCTCATTGTGAGAACACAGCCTTAGGCTATGTTCACACGTTGAATTTTTGCAGCTTTATCTGCCTCTTTTTAATACAAATTAAAAGCTGCTTTTTACAGTACCAGCAAAAGCCATGAGATTGCAGAAATCTTATGCATACAATTGTTTTTTTTCCTGACTGAATTGGAAAACTGCTGTGTTTTAGAAAATGGCAGAATGTCACTTTTTTTCACCATAGAAGGCAATAAGAAAGTGCAAAAACACTGCAAAAAATATAACTCTGCATTTTTACTGAATAAAACTAACTTTATTAAACATTTACTGTAGAAAAAGAACACGCATAATCCGCACCAAAAACAGCAACGTGTGAACATAGCCTTATACAGTAAATGCCAAAAAGGCTGACATGAAGACATAAGACTCAAATTCAAAACATCCAACTAGTTCATGGATGTGTTCACATCATGTTCGACTGCTTAGCGTGATTGCCACGAAAAATCCGAAATTGGTCCACAGGGTTAAATTGGACCAGTGGAGGTCAAAATAGTTCTCACGGGCTGGTTGGCTAGTATACAGCAGTATTAATTGTAACAGAAAAGAGGGGGGCAATCACTGTCGATCTTGATTTAAAAAATGTTTGTAGTTGGTACCTAGTGTTTCTTACATCTAAGGCCATTGTTGCAAATACCAGTTAAATGCGGGAATTGCAGAAAGCCATGTACATCCATCCCTTCAGCAGAATCTATTATCCCATAAATAAGTGATTTCAAGCAAAAGTTAAAATTACAGTAAACTTCTCTGCAGAAAATTCTAAAACAGGAAAAACAATACAAGAGAATCCGCTAGCGCCGTTGTCAGGTATAAATACTAATTTAGCTCAAGCCGCAAGCCTATTCCTTGGAGTCCTATTTATTAGTTAAAATACCTATACTCAAACTAATACAGTGCATAAATTTATACATACACTAATACTGTGAATACATTTAAATACATTTATTGTATAGTTATGGAGATTAAATTGGCCTCCAAGGAGACATTGAAGACAAATTATGTTTTGGAAAACTTCCCACACATTTCATAGGCTTCATCATTTTCACTCTAATCCATTAGGTATTATACAGTACAGAACATAAAGAGCTGCATGTAAGCACACACTAATGTAAGGATTTTTACAAGTCCCTGGTGATCAACTATTTTGGCTCAGGCACTCATCATATAATATAATACCGGCTCATATTAGATGGTTATACTCTATAGAAAGCTTTACTATGCTCAGCATGTGAAGACTTCCAGGTTTATTGCTGGAATTGAGCGCAGCTTAGACGACCAACAAGCAATTGATTTAATTCAAGCTAAATTATAGGGAAACCTATCAGGTCCACTTATAAATGTCCAAAACATCTACTATAGCATTACATATAACATATCTGCATTCTAATAAGGTCATTTAAGCCGCTCGATAAGGTCTGTATCTTTTTAAAATTAAAGGTGTTTTTCCACTTTCAGGAAAGTGAACCTCAAACAATTAAATACCAAAAATAACAAATAATCATGATTGGCTACTACAGTGAGAATGAGCCAATCACTGAGCTCAGCGGCTTGTGCCATCTATCTAGGCCCAGTGATTGGATATAGAGGTGATGAACGCTGTCGACCATCGAGACCCGAGCAGTAGCGAGGAGTCAGCGCTGAACCCAAACAGAGCCGGTACCTGACCCATTTATTTTAGCATCTTAAAGCTTTTGGAGTCCACAGTCGTGTAAGTGGAAATGGAAAACCCCATTTATGTTTTAATGTGCTGCTTGTAAAATAACTGGAAAGACAAAAAGCACAATCGGGTCTTATCCGGTAAAACAAAGGGTAAAAAAGAAGCCAAGTGCACTCACCTGGTAGGGTTCTGACAATCACAACTCCTTTAGAAAGCATATAAAGGCTGCTGCAGGACCAAATACATAGGTGCAAATGATGAGGAATGTGATGGCTGAAAATCCGAGCTGCCCAATGTCCAAAACACGATCGGAGACCAAATGAAGTATGAGTGTGGTTTATTTCATCAACGCGTTTCAAGGTATTCAAACCTCTTCATCAGGACAAAACCGTGATGGGCATCTCCGATCGTGTTTTGGACATTGGGCAGCTCAGATTTTCAACCACCACATTCCTCATCATTTGCATCTTAATGTGCTGCATGGCATATGCTAATGAGGCAATCTCTGTCCAGCAGTCTCTGTCTTCCCCCAGACAAGTCCTGCTTCAGATCCTCTAATCACACCTCCCTCTATATAATTCTCATCTTAGTAAGCCTTCCAGGAAATTTGTGCATGCGTGTGACGTGTTAGTGTTCTTATCAAGATGGAGATTACATGAAGATGTAAACATGCCCAGGGAGGTGTGATTGGAGGATCCAAGGCAGGACTAATCTGTTGAGAGCAGTCCAAGCACAACTCCTCAGTGTCCCCTACCAATCTCTTACCATTAACTTCCAGCAGGAGGCATCATGACTGCTGTAGCCAAACCAGCTGCAGGTGTCAATTTTTGTCTGAACAGTACACCTGGATCTATTAACATTAAAGGGAATCTGTCAGCAGGTTTTTGCTATTTAATCTGAGAACAGCATAATATAGGGCAAGTGAGCCTGATTCCAGGGATGTGTCACTTATTTTACTGGGTTCAGCAGTTGTGACACAGAGTTTTTAGATGCAGCATGAAGCAGAGCAGAGAAAGCTAACCCCGCCCACACCAGGCTTTCCATGTACATTATCTATTGACAGTGAGCTGCTTATCAGAGAAGGGGACGTGGTCAGACCACGGCTCATGCGCTATTGTAGTCCAGCAGTGATTATCTCCTAGCGATAAAACCTTCATTGCACGTAAATAGCACGCAGCCAAAAAAGTGACACATTGTTGAATTCAGTGTCTCAGCTGTTAGCTCATGCTGCCCTCATATTACACACCAAAAACCTGCTGACAGATTCCCTTTAACTAAAACAAAAGGATACCCCCTTTGATACGGAGTCAAAAGTGAGAGACACATGCCAATTTCAGCACTTCCCTGGTTGATCAATAGGCACCACGTGGTCGGAAACACAGCACTTGTGTCATAAAATGAGATGCAGCTGCAACCATGTGGTACACAGCTTCTAATCAGGATGGAAAGTGTATACCGTAATTAATAAAAAGGACATTTTAATAGCGTCCCAATTGTGAGTAGGTTTATTGGCACCCCCTAAATTATTCAAATTAGTATTTTTGAGATGTTTTTTTATTAAAGGGATCTGTGTCTGGTATGTGTGAATGTAGTCTTAGCAAAATGTTCCATCAGAAGCCAGGAGACTATTAATATTATATTGTAGAGTTCGCTCGGACGAGGGGTACCACCAAAGCATATGGCCTCTTAGACCTTTCCTACAGATTCATTATGGTCACCGGATGAGCACAATATTTATGCCAGGAAAGGGCAACAAAGAAACACAGAAAAAGGAAACAGGGCTTCATAAAATGTCACATAAAGCTTATTTACTGCTTAACCCCTATGTCGCCAGCAAAGATACACACTGCTAGAAAACTGCACTGGTCTCCCGATTGTGAATGCAGAACTAATGAACTCCAAACCAGCAGTTTGTTAATGAAATAAGCCCAGTGGAAAGGATTAGAGGGGGCTAAGAACAGGATTTATTTTTTTCAAAGTATGGTTTCATTTGACACCGCAATAGTTAATTGTTTGCCTCCTTGTATGGGACAACCAGAGCCAATAAGAGAGAATGCTGGCAAATCCTCCCCCCACAATGCTCAAGGGCCTCTGCTGGATTCACTACAGCTGCTACCTGCAACCTCACACAGACCGGAGCAAAACACAAGAGATAGGTGCAATTTGGAGGCTCTCTGCATTGCTATGGTGATAATGTAAAGGAAAAACAAAAGGCAACTCTAGGGAGCTGGATTGGTAATAGACTAAATTTTCAAGCTTGTGTTCCTCAGAATTATCTGACAGTACTTTACAGCACATGATCCTTTCATTTCTTTTTTATTTAACAATGTATCACCTGAACATACTGGAGGACGACTGACATCTGATTCACCTATTAAAAAAGTAGAGTTCACTGTATACGATGAGCAAATCTGGCTATAAAGTAGAATTAAAAAAATACAGCACATGCACCCAGTAGGGTTCAGTAACTTTACTTGTGTCATACTAGTTAACGCAGATGTCCTCAATCAAATACGCCAGAGCAAAGTCTTATGGAAACCTTAGATGAGAGAGACCTAAACAAATATATGATATAACCATCAACGTGCCCGCAAATGGAGTTTCCAGTTTAGCCTCTTACACCAATTTATGTGGCAAGGCCCTTTAAAAGATCAATATTGACTTTTAGAATTGCTACATCCAATAGGTGGCACTAGAGTTCCTGTCCTCTTCATCTTTGAAGAGGCTATTTGCATACTTAAATTCCCAAAAGAGCATTGCATAGCCTGTAAGTCTACCTACACCAATTTGGCAATCTCAAAGAGGAACTCTACCCCTTAAAGCCCCATGTCCAAGGCTTCTCCCCTAGAGACTAGTTCTTGTGTTTTAGGGGTTTTGCCCCTCATCAGTGCAAAGCATACACCTGAAAATGGAGTTTCTAGTTTAGCTTCTTATCCTAAGTCACGTGCAAGGCCCTCTAAAGGGTCGATATTGACTTTTAGTATTGCTAAGGATTGACTACTTCTAATAGGTGAAAATAGAGTTCCTGTCCTCTGTGAAGAGGCAATTTGCAGAAAAATAATACAGATTCAGGCAAATCCTAGAATCCTGGCAATCCAGACCATTATTTCAAAATGTCCTCTACCCCATGTAGGGATAAACTTTTGACTGCTAGTGTACATATTATATCTATTAGTGTTGATCGAGCAGTGAAATGCTCAAGTGCTCAGTACTCGAATTCAGCACGTCGGATGCGAGTAGTGAGAAAAATAATGGAAGCAAATTGCAAACTCGAGCATTTTTCCGAAGAACAGAAAAATTCTCTTTCTGCGCCAGGCTCAGATAATTCACTTACTGGGATCCGAACACTTGAGTACCACACGATACTCGGCACTACTTGCTACTGGATCGAGCACACTCACCCATCACTAATATCTATATCCATCTACACACATTTGTACACACTAATGCCTCATACAGCCCCACTAACTTTCGATTAACTTGTAGACTATTTATCACTAAAGGGGGTGTTTTGTGCCCTTTAATGGGTAAAATGGCAAAGTACTTGTATAAACAAGCAACTTTGCAATTTAATTGTAATTAAATAATCCTCTCTATTCAGTTTTTTAATTTTATGATTTACTGCTCAATGGCTAAATTACCGGCCACCTCTACAAGACAGCAGCAGTGGCTGAACATCCGCAGTGGTTACAAGTTCTTTTCTATAGAGCTTTTAATCTCCTGAGACAACTGCCTCCCACAGCAGCATTGGAGAGGCCACAATTTGGGCAACGTAATGACACTTCTCCAAACTGTTAAAAAAGCAAGAACACACTCTTCCCTAAAATCAAGAATTTTGGAAACAGACCAGTGGTGTTGCTCCTGCAGTAGAAAATGAGACAACCCATTTAACCCATGCCCATGAGTAACCTGACTCAATATTTAGAATATTGGTAGCAATGTGTATATTTACTGCATTAGTTTCCATGGCGTATACAGCACTCTACAGGGATTATCACCATTCATATCAGTCTTTGTCTTTAATAAGACTCAATCTACTTTCCCTATTTAGGACACGAAGACAAACCAGGGTCAATATCATGGGAAGTCCATGAACGTTCCATGGGAAAACCCGAGTATTAGGAGGAAACCCATACAAACCAGTAGAGAATATAACTACTCCAAACAGATATTGCCACTGGTCAGACTTGAAGCCAGAACCCCAGTGTTGTGAGAAAACAGTGCAAACCATTAAGCCTCAGTAGTATAATTTATACAAGCCCAATATACTCTCTATGTTCCCAGCTACTCCACAATCAATATGGAATTACATTTCCTATGGTGCTTGTAATTCGCAATCATTCACCACACGGAGATGTCCTTCGGCGGTCTGCAATAACACAACGCTAAGATGGGTAACCAATAAAAATGTTGCAATTACAATGCCGAGCAGAGTTTCCCTTCTAGAGGAAGGCCAAATCTGATGACCAGGAGAAACCAGTGATGATGGGGCAGCCAATTAATATTGGACTGGATGTCGGCACTTACTTTAATAAAAGCTGGATTATGAATATTTCTAGGAGCTACTAACAAGAATCGTCCTAAAATCTACAGCCAGGTAAATTCCCCATCAACCGGATACAAAACAAAGTGGAGGAGCCTTCTGCTTCATTTAGTACCTCTGGTCACTGTCGGCAGCCTCAAAATACCAAAGCCGGTTTCAAGTGAATTATTAAACACATCTCCACAAGAAGTCAAACCGCCTCCATACTTAAAAACCTTCTTCATGAAGGGAAAGGAAAAAAAAAAAAAAAAGAATAGAAGAAATAAAAAGCTTATCCCCAACAAAGGAGTATGAGGTAAATTGCCTCGCTGAAGGTTAATAATATCCTGTCGCTGAGGTAAAAGACTCAATTACAAAACCTTCAGAATGGTTCCTGAGGAACAGATCAGCCCGCAGTGACAGTCAGGCTATAAGCAAGCAAAATACAGACGGAACCTAACAACAGTACCCAGAGGAACAAACTAAATATATGGCTCGTATGGGACGGATATGTTATCAAGAAGCAAACACAAGTGCTATGTTTATAGCTCATAAAGTTATTGAATGTGCCATAAAAGTACTAAGAACAAGAACAACATTCCTGATTGTGATGGAACCTTGCCATTGTCCAAACTGCCATATCTACAGAGATTACATATGTATCATTATATGTGCTATTACTAATTTATATTATATAGAAACACAGTAGCTGGCAAAGCTCGAAGACCCCTTACAGTGTGTGCGCACATACACACACATTATCATGGGTCACTGAACTATCTAGTGCCTCAGTTCCTTCTACTGTACACCAATGAGGTTCCAATGCTCCGACACTGAAGATATAGGTGACCAATAATGTCCTAAATGGTTTTTGTGGGACTTTTTACACATAGTTACTAGTGTTGAGCGAGTATGTTTTGTTAACCCTTTCGCCGAGTATGCTCGGGCGAGCACCGAGTAGTTACAGCGTGCTAGGTCATATGTTTGAATCACTCCCGTGCGCATGATTTACGACTGTTTGACAGTTTTATTACATGGGAGGAATGTCTATTTCTTACACATTCCTCACATGTATTAAAGCTGTCAAACAGCTGCAAATCATGCACACGGGAGTGATTCAAACATATGACCTAGCACGCTGTAACTACTCGGTGCTCGCCCGAGCATACTCGGCGAAAGGGTTAACAAAACATACTCGCTCATTACTAATAGTTACGTTGTCGGTGTAACAGTAAATTATATGCAGTTTATAATGTATGTTTAAAGAAATCTACATCTCAAGCACAGAAATGGGACACATTACAGTAGATGTGACTGTAGTAGCGACATCTACAATAAGTCTGTGCCTTTAAGGGAATAAAAAAAATCAAGTAAATGGGATAGATTACGTATTTACAATGTACATTTCCCTCCTGATTCACAGAACAAGAAAAGTATTTTATCCTAAAATCATAGGGTTATTAATCCCAAAAGGACACATCCAATTTCTCAGACTGCTATATGGCGGTAATATACTTATTTCCCTCCCAAAAAAACTTGCTATGTATATATATCAAGTGAGATTTGATGTTTTTTTTTTTCACAAGTAGAGCATGTATTCATTCTAATCTATGGAGCTGTTCCCATATGATTGTGTTTTGGTGGACTGTGGGTTTGCAAGACAAAAGAAAAAAACAAAACACACAGACATGCCTATTGTGTGATGAATCAAAAATCACAAAATCACCAATAACAAGTCTATGGGTCCATGAAGATCACAGACAGCACACAGATGACATCCATGTTTAATCCATTTCCTGTCTGTTTTTTACAACTGTGATGGGTAGAAGTGCTTTTTTAATTTTCTTGCTATACAAAAAAAAATTACTGATGGTAAAAAGTGACACCCTGATAAAAATCTGATCAAGCAAACGCTCTATTTTTTTTTTTGGAACATGAAAAAAAAAATATCGACATAAGTCCTCAATGAATAATACTGAATAGTATTCTATTTTTTTAAGTGTTCATTAACCATGCAAATTCAAAAAAAATATTAATAAATACGACTGAATTTATTATTTTTTTTACTTTTCTGGTCTTGCCTCATCCAAGGTTCAAGAAGTAATTGGCCCTGCGGCCAAGCAAGTGCTGAAGCTTTCTAGATGTGAGAGTCAATCGAAAAATCACAAGAGTTATATTATGAAAGAGGTGAAAGAACACCTTACAAAAATCTCCCGTTATGGTTCAGTGATGCTTGGTGCAATACTTCTCCATCTCCATCAAAGTCTTCAACAATTAGACAAACATGCAAAAGTCGATGTGATGATCACGGACTTAAAGCTAAATAGTAAATATGTAATCAAGATGACTATAGCAGTGAACATCAGTGAAGACTAAAGCCCCCGTCTCACATAGCGAGATCGCTGCCGAGTCAAGGTTTTGGTGACGCAACAGCGACCTCACCAGCGATGTCGCTATGTGTGACACTTTGCAGCGATCAGGCCCCTGCTGTGAGGTCGCTGATCGCTGCAAAGTGTCCTGGACCATTTTTTGGTCGTTGCCCTCCCGCTGGTCAGCACACATCGCTGTGTGTGACCAGCGGGACCAGCGATCAGGCTGGTAACCATGATAAACAGCGGGTTACTAGGGGCACACGCGCACTTAGTAACCCGCTGTTTATCATGGTTACCACTCTGCTACGGTGAGCGGTAACCTCCCGACCACTGTAGCAGGCTCGTAACCATGATAAACAGCGGGTTACTAAGTGCGCATGTGCCCCTAGTAACCCGCTGTTTACCATGGTTACCAGCCTGCTCCTGCTTCAGCAGGCTGGTAACCAGGAGCAGGACATCGTGGAAAGACTCTTTCCACAATGTCGCTGCTCCCCTGATTGTTGGTGAGCCTGCCTGTTTGACATCTCACCAGCGATCACATGGCGACGCAGCAACGATCCATGACAGGTCGTATCGTTGTCGGGATCGCTGTAGCGTCGCTAAGTGTGACGGGGCCTTAACATGTACTGGGCATAGAACAATACAATGCTAAGAATTAAGACGCAGAAAGTGCTCAGCTGAAAAACGAAAACCAGAAGAAACAAGCCCTGCAGGAAAGATCCCAAGATAACATCATCTCCATGCTACAGGGAAGGAAAGGTCTGGAATTTGCATGTTTACAAGGAGTTTCTAAACAAAACCCATTATAGCGCCTACTAGTAGTGATGATTAGTCCTACAGAAGAAGGTCAAGTGCCCTAAACATCATCTGATACCTTATATCTTCTATATTACGTTTAAGAATTAGAATGAACATCTGAGCAGGTTTTTTGTTTCTCCTGATGTTTTTCGTGAATCGAAAACAATTATATATTGGCTTGCCGATTATATATTACCTTCATTCTGTATACATCTATGGGCTACTTTTGATGCCGACCATCAACTTAGAATAAAAGGAGCAGGGTGATAGATCCTGAAAAGTCGACAATATCAACTCTTCTGTTTAGCAAGTTTGGAAAATGTACAAGTATGAAATATTACTAGCTCCTCACCATGATCTATGCAAAACTCACAATAAATGTCCACCTGTTAAGAAACTAAATATATACCAATCCACTTACAAATTGCTATTGCTTGAAAAACGAGAGTTGTGTTCACAAGCAAAAGGGATTCGGATAATTGCAAAGACTAAGCACAGAAAAATGTATTTCTCTATGTCACCACCAGCATATTGTGCACACTATGGCCGACACTGAAACTGGGAAAATGGCACTGTGAAAGGGGCCATCTGCTTCTATATTTCAAATATACATTGTCTGAGGACTTAGCTGTACATGTAGTATATCTTTTTGGCTATGGTACTGAAAAGAGGAAAAGTACAGTATATTGGACTATTGGACATTTTTCTTACCCAACCTTTCTGAGATCCAAGGGTATATTATGCTGCCTCCATGGATTTTATCAATGCTTCAGGTGTCACCTTTCTGGAGCTTCTCAGGACCTTAACATAATCCCTAAAGTTGACTGAAAAGTGTGATTCTAAAAACAGGACAACTGCCTCAAAAAGGAGAGCCAAAAAAACGTTTTTTTTTCCCTCTAATGTGCAAGAGATCTGCCCAATTTGGATGATACCAAGTAATCTGTAAGGAGATTTGCTGCTGAAAGCTTTAAAGATCAGCTATTTTTTCCAGTTGGACTAAGCAAGTATTAGGCTCGGGGTACATGGAGTCAATATACAGAGCTACTTATTGATTTTAACGATTAATAGTAACTGCCGAGGGTCACAAGGTTGCATGCAACTCAATGTTTTCCTTTGGACTTCAGTTGTTTGAGTGAAAATCAATCAGCTGCACAACAAAAAGTCTCAGATTTAGCCCAGACCTTACATTGTAGGTACTGAAATCGATGGGCACTCTTGGTTTTCTGTTGGCATAGGTCACCCTCCTGGAGTGTGGTATTGGACACTGCCCTTAAAATTATCTGAAAGAGGTGACAGTTTGTCTTAAAAGGTTATTCCAATCTTCGATGGATATTGACAGATAGTAACTCTGGCAATTCACTGCTTATTAAAATAGCCCAACAACATATAATCCAAAAAAATACAAAAAAACTACAGAATGAGAAGTACTAAGCCCAAAAATAAAATACAGTAATGTTTATTGGTATCAACAATAAAAAAAACATAGGTATTAAAAAGTGGAGATTGTGTACAGAGATACTACTGCACTGAGGAGACCCAGTGAAATAATCATGTTATTCACAACAATTGTTGCATAAAGGCCATAAATTCTTTACCCAAAATACTATTAAAGTGCTGCTGCAAAGTAAAAAATGGCACAGAGATCATGTATAATCTAATCCATAATAATATATATATATATCACAAATAATTATACTACATATATACCATCAGATAGTGAACAATGTTCACACATTTAGCACAAAAAATGTGCAAAAAGCATAAGGTGCAATTCTTCCTGCCATTATACAAACATATTAAAATAATCTGCATTTTTTTGGACCAATACCTGAACTCGTGTGCCCATTTGCCCCGTTCATAGGCTTAGTTTTAGTCTCATTTTTGGATCTAAAATCTGTAGGTTTGTAGACTGACCATCTTACCCATTACCAATTATAGTGTTTTCAAGTCTAAAACTAAATTTTTCTTGCAACAAATAACTATTAAAAGTGACAGATGAAAGGCTGAGAATGCACAAGAAGTGCCATTTTTGTAATTTATACTATCAAATGAAAACAGGAGTCCACAGAGGTCTGTGCAAAGAAATTTTTAAAATGTCGTTATAGCTGAAAAAAGACAAAAGGTTCGAAGGAATAATACATGTAAAAAATACTTTAGACATTATAGCAATGACAGCAGCACATTTACTGACTATTTCACTTCTGTTAAAATAACCTTTACTTAAGCCTCTGCAATGACGGACATATTTTTCCCTAGTCACTTATTTCCTGATTAACCATTCTGCCTATGTATATGAAAAATTATGCGGCAGTCATGAGAAATTTTTTTCTCTGAAACAAGTATCCACATTATATACAATATTTTACAATATAAACCAATTAATAATTCCCTCACTCAAAGATGTAAAAAAAAAAAAAAAACACAGGCAGGCAAGTGGTTAAAAAAAGAACAGCAGCACTTAAGCTAGAACAATAGGTTAGAGATGAGTAGTGTATGGTCCCAGATGACTAGAAAACCACTTTGCAGCAAAAGTGACACTTGGCAAGGTAGAGAGGAGGCGAAATAAAATGAAAGCGCAGGCCGACAGAACACCTTCCCTGCAGCTTTCTCTTACACATTATGTCAGAATTTCAGACGTGTTTCATTAGTTTTTAAGTAACGTGAAAACTAAATAGATCCCAATCAGTAACAAGAATACAAGCCACAGTAGTATCTTGTATTAACAGAATAAAACAATGAACCATGACAAGAGATAAATAGAGTAATCTGTAGCTTAACTGCAACGTTAAAGGGAAAAAATAAAAAAACACCAGTAATAATCATCCCAAATAGTTTTCACTTATATTCAACCAAATCTATGAGATTCTGCCAGTCTATAGGACACAACGTAACTTCCAACATCAGATGTGAGAAAGTCTATTTGCCAACATTTTGGTAAAATCAGAAAAGGACTGTGATATTAGGAGAGGACGTTAGACTAGTAGTGTGGTGATCTTGGGTAATTCTCCTATTGGAGAAAATAGTAAAGCAACAGTAAATATCCCAAAGATGTGATGCTGTAATAAGCAGAGACACTGGAGATTTATCAAACCAAGTGCGCAACAATTCTGAGCTTTCTAGTACAAGTGGGAGTGGCTTATCAAAAAAGGAATGTGTTTGAATGTGCAATACTTTGCAACAAAAAAATGAGCGATATTTGGGCCGTAACCTGTGCCAAAAAACTACTTTCAAGACCCTATACTGTATTTATGCGTTTCAGACAAATTCTGGGTGGGCCTAGATCAATGGGTGTGTGGCCTTACAGAAAAAGGGCCCTGAAAAGAGATTATGGTTGCTCTTAGTAAGCACCTGTACACACCAGTTTTCTGTTTGGAAGTGACAGTCAGTATTTTGGTATTTATACTGAAAAGAGAGGAAACCTAATGTTGAACACAGCATACCAAAAAAAAATGTGCCAGAAATGTGGCTTACATTTTTTGGGCACAATGTAAGCAATTTAAAAAGTGGTGTAAGGCTACGTGCCCACGATGCAGAAATGCTCCAGATTTTGCCTAAGCGTTTCTGCATCTCCCTGGCAGAAAAAACGCATGCGGATTGTACATGCATTTTTCCTGCCAGGGACAAGAGTATGTCCCGCGATTTTCACATGCGATTTCGTGTGCGGGTTGTCAAGCGATTTTAGCATCACTTGGAAATGTGCTTGAAAACTTGGTCACACTATATAAATCCATGCAACCGGCATGGATTTATATAGTGTGACCAAGTTAATAGTAAAAGAATGGTAAAAAAAATTAAAAATAAAAATTATACTCACCTTCTGATGGCCCCGGTCTCCTTGTCCAGTGCGTCCGGTGTGTTGGGCAGCTCGCGGTGGTCTAAAAGGACCTTCCATGACGTCATTTAGTCATGTGACAGGTTACGCGATCGCCGACGTCAGCGGTCGCGTGACCCGTCACATGACTAAATTACGTCGTGGAAGGTCCTTTTAGACCACCGCGAGCCGCCAGGGAGCCAAGACGCATCGCTAAGGAGACTGGGGGCCATCAGAAGGCGAGTATAATGTTTAGTTTCTATTTTAAATTCTTTTTTTTACAGGTACTTATGGTACCTGGGTCTGGAGGAGAGTCTCCTCTTCTCCAGACCCGGGTACCATCCGCACATTGAATCGCTTAATATCCGCATGTGCACATGTAGTGATGTGGATATTATGCGATTCAATGCAAGTAAATGGCAGCGAAAACGCCGCGATTACGCAGAATTAATGGTAGCTGCGGATTTTTCCGCAATGATAATCCGCAGCGGAAATTTCCGCAGCATGTGCACAGCACATGCGGATTATCATTGGGGAACATAGCAGACCTTCTACTAAGCGTTTTTAAGCGTTTTCGCGGCGGAATTGCCACTGCGGAAACGCTTAAAAAACGCATAGTGGGCACACAGCCTAAACCTAAAGAGAACCTGACACCCTATACTTGCTGCCCAGTCTGTGGGCAGCATGCATCAGGCACTGGCTGTGCGATCTCAGCCAAGTATGTTTGCCACAGCGTTACAAAGAGAAACCTACTTTTAATAACTGCTGGGGACCGAGCCGCAGTATAGACTAGCCGGACAGGCTGGTCCCCAGCGGCTTCTCCCTGCCCGCTGCCCTGGATTGACAGGTCTCCGGCTATACCCGCACATAGGTGGCCATTGAAGTAAGTTTTTCTTTGAAACACTTGAGACAAACATACCTTGCTGAGCAATCATGAATCAGGTTCTCTTTAAACTACACAGTATAAAAATTCGCTATTCGCTTCTTATGGTGCAGACTCGGAATTCTACCATTTTATTTTTAATTCCTTCATCGTTTGATGTTAGACTTTGGTTAGGTTTGATTCAAATTTTCCTGACAGTTCTTGTACAAAGCACTTCTAAAATGTCTTAACAACAATCACGGAGGTCTCTAAACTTGCTGGATTGCCTTGCTGTGGACTCTTAATTTAGTGTATTATTTTATGTGTTGGTGCAGATTTCACTTGCGATTTCTCCGTAAAACACAACCAATCATATAAAATAACTAACACTGCTTTTGTGGCTTGATGTTATCACAGAAGACCCAAGTGTACAGAAGGACACCAGAGAAGAGTTGCCAGGAGAGGTGTTTTTTTACTTAAAGAGAACAGATTTTTTTTTCTTAAAAAAATTTAATAATCTGCTGCAGATTCACAGAAAAATGTGGACGCCAAATCCTCAACAGGAACCGACATGCAGAACATTAAAAGGCTGAAAATTTCCATAGCATGCAGAGATGAATTGTTCATGCCTCATCTGTTTTGCTGCTACTCTATTCTCCTGCAGCCAAAAATCCAGATGAAAAATTCTGCATCAATTCAAACAGGTGAACATACCCACATAGTGTGCTAAAGGGCTGATCCAAGTCACCACGTTCTCTCTGGTCGCTTCATAGAGCATCAGCTGAGCGGTGGTGCACATGTTCAGTCTCCGATGCATTCAGATTGGGTTCGGCAGAATCCCTCTCTATGGTTCGGTGGGGCTCTCAGCAGTTCAATAGATGACAACTATTCTGACATACCTTGTAAAGTAAAGCACATATGAAATAAAGAATACTAATCTTGGCAAAAAAATATCTAAGGTTTAGTGACTGACAAAAGACTAGAGGGAAGGTAATGACTAATAGGGACATTTTAGGAAATGTATTAATTCAGTAGAGTCTTATTTAAAAGGAAGAGAGATTTTATTTGTAAACAATCCACATTGCAGCAACTTTTCTCTGGAAATAAGGTAGCGTTTCCACACAAGAGGGGTCTGAATTTAATGGAGGGACCTCTAACCTTGCCTGTGTGCAGTCACTGTTTTGCAGAAAATTGAGACTTTTCCATTTTATTCTCAGACTGCCAACATACAGGACTTCTGCCAACACCAAGCCTTCAGGTTAAAATGACTCTTCTCTTCTAGGCCAAAAGCCAGTACTTTGAATGATAAATGTGTAATAGCAATCCGTGTTTAAGGTATAATGTTGTCCTACACGATCGTAAAAAAGGGGCTGCCCTGAAATATGTACAGTACAGACCAAAAGTTTGGACACACCTTCTCATTTAAAGATTTTTCTGTATTTTCATGACTATGAAAATTGTACATTCACACTGAACGCATCAAAACTATGAATTAACACATGTGGAATTATATACTTAACAAAAAAGTGTGAAACAACTGAAAATATGTCTTATATTCTAGGTTCTTCAAAGTAGCCACCTTTTGCTTTGATGACTGCTTTGCACACTCTTGGCATTCCCTTGATGAGCTTCAAGAGGTAGTCACCGGAAATGGTCTTCCAACAATCTTGAAGGAGTTCCCAGAGATGCTTAGCACTTGTTGGCCTTTTTGCCTTCACTCTGTGGTCCAGCTCACCCCAAACCATCTTGATTAGGTTCAGGTATGGTGACTGTGGAGGCCAGGTCATCTGGCGTAGCACCCCATCACTCTCCTTCTTGGTCAAATAGCCCTTACACAGCCTGGAAGTGTGTTTGGGGTCATTGTCCTGTTGAAAAATAAATGATGGTCCAACTAAACGCAAACCGGATGGAATAGCATGCCGCTGCAAGATGCTGTGGTAGAAATGCTGGTTCAGTATGCCTTCAATTTTGAATAAATCCCCAACAGTGTCACCAGCAAAGCACCCCAACACCATCACACCTCCTCCTCCATGCTTCACGGTGGGAACCAGGCATGTAGAGTCCATCCGTTCACCTTTTCTGTGTCGCACAAAGACACGGTGGTTTGAACCAAAGATCTCAAATTTGGACTCATCAGACCAAAGCACAGATTTCCACTGGTCTAATGTCCATTCCTTGTGTTGTTTAGCCCAAACAAGTCTCTTCTGCTTGTTGCCTGTTCTTAGCAGTGGTTCCTAGCAGCTATTTTACCATGAAGGCCTGCTGCACAAAGTCTCCTCTTAACAGTTGTTGAAGAGATGTGTCTGCTGCTAGAACTCTGTGTGGCATTGACCTGGTCTCTAATCTGAGCTGCTGTTAACCTGCGATTTCAGAGGCTGGTGACTCGGATAAACTTATCCTCAGAAGCAGAGGTGACTCTTGGTCTTCCTTTCCTGGGGCGTTCCTCATGTGAGCCAGTTTCTTTGTAGCGCTTGATGGTTTTTGCAACTGCACTTGGGGACACTTTCAAAGTTTTCCCAATTTTTCGGACTGACTGACCTTCATTTCTTAAAATAATGATGGCCACTCGTTTTTCTTTACTTAGAATTTGTATTATGGCAAGAAAAAAGCAGCTAACAGCCTATTCAGTAGGACTATCAGCTGTGTATCCACCAGACTTCTGCATAACACAACTGATGGCCCCAACCCCATTTATAAGGCAAGAAATCCCACTTATTAAACCTGACAGGGCACACCTGTGAAGTGAAAACAATTTCCGGTGACTACCTCTTTAAGCTCATCAAGAGAATGCAAGAGTGTGAAAAGCAGTCATCAAAGCAAAAGGTGGCTACTTTGAAGAACCTAGAATATAAGACATATTTTCAGTTGTTTCACACTTTTTTGTTAAGTCTATAATTCCATCTGTCTGAGATGATCTAGTGAATCCTGCTTTGAGCAGGGGGTTGGACCAGATGACCCAGGAGGTCCCTTCCAACTCTACCATTCTATGATTCTATGATTCTATGATTCCACATGTGTTAATTCATAGTTTTGATGCCTTCAGTGTGAATGTACAATTTTCATAGTCATGAAAATACAGAAAAATCTTTAAATGAGAAGGTGTGTCCAAACTTTTGGTCTGTACTGTATATGTACACGACTTAAGCCTGTCATGTTTCATTCTAGTTGAGCCCATGAAAAAACACATACAATGAAAGAATCAAAACTGGGGATTTCCTGAAAGTTCCCCAAGATCATGAACTGTTATGCAATAGATATAACTATTACTCACCTGCTAAATCCACCTGCCGCTGCAGTGGTTCATGCAGCTACGACAAGTCATAAATCGTTCAGAAATGAGCCATATACGCAAGTATCACTGCTAAGGCCTATAATTGGCTGCAGTGGTCAAGTCAATGATGGTACATCAAGACTACAAGAATCACCAAAGGAACAGCAATGCAATGGTAGGGGATTTTCCTGAGCTTTGGGAACTTTCAGAAAATTCTGAATAAATCCTTTCAGGTGCAAATTAGTAAGACTCACAAATAAACCCATAAAACAAATATCCCAAAAGCAAATGCTGATAAAACAAGCTCAGAGACAACAAACAAAATATGGTGAGGGTAAAGAGAACGTGTACAGGATGCGGTTTGAGAGCTAGGAAGAAGTTTCTTGCATGTTTCTGCCTTAGACCACAGCCCCACTATCAGTATTTGTTCAGTATTTTTCAGGAGTGGGAGCCAAAACCAGGTGAGGAACAATCAGAGAAAAGGTATAATAGAAACAAGTCACCAATTCTGCATTTATCACCCACTCCTGGTTTTGGCTTCCACTCCTGAGACAAAATACTAACCGAATACCGAATACTGACCGTGGCCTTAAATCACACCTCCTCTCTGTGTGGCTCCTCCTGAACTAACTTCCAAGCAGCCTTGAATGAAACCATCTCCTGATTTTTTCAGAGGTGTCTAACGGCTAAAGTAATGGCATATCCCAAAGACATGCTATCATTTTATGACCAATAGGATCTGACCACTGGGATCCTCAAAAATAATTCTGAAAACCAATAAGGAAGTGAACAAAGGTGACTGCAGTTCCCTGCACAAGAGCACAGGTATGCATGGAAACTTAGGATTGGTGGGGTCCCCAAATTGGAGCCCCAATCAATCTAAGAGATGCCATCCCTAAATACTCCTACTATTTATAGTCAGATTGGCAATGAAGAATTCTTTTGGGCAGAAGTGATCCATTGCTTACTAAGGCTCGGGTCAAGGTTCCAGCACTGTCAGTTCTGAATACTAAGTTGAGGGTTGCAGACTCAGCACCATGAGAGGTCCATAAGCCACCAGTGGCTCCCCTAGGTGTAGCTGTAGGAACTGTGAAATAAAACTAGCCATCGACCTGAAAATGCATAAATAAGTAAATAAATAATCTAAAAGGCCAAGATTTTCCTCCCCCACAAGGCATTTACTTGTTATTCCCTACATAACTCTACAACATGCTACAATGGAAATAATTCTACACGAGTCTTATTTAACCCTTGACAATCTCCATCTCGTTTAACAAAACAGCCCACTGTGCCTGTTCATACAGGGATTTAATTAAACACCTAACAAAGCTATTAAATTATTTCTGTTGTCAGAACCGCTTAGTTAAAAGTAAACAAGAGACATTGATTTAACAGCACACCAAGACATCCTCTGCATGGAAAGCAGGGTCAAGGACAAATGCTGCTGCGCTACAAAAGAAAAATGAAATTGTCTATAGTCCAATCACAAAGACGTCAAACAAGTGCATCTCTTTTACGCAACCAGCGAAATCTGCATGTCCCACACTGGTAATTGCTTGATAAGGCCACAAATCCAGTTTGTCAACAACACGGCACGGGAATGCCATCAAATGTCCTTTTCTAAAACACCTTCAAGTAGCAAACGGCATCAGGAGAATAAATAATGAGGAACCACTGAAAGGTAAGCTGATACTTTGGGGCTAAACAAGTTCCCAGGGTCCAGCTAGCCATGTATGTTTACGGTGAAGGGAAGATATTTTTATGGTGAAATTTGGATACTTACTCTGCTCAGATTTCAATTACTGGAAATTAGTGATTAGCGCAAGCACTTGTTACTTGAGTTTGCCGAGGGTGCTCGGGTATGCACCGAGTATCACGGGTGCTCGAGTGACATGTTTGAGTCCCCACGGCCACATGTTTCATGGCTGTTAGACAGCCTCAAATCATGGGGGGATTGCTTGACAAACACGAGCAATCCCTGCATGTTTTGTGACTACCTAACAGCCATGAAATATGTGGCCGTGGGGACTCAAACATGTCACTCGAGCACCCGTGATACTCGGTGCATACCCGAGCACCCTAGACATAACTCTAGTAACAAGCACTTTTCTCATCACTACTGGAAAATATTCAGGTTGCACATTAAGGCAGGAGTGAAATATATTAAACTTTTTTTGTGCTGAAAACCCAGTTTGCGATACACCAATACACATTGCAGCTAAAATAATCAGAATATCCATGATGAGTCTCAAAAGCGCTTTCAGTGGCGTTCAATGGGTACGAGAGCATCGAACTGAGCCAGGAATTAAAGATGGTTGTCTAGACTGATGAATCACATTTTCATTCGTGGGAACATGTGTGCATTGTTCACATGTGGAAGATAGAACATCAAGATGCACTATGGGAAAAAAGGCAGTACCCTAAGTATTCTGACCCTCCTGTCTCTTTGAAAAAAAAATCCAGACTAAGGCTGTGTGCCTAAGATGCGTTTTTTAAGCGTCTCTGCAGGGGCAAAAACGCTGCAGAAACACTTAAAAAACGCATGGTAGAAGGCCTGCCATGTTCCCCAATGATAATCCGCATGTGCTGCGCACATGCTGTGGAAATTTCCGCTGCGGATTATCATTGCGGGAAAAAAACGCAGCGCTACCAATTATTTTGCGGAAGTGCTGTGTTTTCGCCGCCATTGACTTGCATTAGAACACGTGCATTAAGCTTCACTAGATAAGGACATGCGGAATGCATGTGTTCCAATGTGCGGATGGTACCCAGGTCTAGAGGACAGGAGACTCTCATCGAGACCTGGGTACAATAGAAAATTGTGAAAAAAAGAATAAAATAAAAAATAAAGATTATATTTACCTTCTGGCGGCCCCCGGTCTCCTCGTCTGTGCTTGCCGGCAGCTCGTGATGGACTGAAGGACCTGCGCTGACGTCGTAGTCATGTGATGGGTCACGCGACACTGACGTCGGCAGGTCCCTCAGTCTACCGCTGCCGGCAGCCGGGACGGAGGGAATCAAGACTGTGGGGGCCATCAGAGGGTAAGTATAGATTTATTTTCTATTTTTAACCATTCTTTAGGTCACACTATATAAATCCATGCCGGTTGCATGGATTTATATAGTGTGACCAAGTTGACAAGCACTTTCCAGGTGATGCTAAAATCGCTTGGAAAGCGCTTGACAACCCGCATGCGGAAATGCATGTGAAGAACGCTTCACATCTGCTTGTCCCTGGCAGGAAAACGCATGTACAATCCGCATGTGCAGTCCGCATGCGTTTTTTTCTGCCAGGGAGATGCAGAAACGCTCAGGAAAAAATCCTGAGCATTTCTGCATCGTGAGCACATAGCCTTAAGCATCCACTTAAATAGGAACTGTTCTTTCAACACACTTTGCATAAAACAGAAGTACAGGTGAATATAAGAAACATTGTCATTCCCACTTACTAGACATATAAAACACAACAGGTCAAATCCATCATGCTCAGACAAGACGCACTTGTAAGTGTCATGTGACACAGCCCATTATACTCTATGGAGAAAAGAAAAGGAGGAGAAAGGAGCAGAGTGAGGAAATGTTATGATTGTGCAGCATCTCACTCGGGAAAATAGGTCATACACTAAAAACAGCACCTGACCTTGCCGGTTCCTGTACAGACTAGAGATCCTGACCCCTCAATCTCTAGTGGTTCCTGCGTGAGGGGAGATAGCCCTAACCACAGACTAGACAATTATCAACTCAGACCTAGGCTGCCTGAAAAGGCCATCAAGCGCTTCCCCTTCCTCCTAAAGAACCGGAGGGCAGAGCAGATTGCAAATTACCCACAGAAGGGAAAGTGTGCTTAAATAGAAAGATCCCAGAGTGAGCAAAATAAACCACAAAACACTAAATAAAGGATTAAGTAAGTACTGTTAGAGAATATGCCACCTACTTCCTAAAAAGAAACAGAAAATAAGTGCAGGGTAAAGAACACAAACAGCAGAGAGATAAACCTTAGCTGGTCTTTCACTGACTGGCTTAAACTACAGCAGTATGGCTGGACATCCAAATGAGACTATCACCAGCAGGAAATACCAACAAGGGAAAAGTATATAAAGCCGAACCAAAAAGGTGATAGGGCAGATAAATGAGTAAATGAAAACACCTGTTATCCTAAAAAGACTGAAGCAAGGATAACCGAAACTAAACACCCGGAGAAAATGGGGGTATCTGCTAAGGCTTAGCGGACAGAGAAGCAGACCACAAATCATAGGCTCAAGGGTTCGACTCCAGACGCATGACAGGAAACAGGCATGGCGACATAGAAAGATTATGCTGAGCTTTCCAAGAAGTCCTGTACCTCACTCCAGTGCTGGATTAATGCCTACACTGATTGCTACTGCTGTTTAATTCCCTCCATGCTGCAGCTGCTAGTCTCTATGTACTAAAAAAGAAATTAAGTGCAGCATTCCCTCTCTGTGTGCCCTATATAGGAGACATCATAGCAGCTAGTCTCCTCCCCCATGCTCAGTCAATTGCAAATTAAAAAGGTAAAGCCTACAGGGGCAAAACTGGTGAAAATGCAGGATACAATTTTTTCAACGTCCAGAAATGGTGGTATTCCTTATGTACTTACAAAAGAAAGTTTAATCTAAAAAGTTAGATGAAAGTACATTTTCCCTTTAAAATTTCTTCTCTGCTGCTTTTTGATAAACAATTTGTAAACTATTACCAATTGGGAATAATTTTTATTTAATAAAAACGTGAAGGTCAATATTAATTATAACAGTGATTAATAAAAATATACATACAAGAAACAAGTATTAAAAGGTTGAATGATTCCTTGCTCCCTACTAGTCCAAACATATTATTACGACGATTATACAATTATTCTACGCCAGCCTTACCATTATCCCAGCAGGTGTGGTTTGGGAGGAGAAAGTCCTGACAGACTATTCTGCTGGGCAACAATTAGAGAAATTTTGCACTGCTCCTATGTGCGTGTAGAGAAATTCTGCATGCCAAAGAGATCCGGCACTGGAAGCCAGCTAACATCACATTTTCATTAAAAGGAAAAAAAAATGGTAATTACACGTAAAATCTAAAAATACAAGAATTAATGATGCAGATTACCAAAATGGGTGAGAGACCAGAACTCAGTGATCTACACCAACAACTACAGTCAAGGTTATAGACACCATGTCTACATGGCTATGCTTGTGAACGCACCGAAATAGTGCAGGACACATCTGGGTTATTGTGCAGCATAGCAAGCAGTTTCATAATGGTTACATAAACACTATTACCAGCATGTATGCATCCTGTAAAAATGTTCTGATGTAGCACATGAGATGTACAATGGAATAAATAGGTTTTGAAGTCCACACATTTTTCTGATTACAAGATTACAAGAAATTTTCCATCTTATGGGAAATTGCTGTTAGCATTTATTTCCTCTGCTGGGAAGATGGGAAGTGAATAGCAGTATTATTTATTGCGGTAATATTATCAATTTTATAAATAAAAACGATACATCAGTTTAATAATCCACAGATTGAGCAAAACTGTAATTAAACAGATCAAGTCAGATTTTACTTCAAATCAAATCTTGATCTACAGATAAGGCCACCCAGGTAGCTGTGAAATTGTAACTTTGGGTGCAAGTAACATGATGCAAGTGAAGTTCAGCTGCTGCAGTAATACACAGCATGGAACAACTGACCTTGGTTTCCAGGCCTGGGAATTACAGTGATGAGTTCCGCTGAGACAGGGCGGCAGGCTGAAGGATTGATCAGCGCGTAGGGTGCATGACAACAGCATTCAGTGACTATATCTGGTGCCTCTAATAAACTCACCGGGGACTACAAGCATTTCTATCCGTTTGGTTTTGATCGCCTATGTGGCAGAACAAACCATAGTGATGCTACACTGGTAAAGAGACCCATCATAAAGATTACTATGGTCACACAAATACTTATGCTGATGACTGACAATACGGCATGTTATAGTGTACAAGATGTGGCAGTATGGTATATTATAGTATACTAATGCTCTACACCTAGATTTGTGCCTTTCTGTATATAGTACAGTCAACTACGCTTTTCAGAAGAAGGAAAATAAATTTAGGAGGAACAGACGGATAGTAGATTTAAATATCAATATAGGAAAGGATTCTTTACAGTTAGAGTAGTCAAACCAAAAAGAGACAATAACTGCAGCATTTAAAAAAAGGCTAGCAGCTTATCTATTGACAAATGGCGCAAGAGTTATAACTGAAATGGTTGTCCAACCTAAATCAAAATTGCAGTGATGGCAAATAATGCTATAAAATAATAAATGAGGCCTACTCAACCCTCTCTTTCCTCAGTAGTCGCTGTAGCACAGGCCAATCCAGTGCTATTAGTCAGGAAAGGAAGTGATGATGCTCTGTTATATGTTCACCTGAAGGCTGAGGCCTGTGATTGGTTGTAGCGGTCAGGTGATTGGAATGGCGTATCTTTAGATGTGCCTCTGAGGTCAGGAAAATAAATGCCATCCTATTGCTTGCCAGCTTCGAGCAATCACAGGCCCCAGTGGTCAGGTATCTGAAAATTGGGCCATTGTCACTTCATATCCTAACAAAGCACCATAGCAGCTTGCACTGAAGCAACAGTGGTTGAAAAACAAAAAAAAGTATGACCAATTATTTTACATCTTTATTTGCGTTTTCTGCAATGTTTATTATTTTAGAAAACCACTTTAACCTATCAATTAACCCCTTAAGGACAAACCATTTTCATTTTAGAAATTTCATTTTCTCTTCCCTTTTTACCCCCAAGAGCTATAATGTTCTTATTTTTCCATTGACCTAGCCTTATGACGGCTTGTTTACTTGCAAGACAAGTTGTAGTTCTGAATATCATCATTCACTTCACTATATAATGTATTGAATCACAGGAAGGAAAAAATTCCAAGTGAGGTGAAATGGCGAAAAAAAAAACGCCTTTTGTTTTTACGGTGTTAAAAATTACCCGCCAAAATGATTCTCACGGTCAGTATGATTAAGGCAATACTAAACTTGTATAGTTTTTTAATTATTATTATGATGATGTTAGTAAATTAAAATGGAACAATGGAAGTAAAATCTACAAGAAATAGAATGAAAGGAGATTTATATATTAATATTAGAAAGGGTTCTTTACAGTTGGAGTAGAGTGGTTCATTATTTTATCATACAGTAGAAATCACGGCCCACTGGGTTTCTCAAAAACACCAAGATGGCGGCAATGGGTGCCTTCAACAGGCCCTTGGCTGCTATGGCAATACATCACCACACTACAATCAGGTCGCAGGGGGCAAGACAAGCACCCAAACCACCCCGCCAGTGGGACTGCACAGCTTACATGCCGTTGTTGGTGACAGTGGCATTTAAGTTACAGGAGTGATCAGAGCTAGCTCCGATTGCAGATGTAGAGGCAGGTGTCGCACATACAACACAGCTGGCAATTGCCATGTGTAGAGTGGACTGTGCTCCTGAGCCTGCTCCATGCATCCTTTACATGACCAATATATAGGGAAAGGGGTTAAAGGTAATCTGTCATTAGGTTTGATGCAGCCCAACCTTGAAGGTCCTGTATTTAGCAGTCTACTAAGTGTATGCATAGTAATTAGTGGACTACAGCGATTGGCTTGGACTACTGCAGTGGAAACTACTCAATATTGCACTGGAATCAGGCTTTCTGCCCCTACTTTATGCTGTCCTCTAATAGGATAGTATAAACCTGGTAACAGATTCCTTATAATGATATATAAATGATCAAGAAAGTTTAAAATGAATGGACCTGTCTCAGAGTCCTATTTTTTTTAACCAATGTAACCATGTAATACAAGGAAACCCCAAAGAAAAAAAAACGTCACTATCCTTTACAATTGGAGTCGAAGGGCAACATCTGCCCCAAAGCTGGGATTCCAAGAGCTGGAAGAAAATGAGTTCCAAGTATTTAGGGTTACAGCTGACATTTTACACCAAACCATACATTAGATTTAAAGGGAGACTGACAGCCAGAACTGACCGTATAAACTGAGCACATAACCTTGTAGGGGATATAGAACTATAAATATTGCAGTTTTAGGCCACATTTGCATGTTCAGTATTTGGTCAGTATTTTACATCAGTATGTGTAAGCCAAAACCAGGAGAGGAACAATCAGAGGAAAAGTATAATAGAAACATGTCACCACTTCTGTATTTATCACACACTCCTGGTTTTGGCTTACAAATACTGATGGAAAATACTGACCAAATACTGAACTTGGCCTTAATGTTTTAATAGCTTACTCCACTCTGCAGAAACTGAAGAGTAATCAGATATGATAGTCTGCTCGGTGCACCGTTAAGCCTACTTAACTAGCATGCCGCCATCACTTATAAATGACCGCATTGGCTTGCCTGGAAAGAGCACAATCTGCAGAGAAAGCTGAAGCAAGTCAGCTCTGTCAATCATCAGTGAAGGAGGCGGAGGCAGGCAAAACCAATAGCCTCATTGGAGAGCGCACAATTCAGGCCAGCGGCACCACGAGGCCACTGGTCCAAACTGTCAATCAAGCAGGAATGTGCCATCCCAGCAAGCAGGGAGCCATGAGCAAAGCGCTGCTGCAGAAGATCTTTGAGGTGCCAGAGAATCTATCCATTTACAATGATGAGGGTTTTATGAAAATTCCCTGTATTCACCAAAGATAAATAAAATGATGTGTTCTCAGGACCAACATAATGTCATTTTTGTTGGGGGGAGGAAAGTTTAATATACGTCAATGCAACAAAAAAATAATAATACGGTACCTTACTTTGAACATCTAAAATGTACAGGCTTAGCTTTTAATGGTGCCTATTGGAGCCACAGGGCAGAAACCATTGAGTCATCAAATGGATATATGGATGAGCCCGTTTTAGGATGTGACCTTCTAGTCATACTAAACTCCTATAGAGAGCCAGCCATCTTATTACATTGATAGTCCCATTGCTGGAAAGTGAAGGTACGAATGAAAAGAAAAAAACTAAAACAGCAGGGAAATATGTCTTTTTGCAGAAAGATATTACTCCTGAACCTATAAATCTACTGCTGATTTATCATCATTATTACAATCTCATCGTGAACAACTTCTTACCAGATTTCCCATTGTTCCAGGTGATATAGGCTAAATATGATTGACACACCGAGAGTCAAGGCCTGGAAGGAAAATGACTGAGGAAACAACACAAGGAAAAATAACTTGTGGATATTACACACTTCACACAGCTCCGTCAGTCTTCAGTAATCGAATGTGATTTAACCCCATACTGCAGCATCTGCTGGGCTGTAGGAGCCATGTAATGAAACAGAGCTAAACCACTTACAGAGGAGGAATACTGGAAATAATCCTTCCATTGATCCTATGTCTACCAGAAAACTACACTTCCCATTTGAATGTCTGATAATCAGTCAGCTGTGACTAAATGTCCACGATTATCGCACTAATACAATCAATCTTCCACATCGCACTGCCATATTGCAGCTATCGCATGAGAGAAGTCACCATTAAATGGAATCAGTCAGTAGGTTTTAGCTACCTCATCTGAGAGCAGCGTAATGTAGGCAAAGAGACCCTGAATCCAACGATGTATCACTTAGGTTACTGGGTGCAGCTGTTATGACACAGAGCTTTTAGATTTAGAATGCAGCAGAGCTGAGAAAGCTAACCCCGCCCACACCAGGCTCTCGCTGTACAAAGTCCATAGACAATGAGCTGCTTATCACAGGAGGGGGCGTTTCTGGAGTAATGTAGTCCAGCAATGTTAATCTCTTAGTGATCAATCCTAAACAATTAGTAAACAACAGCACACACATTGACAAGTGACACATCCCAAAATTCTGTGTTTCAGTCTCTATCTCCTGCTGTCTTTAGATTACATAGCAAAAACCTGCTAACAGATTCCCTTTAAGGACCCATCCTAAAAAAAAAAGAAAAAAAGAAGAGTGATCAGCATCACTGCAGGATTAGGACTGACTCTCCATGTGAACTTGAAGAATTAGCGGGTCATGTTGAACATTTGCATTATAGTTGGGGCAACAAGACAACTTTGGGGTGCAACACAGGTCGTGTGGTTAAAAATGGATGTATGCGGCAGCTATATCGCATCATAGTCCAAGTGAATAAGGTCACATCGAGACTTACACGGTACTGCAACTAGCAAGCCACAAAAATCCAACTGGTTCTGACTTTGTGTCATGTGTTTGTCGCAGTACCAAGTGGGGCACAAGGTGAACCCATTCACTATTCTGCAATGTATCAGCAGCATACAGCGATGTTTGGCAGTGTGACCAAAGCACTGCATAGCCCCATCTTTTATTGGCACTATCATGAAAGCCACAATTCTAGCTTCACTGGGCTTTATTCAAACATGTATTTTTGTCCCATTGAAGAGGAATCCATATATTAACATTTCAGTTTTTTCTTAATTATTTTCCAGATGCAACAAGCTAAGTACACAGTCAACATCAAGCTATTTAGATTGTAGCAAATTAGCTAATACTTTCAGTAACTTAGATACTAAACCCTAACCTTGTTCAGGACTGAATAAGTCCATATTTTTAAATAGTTGTCTGCCTCACATATTATATTATAATATTCAGATGAGTTGCTGCTATAAAGAGAATAAACTTACTGACACATTTTATATACTGGCTCTATTTCCAGCCCTATGCTTAACACAGTACTGCCTTTCAAACGTGACACTGGGCTCATGCCAACACAGAAAATGCTGCCCTGCTAGAAGTGGAGCTGCCTTGATCCGGGTATGCGGGATTGATCAGTAGATGGGTAGAGATTCAGAAATACAAGCATATTAGTAAGTGTTATATACATAACACAGCTGAACATATATTTAGTATGTATACACATAGTACAGATTATATATATATATATATATATATATATATATATATATATATATATATATATATATATATATATATATATATATATATATATATATATATATATATATATATATATATATATATATATATCTCTATCTTATTTTTTTTTTTTTTTTTTGAAAGCAGACAGCCCCTTCAGGAGCGCACCACTTCCCAGCTTCCTGATTGACGGTTCATCCTAACCAACGAGTGTTAAAACATATTTTAAATCCGTAGAGATTTAAGACACAAAGAATTTTTCACAACACGTGAATAGCAAAGATGCTTGTTTTCAGAAGTACTTTGCTATGTTGGCCATTTAATATAATGTGAGTGACTCTTTAATATAAATGAGCAGGGGCCAAGTACATTACGTAACATCTAGCTGCTGCATCATAAAATTTCACAAAAATACAAAAGGGTATTCATCAGTTGCTCTATTTGAATGTGGTCTTAGACCAATAGTCTCCTACCAAACCAGAACTCCTAGCATGGCCTCACTGACGCAGGCAGACCACCTGTATTCCCACATAAATACACACAGTTGTACGCAGTATACGGCAAATTAACAGGACCAGCAGCGGAGATTTGGCAACACAACTTTTCATCAATCGGAAATATTACACGTTGAATGAAATATCCGCACGGATGAATGACAGTTCTCTCTCCATTACATACCGTAGTCCGGTGAGGTCATATGTCTGGTAATGCCGTACAGTGTCTCACCACCCACTATAATGGTACTGTATAAGAAATCCTAGTGGATCTGCATTCAAAATAGACCCCAACTCTCCACTCCAGCTCACTCCACCTACATGGAGACCTCATTAATGTCACTCAGCATCAGCATTTGCTACATTAGTTTCTTCTGCCCTTTACTCCCTTGTATCAGCTTGAAGCCATCCCCATTGTTAACACAGTACTGGATTCTGTGGGAAAGTGCCAGCGATTTCTTGTTTTAATTATTATTATAAAGAGGAACCTTGTGTGGGCCTCTCCCTTTGTGAGGTTTCTTCTTGTAACTCCAGTGCTTTAGATCAGCGCAGAGAAAAAAATAAAAAGCCTACGGCTGAGTTCAGACACTACAAATTTAAACGATACATGTGGACAACAAAAAAACATGCACATGTTGCAGAGATGTTTTTGCAGCATGCTCATTGTTTTGCAGAAATACTGTCGATTTTCACAGCAGAAGGAGTGAAATCCGAAGCTGTAATATCCGGCCTCATGTAGACTGATCCAAGAGTTTAAAAAGTGTGAGGTTATTTAAAAAAAGTATAAGGCTACTGATTTTACTACCACAGAGATATGGGTGGTTTGGAAGTTGGAAAGCATCCTATGTGGAAAGAGGAAAACTTTGTACACGGCAAAACAAAAAATAAAAATACAATAATGAAGATCTGTTTGTAAAAAGACTAAATTTCTAAAAAACAAAAGAAGCTGGGATCACATTTGACTGGCAATATATTTAATAGACTAAAAAACAAACAAAAAAAAAAAAAGATTTTGAGGTGCATTTGCTATAAGTAATAAGTGGTGATATTACAATCAGCAGGAGAATACATAACTTATTTAAAAGGTAATGTGTCAGTAGGATCAATCCTTCCAAGACAACTATATGGGCGTGCCGGTCACAAAGGTTAACAAAACAATACATCGATCTCTCCAATCCAATGGCTTACTCCAGAGAATCCATGTTTTTCTTAATATATGTAAATAATCTGTTAAAATCTATGGGCCAGACATGAATCTTTCAGAGAATCTACCTCCAGAGCTTATTTTAAAAGAAAGGGGCATTACCAGTGTGAGACACGTAATGACTGACAGTCTGATCTCCAGATCTCACTTCAGAGCTGTGATTATAACTAATATAGTACAGCAGAGGTAAACGTTTTATGATTGCAAACAGATCTGCAGCTCTCCTCACAGTGCGGTCAGCACTGCTTCATAGCGGTGTCTGATTAACTAAAACTTCAGCTTTCTTTCAACAGTCAGTGTGAGAAAAAGCAGACACAGCAGACCTGACACAGCACTATGAGAGGAGAGCTACAGCTGGCGTTGTGGTTGCAATGAGACAAATCTCAACTCTGCCATTCTACCCCTCCTTTCCCGGGCTACCTGTGAGACAGAAGCTGAAAAAGCGTTAGTTGTAATCAAACACAGCTCTGCAGTGAGATCAGTAGAGGAGACTGTCAGTCATTACATGGCACATTGTAACGCACCCTTTCATTTAAAATTATCTCGAGTCAGATTCTCAAGCAGATCCATGTCCATATCCAGAAATATTAAAAGCTCATTCACATATTTAAAAAAAATGTGGATTTCTCTGGAATAAGACACTGGATCACAGGTATCATCTTATTCAGCTTTCTATGACCTACATACTCATATAGAAGGCTTAGGAGGGTTGATCCTGCTGACAAGTCCCCTTTAAAATTAGTACATTTTTTAAATTAAAATATACACAGTAACAATATTCAAATCTTCTGATGTGAGATCTGTTTTTTTGTATTTATATGGGTAGCCATCTTGACTAAGAAGCAGCTCTGAGATGTGAAGTTCAGTTCCAGAAATTTGCTTCATAACAGGAACATGAACATAAAACTTAGCGGAGTGTTGCAGGAATGCTCTTTCAGGTGTGGAGGAGAGGTCATTGTGCAGGAAGGGGGAGGAAGTGCGCTCTACCAATTATAGCGTATAAGTGCTTTCATCCTGTTTTATCTGCTTCCAGATTCAGAAAAGTGTGATCTTTAATTGGAATGCTGCCTGGGATTATGAAATTGTACAAGTGTTATTTGCTTTCCTTCAGAACAGCTAAAGCTGTGTGTGTACGTAAATCTTTTCAGAATTTTGCAAGTTAAAAGACAAGACATACATGGGTCATATCTGAGTGCACATTGCATAGTTCATGGGTCTTAAAGGGAATCTGTCAGCAGGTTTCTGCTACCTCATCTGAGAGCTGCCTGATGTAGGTAAAAAGAAGCTGAATCCAATGATATATCGCTTAGATTACTGGGTGCTGCCGTTCTGACGCAGAGTTTTTAGATTTAGCAATAGAGCAGAGCTGAGGAAGCTAACTCCACCCACACCAGGCTCTGTATATACAATGTCCATAGATGGTGAGGTGCCCATCACAGGAGGGCAATGTGACTACCCAGACTACCCAGCAATGATAAGCTCCTGGTGCTAAAACGATCACTGCAAGCAAACAAAACCACAGCAGGGATTGATAAAAGAGGCATTGCTGAAATCTGTGTTTTAACCTCTATCTCATGCAGTCTTCAGATTACATAGCAAAAACCTGCTGCCAGATTCTTTTTCAGTGCAGAGTCATACACTAAAGTCAAATTTGGGGGAAAGATTTAAGAAGCGCAAAATAGGCATTCCAAATTTATCATGTTTTTCTGAGGCCCAATATATTTTGATGTATGGCGCATACTGTGCTCAGTTTTTTCATCTGGAAGAGATGTTTTTAAGTGTGTAATAATAATTATCTAATGTAATAATAACTGTGCTCGGGAAAATAAAATATATACCAACTATGAGGTTGAGAGTACTTAATCTACAAAAATTAAGTACATAGTAAATTTTCTGCATGTTTGGGCGTGCCCCTTTTACTGACCCTTGCCTGCTTTAAACAAAACAAAAAAAAAAAGAAAAGCTGATGTTGGGGTAACTGGGAAAAAAGTTTAAAAATCTTCTGCCAAATACCGTACTACTTTCTCCACATTTTGCAGCCTTTTAATTAGAGATGAGCGTTGTTCTACTCGAACTGTTCGCCAATCTCAAATTCGAGCTGTTTTGGGCGGTGTTCGAGCCGTTCGGCGAGCACGAACAATTTGAGAAAAATTCGGCTGTTCGAGGTTATGTTCGATAACTGTTCGTGCACCAAAATCATAACTGGATTTTTTCTCAGTAATGATGAAAATTAATGTTAATACACATTTTAAGTGTACAGCGGGGTGGGGGGAGGGGCAGGGGATGGATCTCTGCAGGAACAATGAAGATCTCCATTTTTTTTTCTCTTTCCCGCATTTGCAGTGGGGAGGTGCAATCTGTCAGCCTATCAGCAGCGCACACACGGAGCGAAGTGCTTTTTTTCACACAAGCAAGGGCATGTGTCATTGGCAGTGTATGTCACATGTCCTTGCCCTATAAGACCAAGCCATTTTCCCCGTCGCCACCATTTTCTCACTGCTGCAGCTGCGTGTTAGACGGCACCGCTGTTGCTGTGTGCGCTATACCTTGTTAATTTCAAGCCAATTTTCGCACAAATATACAGATAGCTTGGGAGTAAGGAATAGTTGTGATTGCAGTCCTTTTAAGGACTAGGTTACAGCATTTCCTACGACTTTTATCAGGGAGGTCTGTGCTCTTAAATAGATAGGTTGTGGGAGTAAAGACTAATTGTAATTGGAGTCCTTTTCAGGACTAGGTTACATCAGTTCCTATCAGTTTTTGCCAGGCAGGTCTGTGCCAGAGATGTGCAAGTTTTTTTCACAGCATTTGGCTGAATCTAGCAAAGCTAATCCTTTTTGGCCTATTGCAGAGTGTGCTAGTCAGTGGAGTAGCCTATCTGTGTTGCAAGATATACCACCTGTGTATAGAATACCAATTTTTTTACTGCACCTAGTGAAGTAAAATCTTTTGGGCATAGCATCATTCTATTAGTCCATCTATACTGACCTCCATCAGGTTGCAAATTAAAACTAATTTTTATCTGCATCTACAGTACCTCTGAAAAAATATTTGGGCTTCTAGCTGTGTGTGGGTCTTGTTCTATTAATCCATCTATACTGACCTCCATCAGGTTGCAAACTGAATATATTTTTTTCTGCATCTACCTCTGAAAAAATATTGGGCTTCTAGCTGTGTGTGGGTCTTGTTCTATTAATCCATCTATACTGACCTCCATCAGGTTGCAAACTGAATATCATTTTTTTCTGCATCTAGCTCTGAAAAAATATTTGGCCTTCTAGCAGTGTGTCGGACTTTCTCTATTAGTCCATCTATACTGACCTCCATCAGGTTCCAAATTAAAACTAATTTTTATCTGCATCTACAGTACCTCTGAAAAAATATTTGGGCTTCTAGCTGTGTGTGGGACTTGTTGTATTAGTCCATCTATACTGACCTCCATCAGGTTGCAAATTAAAACTAATTTTTATCTGCATCTACAGTACCTCTGAAAAAATATTTGGGCTTCTAGCTGTGTGTGGGACTTGTTGTATTAGTCCATCTATACTGACCTCCATCAGGTTGCAAACTGAATATATTTTTTTCTGCATCTACCTCTGAAAAAATATTTGGGCTTCTAGCTGTGTGTGGGACTTGTTGTATTAGTCCATCTATACTGACCTCCATCAGGTTGCAAACTGAATATATTTTTTTCTGCATCTACCTCTGAAAAAATATTGGGCTTCTAGCTGTGTGTGGGACTTGTTGTATTAGTCCATCTATACTGACCTCCATCAGGTTGCAAACTGAATATATTTTTTTCTGCATCTACCTCTGAAAAAATATTGGGCTTCTAGCTGTGTGTGGGTCTTGTTCTATTAATCCATCTATACTGACCTCCATCAGGTTGCAAACTGAATATCATTTTTTTCTGCATCTAGCTCTGAAAAAATATTTGGCCTTCTAGCAGTGTGTCGGACTTTCTCTATTAGTCCATCTATACTGACCTCCATCAGGTTGCAAATTAAAACTAATTTTTATCTGCATCTACAGTACCTCTGAAAAAATATTTGGGCTTCTAGCTGTGTGTGGGACTTGTTGTATTAGTCCATCTATACTGACCTCCATCAGGTTGCAAATTAAAACTAATTTTTATCTGCATCTA
The DNA here is from genome assembly GCF_046119375.1 of Phyllobates terribilis. NCBI lineage: Eukaryota > Metazoa > Chordata > Amphibia > Anura > Dendrobatidae > Phyllobates > Phyllobates terribilis. The sequence goes on along the minus strand of NW_027362762.1, from coordinate 342,053,342 downwards.
CAGTACCTCTGAAAAAATATTTGGGCTTCTAGCTGTGTGTGGGACTTGTTGTATTAGTCCATCTATACTGACCTCCATCAGGTTGCAAACTGAATATATTTTTTTCTGCATCTAACCCAGCCAATAGTTTTGGCCTAATACCACAGTTTGGCCACTCAGCTCTGCTCGGTTACCATCCATTGTTTTTTTGTGCAAACAACTCCAGAGTTGTGAATTAGTTAACCACCAAAATGAGTGGAAAAAGGCCTGCTGCTGGTGGAAAGGGGAATAGGCGTGTTGGGAAGGGGAAAAAAGGTTGTGTCCGTGGGGTAGGTGTTAAAGCAACAGTAACATCTGCAGAAGAAAGACCATCTTCCAGCCAAACTAAAATGTCTACTTCTTTTAGCGGACAATGTGATAAGATCCCTTTCTTACGGCCACGCCAATCGCTACAAATTCCAGATGAGGCACAAAAACAGCAGGTGCTTCAACGGATATCAAGTGCTCCTTTAAGTGGGCTCTCCTCCACATCAACTTCAACATCACAAATACTCCAGTCCTCAAAGGTGTCACCCAAATCGCACTTGCTTCCTCACAGCTCCCAAATCTCCAGCTGCCCGTCTGAGTATGAGGTAGAACAGATGGTTGAGTCTGCAGAGCTGTTTACTCATACTATAGCCTGGGAATCAGAGGTCGACTCCAGCGCTTCTGTGAATCCAGACGAGGAAATGATCTGCACTGATGCCCAGAATCTTTATGAGTCGGATCCAGGACCAGACGCAGAAGGTTCTGACCATAATGTAGACCCTCATTCCCAAACTGTAACTCCTGTTGGTGGAGACAATGAGGAAGACGATGATAAGACTCAAATACCTGATTGGAGCGACAACTTTAGTTTTTTGTCAGGGCAGGAACAGGTTGGCTCTGGAGGACGACGGGTGTGATAACGCACAGGGTGATGATGATGAGGTTGGAGATCCCACTTACTGTCAATCCACAGTCAGCCAAGAGATGAGGTCAGCAGAGGAGGTGGAGGAAGATGCTAGTGACGACGAGGTCAGGTTGCGCCTTCCTGGACAGAGACGTAGTACTGGAAGCACGTCAACAACTGCATCCTCAAACACAACTCTGCCTCTCACCACAAGTCGTGGTGGCTCTTCAGGTCGCATGGGTGCTAAGCCTTGCATAGCCTGGGCATTTTTTCAGATCGATAAAGATGACCCAACTCGTGTTATCTGTAACATTTGTCAGCAAAAGCTAAGTAGAGGCCAAAAAATACATAGTTTGAGTACTCCATGCATGAACCGGCACATGGACATGAAGCATAAGTTGCAGTGGGAAGCTCAGTGTGCTACAATGCGGCCTAGCCGGCCGGGCCAACCACCGTCTGCCATATCTTGTGCATCCGCGGCCTCTGCATCCTCTGTGACTGGGGGGACAGCAGTCACACCTGTTTTGGGGCGCAGACCTGCCACCTCTTTACCCGCAACAGCCAGCGTGATTGGCAGGTCATCATTTTCTTTGGAGGTGGTAACAGCAGCTGGTGTTGAGCGCTGTCCGACATCGATAGGTTGCCTTGATCCAAAGGTGGTGCTAACATGTCCGCCTGCATCTTCCTCACAGACCGGCAGTTTGCCGGGGACACCCTTATCAACCCCGTCTAAGCACAATAGCCAGCCCTCGGTCCCTCAGATGTGGACAAGTAAAAGACCATTTCCTCCTAGCCATGAGAAAGCTAAGAGGTTGAATTTCACCATCTGCAAGCTCTTGGCTACAGAAATGCTGCCTTTCCGCCTGGTGGACACAGAGGATTTTCGAGACCTTATGTCCGTCGCAGTGCCCCAGTACCAGATGCCCAGTCGGCACTACTTCTCAAAGAAAGGTGTGCCTGCGCTCCACCAGCATGTCGCACACAACATCACCGCTTCTTTGAGAAACTCTGTGTGTGACAGGGTGCATTTCACCACAGACACTTGGACGAGTAGGCATGGACAGGGGCGTTACATGTCGCTGACTGGGCACTGGGTAACTATGGTGACAGCAGGACAAGGGGCTGCTGTCCAAGTCTTGCCGTCCCCACGAGTTGTGCGTCAATCCTCTTTATGTCAAAGTTCCTCCACTGCTTCTGCCTCCTCAACCTCCTCTCGGTCTTCCACCTGCACCCAAAGCCTGTCTGGTCATGCCACAAGCTTTCTAACTGCGCAGAAGGGATCCTGCACACCGCCTTACTATGCTGGCAGTAGGGCTCAACGTCATCAGGCGGTTTTTACATTGAAATGTCTGGGAAATGTGAGTCACACAGCTGAGGAGTTGTGGTCAGCTCTGGAGAACCAATTTCATGAATGGTTGTCTCCACTGGACCTGAAACCAGGGAAGGCCGTGTGCGACAATGCTGCAAACCTGGGTGAGGCCCTTCGCCGGGGAAATGTCACACACGTGCCTTGTATGGCTCACGTGTTGAACCTGGTTGTCCAGCAATTTTTAGCCCACTATCCCAGACTAGATGGCCTTCTGCAGAGGGCACGGTCGCTGTGTGCTCACTTCCGCCGTTCGCATCCCGCAGCTCAGCGACTTACATCTCTACAGAAGTCGTTGGGCCTGCCACTTCACCGGCTAAAATGCGATGTGCCTACCCGGTGGAATTCAACTCTGCACATGTTGCAGCGACTGTGGCAGCACCGACAAGCCCTGGTGCAATACGTTCTGACGTATAGCCTGGGCCAACGAGATTCAGAGGTGGGGCAAATCACGCTGGAGGAGTGGTCTCAGATCAGGGACCTATGCACCCTTCTGCAGTTTTGAAATGGCGACGAAGATGTTTAGTGCTGACGATGCCATTATCAGCATGACTATTCCGGTGATTTACATGCTGGAGCACATGTTAAACAGAATTCGGAGTCAGGTGGTGGCACAAGAGGAGGTGGAGGAAGTAGAGGAGGAGGAGTTGTATGCGGAAGGGCTAACATCTGCAAGGTCCAGACGGTCGGCAGCACCAAGGCGGCAGGCATGTGAGGGTGGGGGAGATGGTTTTACCAGGGCGCATGGTAGCAGCCAAACTAGTGAGGAAGGTGCAGGAGCCCAGGAAGAAGTGGAGGACGAACTGATGGAAGACTCATCAGATGAGGGAGACCTTGATCACATTTCTGTTGTGCGAGGTTGGGGGGAGAGGACAGAGGAAGGAAGCATGATTGTTACCTCGCCACCAACACAACAGGGACTTGGTGCTCCTGGATGCGCAACACACATGAGTGCCTTCTTGCTGCACTACCTGCAACATGACCCTCGAATTGTGAGAATTAGAAATAATCCTGACTACTGGGTTGCCACACTGTTAAATCCCCGGTACAAAAGTAAATTTGCAGAAATTATTCCTGCCATAGAAAGGGATGCACGCATGCAGGAGTATCAGCAGAGACTGTTGCAGAATCTTACATGTGCTTTTCCACAAAATACCAGTGGTGCACGTAGTGAATCTCACAGTTCCAACTTGCCAACCGTGGGACCGTCAAGTGTTCAGCACTCAAACTGTAACAGAACCACAGTATCTGGTGGTAACATCAATTTTGCGGAATCATTTCACCACTTTTTTAGCCCATCCTTTGCAAGGCCACAGGAGACAAGAAGTCTGACACATAGTCAACGCCTAGAGACGATGGTACAGGAGTATCTCCAAGTAAACATTGAAGCCACGACTGTGTCACTGGACCCTTGCTCTTTTTGGGCTTCCAATCTGGATAAATGGCCGGAGCTAGCCACTTACGCCTTGGAGATCTTATCATGCCCCGCAGCCAGCGTTCTGTCTGAACGTGTGTTCAGCGCTGCTGGTGGTGTGCTGACAGATAAGCGCACGCGGCTCTCCACTGATAATGTAGACAGACTCACGTTCATAAAGATGAACAAATCATGGATCCGAAACGACTTTTCTACCCCTGTGTCATCCTGGGGAGAGTAAAAGCTTGATGATTGGTTAAAATCACCCTACCAACTGTTTTAAGCTTTCAAATTACTAATCATGTTTATCTGTATCTTGACTGGAAAATAATTTGGGCTTTGTAGCAGTGTGCAGCACTGATCCTATTAGGCCATCTATAATAAGCTCCACCAGATTTAAAATTAAAAATAATTTTTAGCTGCATCTAGCCCGGAAAATAATTTTGGGGCTCCGAGATGCGCAAGACACATAAGTGCCTTCTTGCTGCACTACCTGCAGCATGACCCTCATATTGTCAGAATTCGAAGTAATCATGACTACTGGGTTGCCACCCTCTTAGATCCTCCAAACTTTTCGATCAACCTTTTCATTTTAATAAAGACCAAAAAAATGGTCATTTTTGAAATTATAAGCATTAGCAGGTTGTTAGAAACTGAAATCAAACAGTTTTCAACTCAAAACTTTATTCTAGGTGATGTTACATTTTCACATAGGACCCCTTGTTCGAAAGGAGCTTCTGAACACTCTCGTCCATTGAATTTGTCAGGTTTTGGATGGTTTCTGCTTCAATTGTTTTGCATGAGGACAGAATACCCTCCCAGAGCTGTTGCTTAGATGTGAACTGCCTCCCGCCATCATAGACACTCCTTTTAATGATGCTCCAAAGGTTCTGAATGGGGTAGAGGTCAGGGGAGCATGGGGGTCACACCATAAGTTTGTCCCCTTTTATGCCCATATCAGCCAGAGATGCAGATGTTTTATGTGCAGCATGAGATGGTGCATTATCATGCAGAAAAATGATCTTGCTGTGAAATACACGGTTCTTCTTCTTGAACCATGGCAGGAAGTGCTGTTTGAGAAAATCCACATACATTATGGAGTTCATCTTTAGCGCCTTCAGGGATCCTAAAGGGGCCGACAATCTCTCTCCCCATGATTCCAGCCCAAAACATTACTCCACCTCCTCCTTGTTGGCGCTGTAGCCGTGTTTGCGTGGGGTGTCCATCAACCAGCCATCCTCCACTCCATCCATCTGGACCATCGAGCGCTGCACGGCACTCATCCGTGAACAAAACAGTTTTGAAATCAGTCTTCATGTAATGTTTGGCCCACTGGAGCCGTTTCTGCTTGTGTGAAGTGGATAGAGGAGGTCGACAGGATGGCGTATGCACAGCTGCAAACCTCTGAAGGACCCTGCATCTTGTTGTTCGGGGGACGTTGGAGGCACAAGCAGCTTCAAAAACTTGTCTGCTGCTATGACAAGGCTTTTTTGCCGCTGCTCTTTCAACCTGACGTAATTGCCTGTAGGAAAGAGTCCTCAATTTGCCCTTATCAGCACGCACACGTGTGTACTGTGAATCAGCTACATACTTCTTGATTGCCAAGACACTTCATCCTGATCATCGCACAATGTTGATTGTAGTCATGCCTTGACCTAAACACTCCACAATTTGTTGCTTCTCAGCAGCCGACACATCCTTTTTCTTTCCCATTTTGGCAGAAAATGTAGGCTGCTTAATAATGTGAGAGAGCCTTCTTAAGTAGTCTTGCCTTTCATTGGACACACCTGCCAAACTAATTAGCACTGGTGTCTGCAATTGCTTACAGTGATATAAAGAGCCCTGACACACATCACCATCAATGAGTTTAACTGACAAACAAACAAATTCTTCCCTTATCACTCCTAAACACTTTTTGCATAATAATTTGGAACACAGTGTACATGTGCTTTTCCACAAAACACCAGTGGGTTCACGTAGTGAATCTTACAGTTCTAACTTGCCAACCGTGGTCTGTATGGAATTGTTCAATAAAGGGCCCAAAATTAAGATAACATAGATGGGAGAGGTCTCTATGAATAGGAATTCCTAAGTATTTGATACCCTGTGAGGGCCAGGCAAAGGGAAAGTTGGACTGGATGGAATCCTATATGGATTTGGGGAGGGAGACATCGAGGGCCTCAGACTTCGCTGCATTGATTTTAAAATTTGACCATGTAACAAAGTGATCTATTTCAGCCATAACAGCATGGATGGATATATGTGATTGAGTGATATATACTAGGACATCATCAGCAAATAGAGAGCACTTGTACTCGGTGCCTCCCACCTCAATCCACCTAATATTGGGGTTATGGCGAATTGATGAGAGCAGGTGCTCCGTCACTAGGATGTATAAGAGAGGGGACAGAGAACATCCCTGCCTTGTCCCATTGGTGATTGTGAAAGGTGATGAAAATGTTCTGACGCGCCCCCTGGGCCTTGGGACACCCAGAGCCGGACCCTTTTTGGTGGATGCTGGTGGTTGTAGTCTCCGTGGCGGCAACCCGGTTCCGTGGCTCAGGGCGGTCAAACCAGTGGCGGAACTATTTATGTGGTTTTGATGTTTAAATGTCCGACTACGCCACCCGTGGATTGCGGTCAGAGTGAACCGCAGCTCCAGGGCAGACCGCTGAGGCTGGTGTTGTGGGTGCAGCAGAGCGTAGCATAACTCCCCACGGGAGGAGTATAGCCTCAGGGCAGTGTATGCGGAGGATGGGGGTGATGGTGCAGGGCAGCAGCAGTAATGACACGGAGTCAGTGATGCAGTCCAGGGCCTTTACTCACAGTTCTTATTATTCAGACCACGTCTGCAGGTAACGGCTGCCCACGTCGTACTGTGCTCACCAGGTGAGGGGCTCAGACAACTCCCAGATAACTTTGGAGTGCTTCACAGGACCCCCTTTGTGTGTCCTTTGTCTGGCCTTTCTTACCAATCCTTCTGTCCGGCTGCCTCGGGCCTCCTCTTGGTAAACTTGGCGCCAGTTTCCCTGCCCCTATGTGGTGCCTTCCTAGCGGGTGTAGCGAGGGGCTGCGCCACATAAAATGTCACAGCCTCCTGTTTCTAGCTGAGGGTCGTTTCCTGCCTCCACTAGTTTCGGGGACCGGTCTCCCCCTTTGGCCTGACCCCTCCACGCAGGTGGATTCTGGCGTGCGGTGGCGACTCGCCCGTCCGCACCCCTGAGATCCCTTCGTTCCTCGTTCCTGGAGCCTTCTCCGCTCCTCTTCCTTCCTTCTCCCTCTTCCAGGCCTGGGCCTCTGTTACTAGGCCCGCCTCTGGAGCAGAGCTCATGCAGAGCCCCTGCTCCCTGCCACTTCTGCTCAGACTTCTCTGCACTGAACTAAGATGGTGCCCACCTTTTATACTCCCTTCTCAATGCACCCAGGAACTGCTTCCTCCCTGCTCCTGCACTACAGGGTTCCCCTTCCTCAGTGTTCCCTCCCCCCACTCCAGCCAGGGACAGGGACTGTCGTGCCCATCTCAGGGGCATATTGGTCGCCCTGCCCCACGGCAATGTGGTGTAATGCATGCAGGTGTCGGGTCCTGATCCACACTACATCCTTACCTGAGAGTGAGATATCACACCTCTGGGTGAGGTAAAATACCTCTGTAGCAACCGAGCCCTCAGGGTGCTACAGTTCCATTTATCTTCAGCCTAGGTGACGTATTGCGATACAGGGCCGTGATTTTGGCTATAAAAGGGTCCCCTAGACCCCTACCCCAAGCTTTTTAAGAGAATCATATATGGCGTGCCAGGAGACTCTATGGAATGCTTTCTCAGCATCCAACGAGAGTATCTAATTACAAATTTTTAACTGCATCTAGCCCAGGAAATACTTTGTGCCTAGTAGCAGGGTCTGCTAGTCAGCGGATTATCCCGGCTATTAAGCAAGCTACACCACCTGTAGTTTGGACACTTCATTTTTTCAAAGGAAATGCTTCGGGACCACGGGATACTCAGTGAAGAGCATCAGGAGGCACCCCAAGGCATAGGGGCTGGGACTGGCAGTAGGATGCCTTGCGGTGGACAGCCGAGCTCGATCCTTATAAAAGCTTTTTAACTGCAGCAGCTTTAGTGGACGCTACTGGAGCTGGAATTACGCGGCTGCTGGCATGAGACTTGCCCTCCAATAGATCCTTGTAAATGGATTTAAAGTGTATTCATTCAAATTAGAGAGACAATTTAAATTAAAAAGCTTAGAGCTGCCTCCACCACAGGGGGGCTCGCTCGACCCACCAGCGGACAGGCACCAGTATTGGGAGAGAGGGGCTGGCCATCAGGGTTCACCGCGGCTCTGGCACAAACCCGGCGACACGGAGGTGGCACGGGCAGGAGCGGACTGGCCGTGTCGGCTTCTCACTTTTTGGATTTTAGAAGGGCATGACATGCCTATATCTGTGTCTCCCCCTCCTTTTACTCCTCCACCTCTTTTATTTTCGCATGACTATATGTACTTGTCACTTTTCCATGTGTTAGTTATGTCTTCTGAGCAGTTTGTCAGCTTTTGGACACCTTTGAAGGTGTTTTCTATGTGTTTCTATGTGTTTTTGTTTGCCTGCCATTGGTTTTAACGGTGTTCGACGAACAGTTCGGCGAACACACGGGTGTTCGACGAACCGAACCGAACTCGAACACTACGGGGGTGGCTCAACACTACTTTTAATGAACAAAATTATAAAATACCCCATATGGTATCTAAAAGTGGCTAACATGTTGGGAACCAAGTGTATTTGTTTTAGATGCCCATGGCCCATTTCCTCAAGACCGATGTTTTTCACGCTGGTCTTAATGAGAAGATGGGCTGAGTCCAACACTCCTGATTCATGAACAGGTCTCTACCTCTTCATGAATCAGGAGCATTGGACAAATGGTGTGCACATTTGTGTGCGCCTCGCCACAAATCCTACTCTAATCCCTGCTAGAGTAAGATTTGTGGCATAATGAAAACCGCTGGTCGTCACGCCAATGACCTAACTTTGGCTCTACCCATTTGTTGGAGCTGGATGAAAAAGGCTTGAGAATGCCAAAAGCCGCAAAATTTTAGAGCAACCTTGAGTTCTGCCAAAATGATGCAACTTTTTAAAGCTTTTTTATGCCAGAACACAAGGTTTGAGGAACCATACCCTTATTCTTCAATAGACAGTTTTGAAAAGCGGTAGTGTCTAAATCGCATATTAAAATCATAATAGTGCATGCTATTAATACATTTGTTGTACATTACATATTACACTAAAATACTGGTGAAAAGGAAGCCAGTCAAGAGTGGTGCAAAGAACAGAAAAGTGACATGTCTCGCAAGACACACAACTAATCAGACAATATGCACCACTGATCAATTTGGCCCAGTTCGTCCCTATATGTGCAATGGTATCCTTACTATAGCACAATATTAATAAATCTCCCCCATTAAGAGTTCTCCAGGAATATAAAAAATAGAAATGTAATCTCAAACTAAATACCAAATCACACTTGTTTTGCCTAGGGAGGCAACTACTATAGAATTAAAATGTCCACAGCCTTGTTACACTGACAGAAACCTATCCAAAAATAGTAATAGCACAGGTGCCTGTGGGCATGTGCAGTAAGAAGCTCTGCTGCGGTGACCTGCAGTTTAGGAAGATCTGTTCCTAGTGAATGTACTAAGCTAATACTGGAGATGGCAGGAATGATGAGGCTGCTCACACTGCTGTCCACCTTGTCTTTCTGAACTAATATTGGTGATAAGAGGAGTGCTGCAGTAAGAAGGGCCCATTCACACTGCTGACAAACATGTCTTTCTAATCTAATAATGGAGATATCAGGTGTGCTGGGGTAGGGAGAGGCTGCTCACATTGCTATCCACCCTGTTTTTCTGATTTAATACTGGAGGTACTAGGAGTGCAGAGGTACAAAGTGGCTGCCCATACTGCTGTCTTCCCTGGTTATTATATCTAATACAAGAGACGATAGCAGTGCTAAGGTAAGAAGAAGCTTCTAACACTACTGTCCACGCTGTCTTTCTGATCTAATTCTGGAGATACTAGGAGTGTAGAGGTACAATGTGGCTGTTCATACTGCTGTCTTCCCTGGTTATTATATCTAATACAGGAGATGATAGCAGTGCTGAGGTAAGAAGAAGCAGCTAACACTACTGTCCACGCTGTCTTTCTGATCTAATTCTGGAGATACTAGGAGTGTAGAGGTACAATGTGGCTGTTCATACTGCTGTCTTCCCTGGTTATTATATCTAATACAGGAGATGATAGCAGTGCTGAGGTAAGAAGAAGCTGCTAACACTACTGTCCACGCTGTCTTTCTGACCTAATTCTGGAGATACTAGGAGTGTAGAGGTACAATGTGGATGTTCATACTGCTGTCTTCCCTGGTTATTATATCTAATACAGGAGATGATAGCAGTGCTGAGGTAAGAAGAAGCAGCTAACACTACTGCCCATGCTGTCTTTCTGACCTAATTCTGGAGATACTAGGAGTGTAGAGGTACAATGTGGCTGTTCATACTGCTGTCTTCCCTGGCTATTAGATCTAATAATGAAGTTACCAGGGGTGCTGAGATAAGAAGAGGCTGCTCATACTGCTGTCCATCCTGTATTTCTGATCTAATAATGGAGATATCAGGTGTGCTGGGGTAAGAAGCTGCTGCTAACACTGCTGTCCACCTTGTCTTTCTGATCTAATACTGGATATACCATGGGTACTGGGGTAAGGTGAGGTGTCTTACACTGATGTCCACTCTGTCTTTCTGAATGCTGTGCTGCTACTGTGTCCTGGAGATAGCTTAACAGTATATGGTACAGATCAACTCCAGCAGCAGAGCTTTTCATTGCACATGCTCAAAAGCACCTGTTCTATTAATATTCTAGGACAAGTTTTTGTCAGTGTAACAAAACTGTGGCCATTTTTTTGTACTATAGTGAATACCTCAGTAGACAAAACTTGTGCGATTTGCTAATTAAATGTAGTTAGGAATTTGTAATGATACTTCCATTATTTTTTTCTACTCCTGGAGAATCACTAAGTGAAGCCTGTGTCTCAAAGTAAGGCCACGGCCCCACTATCAGTATTTTATTTGGTCAGTGTTTTTTCTCAGGAGTGGGAGCTAAATGCAGAATTGGTGACTTGTTTCTATTCTATCTTTTCTCTGATTGTTCCTCACCTGGTTTTGGCTCCCACTCCTGAGAAAAAATACTGACCAAATACTGATACAGGGGCCGAGGCCTAAGAAGAAATATATCAGAAAAAGTCCTGGATGGTACACACTAAATGCACATCACAGACAAAAGTAGAGGACATTTTCTGCTATAACAAAACAGGAAAAATACTGCACAATATATAATTTTGAGCAACTGGACACCTATGGGAAACGCAGGCCAAAAAGGGTACGACTAGCAACGTAAACATTATCCCAGCTGCAAATTGCATCTAATAAGAGCAGCATGTGATATTTCTTCATTTAGCAAAAGTCTTTCTACAGTGTATGCCAAGTCTGACCTGGTGTTCAGTGGAAAACAGATTTCTGGAGACGAAAACGTTGTAAGCACTTTATAAAAGTAGTAAATCTGACATTTTTAATTATAAACCTAAAAAAAAACAAGCAGTCAAGACAAAAAGAGAAGAAAGATGCATCCAGTCAGCAGAGTAAAAATAATACTCCTTAGTGTTCTGAAGGATGGGTGTTTTTTGCCAAACAGAACAGGCTTTTGTTAACAATTTTTCATACGTGGACAAATTGTTGGTGATCTTCTGTTAAAATAAGAAAAAAAAAAACACAATGGTCCCTGAAATAACTTAAAATTTCACTGACCATTGTGAGGTTTTTCTTATTTCGACAGAATTTTGTCCATGTGGATATGTATACGATTATCTCTCAATAGATATATGAAACATCGTGAACCCTCTTCTGTAAATGTTGCGGTCAGGGCAGTTCACAATGTAATGACGTTTCTGTGGTCAGACAGTGGCCAGATCTCTGCAGAAGCTAAAGCAAGTACATCTAACAAGTGCCAATGAACGAGCATATGGACGGCCGGTATCTAAGGTACACGGGCACTTTAAGAATGTTTTATTGTTACTTAGCGTCTCCCTAAGTAAATTCAGTCTCCTGCATATGAGTAAACCGGACGGGATTTAAAGTGTATAACAGGTGTCAGTGAATCCTGAGGTGATCCATAAGCATTTTTGCAATTCCACCCCCCATAGAAAATAGCTGGAAAATGCAGTAGCAAACCCACAATAAATTGTGCTTTTTATGCCATGTTTATGCAGAAAATGTGTTTTTTCGTAAAGCGCTTTATTGAACACAATAAGAAAAAAATACAGTAAAAAAAAAAAGCTAAAAAAAATTGCCATTCTATGTTTGTAAACAGGGCTGTGGAGTGGGAGTCATGGAGTCAGAGTCGGTACCCATTTTGGTGGAGTCGGTATAAAATGGACTGACTCCAACTCCTAAAATCTACTATATAATTGTCTTATCCCGTCCATCTGTCTGTCCTGGAAATCCCGGGTCGCTGATTGGTCCGGCCGCGGCCAATCAGCGATGCGGCATTTCTGAAAAACATGGCGGCCGTTAGCGGCTCATGTGCGGCAAGGAGGTCAGCGGCGATGCAGCCGGGAGATGCAGCCGGCTACTCGCAGCATAAGTCCCCCGACCGCAGGCGCCGCTGACCTACATGCGGCTATCATCGGGAGATAAGTGTGACGCCCCTCCCCTCCCCCCCCCTCCCGTCCCTCCCCCCGCTCGATCAGGACCCCGGCACCCGGCGTCATACTTACCCCTCCCCTCCCCTCGCTCAATCAGGACCCGGGCACCGGCGTCATACTTACCCCTCCCCGTGCCTCCGCAGCAGCTCCTGTGTCTTCCGCTGATGCTCTGTGACGTCTCAGGTCAGAGGGCGTGGTGACGTCTGTACACCGCGCTCTCTCCTGACCGGTCACAGCACACAGCGTCAACATGCCGGCTACGCTGGAGTCCAGAGAAGCAGCCGAGAAGGGAGGGGAGTATTGGATTTTTTTATTTTTGTATGGGGCCATAGGGGACCTGCATGGGGCACTATGGGGGGATGGATATACAGGGGATATGACTCCCTGCATGGGGCATTATATGGGGGGGTGGGGGGGAGAGGGGACATCCTACATGGGGCATTATATGGGGGGGGGGCATCCTACATGGGGCATTATATGGGGGAGAGGCGACATCCTGCATGGGGAATTATATGCGGAGGATGTGACTTCCTGCATGGGGTATTATATACGGGGGATGTGACTTCCTGCATGGGGCATTATATGCGGAGGACGTGACATCCTGCATGGGGCATTATATACAGGGGATGTGACTTCCTGCGTGGGGCATTATAAAGGAGGGTCGGGAGACATATGCTAGAATACCCGATGCGTTAGAATCGGGCCACCATCTAGTATATAATAAATTGGGTACAGTAGTTCAATGCAGTATGTGGGGAATATTTTTTCATAAGAATTTGTGAAAGTTATGAAATGTCCTATAAATGTCTGTCCTATTTCTGATCTGAGGGTCTAGACTTAGCTGAGATGAATCTGTGCTACAGTAAATTTATCACTTAAACATGAGCCATGTATGAGGGAGTCGGAGTCGGTGCTATGGAAATTGAGGAGTCGGAGGTTTGGCTTACCGACTCTACAGCCCTGTTTTTAAAATCGCACTTTATGTACAGAAATAAAAAATGGAATTTTTTTTTCGCTATGATGCTACTGTAAAACACAAAACCACATATGGGGGAAAAAATGCAATGTGTGAACAAGACCCAAAAATGAAAGCACAACATTTTATAAGAGTGACTGGTGAAAGCAACAATAGCTGCATGAACATAGTATACAATCAATCCAAAGGTCATATTTTTAAATTCAGTTATGTAAAAAAAATGGCCAAAATATATTGATAAATCTCAGCCAATATTTATATATAGTTGTCTTATTATAGTTATAAGATTAAAGGGGATATCCAAGACTTTATGAAAAACAAAAAAAGTGCCTAAGCACTAACAGGCGGGTAGTTGCTACCTACCTGCCTGTTGTGCCCGGCGACGTTCTTCCCGGGCACAGAGCGGTCACAGCCCGCTCCTGCCGGGGATTCAGCTCCCTCTGCTGATGTTATGTCAAGAGAGCAGAGGCTTCTTTCCGCTCCGCTCTGTTGACGGGACAGGACCTCCAAGTCATTCAATCAGAATGACGTCAGTTTGTCCAGAGGAAGAACGTCACCAGGCACAAGAGGCAGGTAGGTAGCAATTACCCGCCTGTTAGTGCTTAGACACATTTTTTGTTTTTCATAAAGTCCCGGATATCCCCTTTAAGTTTTTATGTAAACTGGAGGGTGGCAGAGAGATTTCTAAATCTGAACTGTACAGGTGGAGAACAGAGAAACCTACAAGCATTTCCCATTTAGTTATCTCTGCTTAGTCTTCTGATTCTGGCGTACTGTGGTGGAAATAATTCTATGTATATACATGCACTAATTTCCATATATATGTATGTTTATTCAAGAAATGCACAGGACTGCACATTCATATTCATCTGGTAAAGCAGTGACGTAGACAGTGTAATGAAACCATACGGGAAGGAGGGCTCCATTTAAGTCTGCGGCCTGTCACTCCGAGTGACCAGCATGAATGGATGAGACATTTGTTGTGTCCTCTCCTCCGGGGCAGATGAGAAGCCAGCAACTTATAAAGAAAAACGCACGCAGGAAAAGGTGGAGGAAAGTGAAAGAAGAAGAAGAAAAAAAAGTGATTAATGCAAAAATGTGGGACAGAGAAAGATGCATCCTCAGCAGCCTGGATCTTTGCAAACACAGGATTAACTGGAAATAAAATGCTTCCACCAAAATGAATGGCAAGCATCTTTTAAAAATACACAGGAACAGAAGAAGCCGCCTGTATGGAAATCAATGACTGAATCCATTTCACATACGTTACTTCCAATTTTTACCATTTTGAAATTACAGTTAAAATCTCTGCCTCGTTAACATAGAAAATGAGAGAAAAAGGAAAAAGAATAGTGCAGGGAAACAATTGCATTTATTAACCTCTTCCTGACTGACGTTCGCATACTAAACCTAGAGTCTGGGAGGTTATGCGTATATCGTAAAAGGACGGACTGCTGTATTTAAAAAAAATAATTATTTGACAGCCGTAAAATCCACTTGCACAAAGGGTTAACTGCCTGACTACAATTCGGCGGGTAGCTTGTGTTACATGTGCATGCATTCATTACAGCATGGGTTAATCTTGGTCTTCATCCAAGCCGGATACCCAAGGACGTCACAGCTCCCACTCCCAGCAGCTTAAATGAAGGCTGAATCAAGCACGCCAAACGTGCAGTGACCGGAAAAGCAATCAATCTGTTCAAGCGACACTACAGTGACTAAAACACTGGAGTTGGGGGTAACAAGCACGATAGACCCCAATGTCCCTGAACAGCTGAGCATTACAATATTAGCATGTAACACACAAACAGCATTGGGAAGGAGCAGACTCAGGAAAAGCTTTCCACACAGCTGCTGATTGCTATAATGAGTTAACCAGTTCTTCACTGGAGTGGTACTAGTACATAGCCTGGCACTGTGGGACGCAGGCAGACTAGCAGTGCAGCAATAGTACATGCTGGTCTTCTAGCATTTTGCTCTTGAAAGAACCTTGCGTCAGGAATTATCGGGCACATTTGTATGTATTTGGCTCCGCTTTCCTACCATGACTTCATAGAAATAGTTTCCAGTAAGGGAAAACACAGGATTTGTGACTACACAGTGAGCTTCTTCACCAAGAAGAGTGTAAACAGAAAGCACCTAATGAATATGAAACGTTCTTTCCTCCACCCACATGTGTATCCTGAGTCTGTGTGCTATTCCTAGGAGCCAAACCTCGGCCTCCATACAGTAAATAAACAGGAGCAGAAATGTGCCGCTGCCACTGTCCGCCTGCGTACTAGAGGCTCGCTGATAGTTAAAAGCATTGAGGCTTTCCTATTAACGCAACTGTATACTTAGCAACTCAACACTCCGGCTCTTTTCACCATACTCCCCTGACTCCCAAGTGTCAGAAGGTAGTAAACAAGGCTGATCTCTCCTGGCCGCAATGCCCGAATCAGGCTACTCACATTATCCTACCAAGGACGTGTGTGCAGGAGCAGAGGCGGACACATAGGAAACCAGAAGACAAGGCAGAACAAGACGCCATATTGCGATATCACATTTATCCACCAGTCATTATTTATTTATGTAGTGCCAACAGACTCCACAGCTCTGACTATCACTTACATCGCTCCCTGTCTCCATTGGGGATCACAATCTAAGTTCCAGATTAACATATCAAAATGCTTTGGGGAAACATGTAAACATGGGGCGAACTAAGTCCAAGCAGAAGTCACCCTGGGTCACATATGTCCCCAGGACCCAACGCTGCAAGGCAACTATTCCAAACATTGAGCCACTGGGCCACACACTTTATTGTTGGCACTTTATATATTCAAAAGCTTTGATAACTAGAATGTCTAGACTGAAAATGCTCATCATAAAAGGTTGTCCCATCTTGTTGAATAGCAGCACACTGCCCCCCAGCCTCTCAGCCTCCTGAATGATTGACCATTTTAACCAGTGGCAGCCACTCTGTTGGCCTTAAGGCTTCATTCAGATGTCCGTGTTGCACGTACTTTATTCTATCCGGTTTTTTTTCACAGATACAACATGTACCCATTATAATCTATGGGGGTAGTCACATGTCTGTGTTTCCACAGACCGTGTGTCCATGTAAAATTCATGGAGACATGTCCGTTCTTCCCCAGTACCACAAATCAAAAAGTACCAATATAAGTCTATGGATCCGTTAAAAATACGTACAAAGCAAATGTCATCCGTCTACCATCCGTGTGGTGTCCGTATTTAACATTGCAATGAATAGAAGAAGCTTTGTAATTTATATATTTATCCATCCGAGAAAAATACTGATAACACACTGATGGTAAAAATTGGCACATGGATAAAACACTGATGAAACATCGATGACACCGGTACTATTTTTTCACATACATGTTTAAACACAGACTATATGAGGAAGCTTTGCCTGTGCAGCATTAGAGGAGAGCAGCAGCTCTGCAGCAATCCTGGCCAGATACAGAGCAGCGCTTACAACCTATTAGAAAAAGCTTGTAAGCGCTGCTCTCTGTCAGCCACTGCTGCAGTGCCCGGTAACCTAGCAGTAAAACAAAACAAACAAAAAAAATCATATCTGTTTTTAAGAACAGGGAGGATTTTTAATAACTAGAACACTGGCAAAAGTGGCTTGATTTTACAAGCACTTATCAGTTTCATCAACAGAAAAACATGAGCATAGCCCTTTAAGCAGAGCTCATGCAGCCAATCTGACATGCATTTCCAAAAGTAAGTATACCAGCCTCATCACTTCCCTAATACTTACTTAAGCAAAAAAGTAATAATGAATTTCACAGCACAAACTGTATACATTAACAGACCCTCTTTTCACGGGATGACAGTGAACTGCTGGAATGAGAATACAAAAGCAAATAACCTTCATTACTTTCCATGGGCAGGTGCCAGATCTGATATTACAACAAAGTTAACCCTTATACTGCTGGCCTGACAATGCTTCCGGAGATTCAAGGACATTAAGACCCAAAGGACCATGACACTGAGTATATACATAGAAATAAAAGCTAGCTAGCATTCTCGGTAACCTTCATATACGGCTCGCCAGTAGTGCACCAGGCCTGGTCAGTGTAGCCATGCGTTTTGTAATTTGTTACAATATGTAGATTCTATGTACAATGCAACTAAATGGTCTTTCAGCAAAGTAGATGCTGAGAACCAGAAGGTCATAACCAGATAGGAAGGAAAGGCATACTTTTGCTTTAGTGCACCCAACATACACAGCTCAGTAACCAATTTGCATGGTCATGGGACTCCTCTTCCTGCTAAGCTCAGCTTTGATGAGGCAAAAAAAAAAAAATCTAATTCTAGAAGGTGAAACATTTGATCAGTGCACGGTTGGAAATGCCATGTACACCGCACAGCGCTGGTGAACTGGGTGCCCTCTCCACAGCTGCACTCATATATAGCATGATGCTTTCTATTCCTGCCATATGGGAATATCTTATATTACAGTCCACTGTCAATGAGGAGACATCTGCTGTTATTTGGATACACTTTGTTGAAAGGATGTTTAGTTGCAAAAAAAGGCCAATAACGCAACCGTCCACTACAAACTAAAATTTTGCAGAGGCAAGAAACCATCGAGCAATGGATACTTTACAGGGATTTTGACCCTGTTTGAGGGTTCCCTAAAAAAGGGCAAAATCAGACAAATCCCCAGTGGGGTCATGTAATGCAATGGTATAAAAGACGTTTAAGTGAACTCTTTTATTCTTAAAGCATCTGTCATTTCAGACGGCACAGGGTTTTAACAAAATATTATAACTCTGTCCTTTAAAGGGAGTCTGTCAGAAGGTTTTTGCTATGTAATCTGAAGACAGCAGGAGGTAGGGGTAAAAACACAGATTTCAGCGATGCCTCTCTTATCAAGCGCCAGATTTTGTTTGCTTACAATGATAGTTTTATCACCAGTAGAATATCATTGCTGTGACTAACTGCTTGTGTGAGCCCTGGTCTAACACGCCCCCTACTTTGATAGGCACCTCACTGTCTATGGATTTCGTACAGCGAGAGCGTGGTGTGGGTGGGGTTAGCTTTCTCAGCTCAGCTTCACTCTAAATCTAAAAGCTCTGACTGTGTCAGAACGGTTGCATCCAGTAATCTCAGTGATATATCATTGGATTCAGCTTCTCTTTGCCTACATCAAGCTGCTCTCGGATGAGATAGCAAAAGCCTGCTGACAGATTCCCTTTAAAGCTAGTGGTGGTAACATCCGTTCACCCAATGTATCAAATACGGCAAAGAGGGATTAAATAAGTAGGCCAGCTTTGCTCAAAGCATTTACACACTGGTATCTGGTATATAATCAAGTTCCCTTCTGACAACCAGGTATCAATGGTTTTACACATCTATACTGGTGTTTTTGTTTTTTTTGTAGTATTATAAAGAAAAAAAGGCCGCCTACATTGTCAGATCCTAATACTACATGACTTCAGCCATTCGTACAGATAGATTAAAATTAAAACCAGAAAGGCTTCACTAGGCAAGCACCAGAGTGTATGGAAATGAGCGAGATGTGTTCATATAAACAAAGATGCCAGGCCGACATGCCGGAGAGTGACGTTACTGCTAGCACTGACGAGGTACAGAAAGAGCAGCCCAGCAATGAGCAGCAAGGGGCTCATAAACCCTTCTAAATATAGCAAGTCATCTGTCATTAACCCCTGCGCTGGCATCCAATCTGATAAGGCAGCGACGTTCTGCTTGTTTGTGTACATCATGAGACACACGCCAGCGTTCTACCAGAAATAACAGAATATCAAGATGGTCGTATCGCATCAAAAAATAATACAAAATGAGCACAGATGTTATCAATGAGTACAAGCCTCCAAATTACCTAAGCCACATTACCAAAACATCACAGCCCAGATGAAATTTCATCAGAAGTTCCAGAGAAAAACTGGAAACTTCCGCAACAATGCTATTTTTATGCCGCGCCATGTTGTGATTGCTGGGGAAAATAGAAGAACGTTTCTAACGGTGCCTGGAAATGCAGAGTACAGCCCTACTATATATGATTATGTACAGAGCTTTAACATGTCGCAACAAAAACTCTGCAGGTGAGCCGGGTTACAAAATAAAAATAAAATGAACAAGTATATCTATTTTTTCAGGAGGTTTTTATTGTTATTGATTAGGAATTAAAATTCACAATGAATAAAAAAAAAAAAAACTTCCTGAAATTAAGTATGCCTATTCATTTTATTTTTAGATTTGTGAGTTTGCCAACATGTGACAGGTCAGCCAATCACAATAGCAAAGTCATTAACGCCAAGTTATACAATTTTATTTTTTTGTTTGGCCAAGTGGGAGTGGCGCCTAATGGAAAAGGGACTAGAATACTTTCATATTACTAGTTAGTTTGGATATATTCCAAAATAAAAATCCCAAAAGTACACAATTCTGCTGGTTCTCACAACGATAACAGCTGGGTTGACCACTAATCATGAAATCTGATAGCCAATTGTTCCTACATAAAAGTATTTCCCAGCGTCTGGCAAAAAATATTACACATGCCAACTAGTGATCAGCAAATAGTTACTTAAAAGTCTCATAAAGACAACTCATCTCTAGAAAACCACTCCAGTTATGGCTTCCATCTGCCATGCAGCTTGCGGTATTATATGCCCGTCATTTACGTTAAAAGAACCTGTCATGTGAAAAAAACGCTATTAACCTGCAGATACAGGGTTAATCTACAGGTTAACAGCGTTCTGCCTGGCGCCCACATTTAGAGCCGCGCTGCCAGGAGGAAATGAACTTTATTCTTCCTGGCAGCCTTTGGGTTTCAGTCATGGGGGGCGACACCGGTGTAGATTCAGTCACCGCTCTGTGTATAGAGAGAGGCAGCTGTAACCGCACCCTCCGCACCGACGGTCAGCACGCTCATCATTAGACCAGGAAACCAGTCTGTGCGGTGGGCGCAGTTATAGCCGCCACTCTCTATACCCATGCCGGCACAACCTCTATGATTGAAACTGGAACTCTATCAGGAGGAATAAAGTGCATTTCCTCCTGGCAGCAGTGGTCTAAGTGCCGACACCGGGCTAGGTCAGAACACCCTTGACCTTATATCTGTAGGTTAATAGCGCTTTTTCACGTGACAGATTCCTTTTATTGGTGAACCATATAAGAAATGGAAAGTCACAAGTCACAATTGACTAGCAACTTAGGCATGATTACTAAAACCTGTGACTGGCTGCAGTGGTCAAAACGAAGGGCATTGGGCACTGCTGTTTAATCTTGCATCATTAACATTATGTATAATAATGTATATTATGTATATAATACATTGCAGTAAAATTATATACGGTAGTTCTTTAAAGGAAGCCTGTCATTAGATTTATGCAGCCCGAACCATGGGGAACAAGAATCAGTGCCTGGCTTTGCCACTGTATCCGATCCGTGCAGGTTTTACGGTGTAATACTGTGGTGTTTCAGGGTAAACATACTTTGAGAAGCTGGACAGGGACTATAGGGAGAGATATAACTAGTCCGATGCCGTTCCTAGCCAGCTCCTCCCTGTCCTGCTCCAGCTGACTGACAGGTCCAAGCTTATGCACATACATGAAAGAGATCTGTCAATCAACAGAAGCAGAGCAGGGAAAAGCCAGCATGGGAGCACATCAGACTAGTCATGGCTCTCCTTAGCCAGGTCTCTCCTGGGACCAACATACGTTTTAATCTGAAATACTAATGCTTTTCGGAACAAAAAGGAAAGGCATAACGAAACTACAGTGAATATAGAGGAGCGTGATCAAGGTAATTAAGGAAATGCGGAAACAGAAGGAATACACTACCAGGACAGATCAAAACTGGAGTTAAGCTGTTTGGGAAAAAAAAGACAACTACAGGCACTCTAATGACAAATATAAAAATGGACAGTACAGAGATCTTTCTACTGGTTTATTTACACTTAGGCATGTAACATGGGGCATCCTCTACTTCTAGAATAAAGAAGGTTTAAGCATCACAGACAAGGATTCTTTACTGTAAGAGCAGAAAGACTTTGGACCTCTCTGACACAATGTTTAACGGATTAACAATCACAGCAAAATTAAGAAGAACCTTGACATCTTTCCTAAAGTCACAAGTTATTTATGTGTACTAGATTACTGGAGTTGGGATGATGATCCAAGGTTTAAAGGGATTGTCTCATGTTATCTTCAGGAGCACACTGCTCCCCAGCCTTGCGGCTTCCAGCTTGCTGCAGGGCTGTGGAGTCGGTATAAAATAGATAGACTCCAACTCCTAAAATATATAATAAATTGGGTACAGTAGTTCAATGCAGTTTGTGGAGAATATTTTTTTCATAAGAATTTGGGAAAGTTATGAAATGTCCTATAAATGTCTGTCCTATTCCTGATCTAAGGGTCTAGACTTTTAGCTGAGATGAATCTGAGCTACAGTAAATTTATCACTTAAACATGAGACATGTATGAGGGAGTTGGAGTCGTGGAGTCGGAGTCATGGAAATTGAGGAGTTGGAGGTTTGGCTTACCGACTCCATAGCCCTGGCTTGCTGGGGGTTGATAAGCTCCTGAAGATTGACAGCTCAGGCCAGCAACATTTCTGAGCATCTGGCCCGAACTGTGCGCTCTTAGATGCTGCTAGCAAAGCAGAAGAGCCCAGGGGCATTGCAGAAGGCCAAATACAACCAAACAATTTCAAAGCAGCGCTTACAAGCCGTATCGCAAAGAGCTTGAAAGCGCGTGCTCTTTTGCTAGGAAAGCAGCCACTTTTTAGACAATAAGCTGTAAATTCTACACATAAATACCCCTCCATTCTTTATAGTAGAAGAGATGAAAATGCAAAGTTGCTTGTATGTAAAAGCACTTTGATATTTTTCTCATTTAACAAGATGAGAAAATTTAACCATTTAAATTTTGATTACCATATTTGAAGTCAGGAAGAAGTGTTCACCCCTAAAATGGAGCAACTGGCATTTGCCATATTTTTTTTTTTTTTTTTTTTGGGGGGGGGTTGGGGAGGGGCTGCACTGCTCTGTATCAATACTGCATTACTATAGTTAGGCTTGATAAAGACATGTTTTTTCCACCTTTATCAACTATACAAGACGACATGATAATTTGTCTAGGTTTCTTCCTTACTCATTACACCGGTTCACTGTTCATGAAATCTCACTGGTTACTCATTCATCCCGAGAGTAATACTAAGAGTTATTACTCAATGATTGAATCTCATCAAGGTCATGAAAATGTAGTTTGCTCAAAACACAGGGGGCTCCACTGAGCACATATAGATTAATCTGCAATATAACCAACTCTGGATGGCCATGAGGTGTATCAGAACTTTAGAAGACACTTCTCTCGGGAGTGAAGGTGTCGATTAGGTGTAATGCGGAGCATTTCTATAGGCTTAAACATAACTAGTTAATAAACTGTAACTGTACTTTACTTAACCAGTGAACGTTTACTGCTCATCTGGGATAAATGAATCGCTGAATTCACAATCCTTAATTCAGCAGCTAATTAAAAACAGGTCAAAACAGGTTTTTATTTATGAGCTGCATTAAGGAATATTGTGACAGTGCTAATTTTAGACAGTCGTTACAGCCGTTAATTTTCCTTTATACTACATCATGTAGTTGCACAGTCAGAGGCAATATTTTACACCCAAAGCATAGAGAATGAAAAGGACTACATAATGAAATGGTTTATGAAGATGGATAGTTTGTGTAATGAAAACAATGAAAAGCTGCCAGAACAATAAATATAACTTGTAGCAAGATTTTATGTCCAGCATCCAAACATCAGCCAAAAAAAGTCATCCAAAATATATTAGAAATGATAATCAAACCTGGAATGGTGTAAAATGGATTGAATAAAACTAAAAATCAACCGTAAGGAAAAAACAGATTTGCTACGCTGATTATGATATTTTATTTGTGAACAGCATGTAATTGAGGAAGAGCAACAAATCCTGGTTTTGTTCAAAAAGATTCAGTCTTTAGGGCCGAACAAAAACTTTGACCGCCACTTTGGTGGTATAGCATCGACATACAGCTCGATCTTTGGCCAGGCGACATGCGTCATGGTCATAGCACCATGTAGCATTGATTGTTTCATTCTATGCTTTTTCTGGCTCTAGTGAGCAGTTTCAGACAATGACAGTCTTCCATGTGTGATCATCTGGATCATAGAACAAGTGTGAGCAGTCTTAAATTGTGGAAATGCAAGTTAGAGCTTATACGCAAGGCCTTAGTACAGCTCTACTTTGTACGAAGCCATGATAGTGCAACCATACAGGAGCATGTCAATTTAATAAGTTAGCATAGAGACCATTTTATTCTATGGATTCTATATGAATTTCACTTGGAAACATGCCATGCTCAAATAGATCTAGCCAGCGATAGTTCTCTATATGAAGCATTGTACGGCTGCAGAGTTCTGTAAAGGCGCTCAGATCTAGCCAGCGATAGTTCTCTCTATATGCAGCACCAGATGAAGCATTGTACGGCTGCATTCAGAGTTCTGTAAAGACTCTCAGATCTAGCCAGCGATAGTTCTCTCTATATGCAGCACCAGATGAAGCATTGTACGGCTGCAGAGTTCTGTAAAGACTCTCAGATCTAGCCAGCGATAGTTCTCTCTATATGCAGCACCAGATGAAGCATTGTACGGCTGCAGAGTTCTGTAAAGGCTCTCAGATCTAGCCAGCGATAGTTCTCTCTATATGCAGCACCAGATGAAGCATTGTACGGCTGCAGAGTTCTGTAAAGGCTCTCCGATCTAGCCAGCGATAGTTCTCTCTATATGCAGCACCAGATGAAGCACTGTACGGCTGCAGAGTTCTGTAAAGGCTCTCAGATCTAGCCAGCGATAGTTCTCTCTATATGCAGCACCAGATGAAGCATTGTACGGCTGCATTCAGAGTTCTGTAAAGGCTCTCAGATCTAGCCAGCGATAGTTCTCTATATGCAGCACCAGATGAAGCATTGTACGGCTGCAGAGTTCTGTAAAGGCTCTCAGATCTAGCCAGTCATAGTTCTCTATATGCAGCACCAGATGAAGCATTGTACGACTGCAGAGTTCTGTAAAGGCTCTCAGATCTAGCCAGCGATAGTTCTCTCTATGCAGCACCAGATGAAGCACTGTACGGCTTCAGAGTTCTGTAAAGGCTCTCAGGTCTAGCCAGTGATAGTTCTCTATATGCAGCACCGGATGAAGCATTGTACGGCTGCAGAGTTCTGTAAAGGCTCTCAGATCTAGCCATAGTTCTCTATATGCAGCACCGGATGAAGCATTGTACGGCTGCAGAGTTCAGTAAAGGCTCTCAGATCTAGCCAGTCATAGTTCTCTATATGCAGCACCAGATGAAGCATTGTACGGCTGCAGAGTTCTGTAAAGGCTCTCAGATCTAGCCAGTGATAGTTCTCTATATGCAGCACCAGATGAAGCATTGTACGGCTGCATTCAGAGTTCTGTAAAGGCTCTCGCCTGTGTCCACGAGACCTTATCCTTTTACACAAAACAATGGAGCCCATATATAGAAGTGTTTAGGACTGGCATAAAACACTTTGAAAAGTTGCTAAAAATTTGCAGAACACGAAGTTATACAAAAAGTTAGCGAATTTTGGTGTTTTCACATCAGTTTTGGGAAGCTCAAAAAATGGGCAGATCTGGGGAGGAGCTGTGGCTACACCCACCCATCAAACTCCTGAAATGTTACGCTGGTCCCGGACTGATAAGCCGGTTTTAATGACTTGAGGGCTTATACATTTATATCAGAAATATTAAAAATGAGACAAAAGGAGTACAAATTGAGTCTGTTTCTTCTCCTTTCTGGTAGGGTCTGTATTTTGAAACCAGCACAAGAGTTCAGCCATAATCAATTTTCTTAGGAACAAGCAGCACTGCACATGCTTACAGCCTGGTTCTAGTGATTGCATGGGTACCAGCCAACATTTACATCTATCCTGTAGATAGGTAATAAATGGCTATTGTGAGACAGCCCTGTTAAAAACAAAAATCTCACAACAGACATACTGCATGTGAGAATGCAGATTCTTGATCCTGGTTTATCCAGTGGTTCATTGAGCTTATAAAAAGGTGATAATTATTTGCCTTAGCCAGAAATCAGCTTAAAAAGTATTCTTCTCTCTTCTTCCACTTTTTGTGGCAGGCCAAAAGATGGGCAGTACTTAGCAAGCTAAGAGCACAGGTCACCTGGTGAAACCAATGTGGCATCCGCTGTCCTGGGGCACAATATATTTATTGTGCATGTATTCGTATACGGTACATGTAGGTATCGGTTGTGAATGAACCCTTCTTGTACGGCATGTGAGTAATTGGTAGCTTTACTTACCAATACATACAATACTTTACAACTACGCTTATTACAGCAACAAATTTTGCTACCACAAGACTCAGACATTCAATATTCAGCTCCAATTTCAAACAGAAATTGGCTTAAAATGGACTAAAATGCCTCCATGGTAAACAATACAAACAGCTGCAATTCACACAATGGAGCAAGTTTTGCAATCCTTCTACAGGTGCACTAAAAAATGTATTGCTAACCTTTATAAAGCACACCATGATGGGGACACGCAGGCACCATCCACATCGGAAAAGGTAACCTATAAAATATGTATATAAATCTTCTCTAATAAAAAGCATGAAATGCAGTGGTTCTAGGATGGTATGGACCTTTTAACCTCAGATAAACCAGCAGCCATCTTTAAAGCCAACTGGCCCCCCACCCCAAAAAAACATTCCCATTATTTCTAATAGTTTGTGTCCTCTTGGCTAAGATTTGCTGCTTTTTTCACTTTGTAAACCAAATCTGTTTCTAAATAAGTTCTTCTCCAGTCACAATAAGGGCTCATTCAGATGTCAGTGATTTTTCAGCAGTGCTTAAATGCCAAAACCAGGAGTGGAGCATACAGAAAGAAACTATAAATGAAAGATTGACACCTGTTCTGTGTTTTGGTGACACTCTTGTTTTTTTTTGGTTCTGGTTCAAATTTGGGTACAGTTCTCGTACCCGGACTGAACTTTGGACTAAAGTTTGGGTCGGGTACCAGAACCTGAACTTCCACATCCCTAGTCGTGATCTAAAGATTCATGGATCGGCAGCGTTAACTGCCTCGCATACACCTGTCTAGAAGAGATCAGGAGTCCCGCGGCTAGTCCATGCCTCGCGGTCTGAGTATGGACACATGGAAGTGTGAATCCAGCCTTAGAATATTTCACTCTGGTAACGAACTTAACGACCCCGATTTATCATTGTCTTTGGCTAATTTTCAGCGTTTTGGGCCTTTTTTTTTTGTTTTGTTTGCCCCCAATTCATTATTGTATTTTATTGTGCTCAAGTTTGTTTTTTGGGGTTTATAGAATCATAGAATGGTAGAGTTGGAAGGGACCTCCTGGGTCATCTGGTCCAACCCCCTGCTCAAAGCAGGATTCACTAGATCATCTCAGACAGATGTCTGTCCAGCCTCTGTTTGAAGACGTCCATTGAAGGGGAACTCACCACCTCTCGTGGCAGCCTGTTCCACTCATTAATCACCCTAACTGTCAAAAAGTTTTTTCTAATATCTAATCTGTGTCTCCTCCCATTTAGTTTCATCCCATTGCTTCTAGTCTTTCCTTGTGCAAATGAGAATAAAGATGATCCTTCTACAATGTGACAGCCCTTGACATATTTGTAGACAGCTATTAAGTCTCCTCTCAGTCTTCTTTTTTGCAAGCTAAACATTCCCAAATCCTGCAACCGTTCCTCATAGGACATGGTTTGCAGACCAGTCACCATTCTGGTCGCTCTTCTCTGAACTTGCTCCAGTTTGTCTATGTCTTTTTTAAAATGTGGTGCCCAAAACTGTACACAGTATTCCAGATGAGGTCTGACCAAAGAGGAGTAAAGACCGATAATGACTTCACGTGATCTAGACTGTATGCTTCTGTTAATACATCCCAGAATTGTATTTGCCTTTTTTGCTGCTGCATCACACTGTTGACTCATGTTCAGTCTATGATCTATTAGTATACCTAAGTCTTTTTCACATGTACTGTTGCTTAGCTCTATTCCTCCCATTCTGTATATGCTTTTTTCATTTTTATTTTGTGTGTGTTCTCTGCTTTGTGGAGTTTAGCAATTCCAGATGTTCTCAGCCGATTCATCAATTTCGGCTTTTTAAAAAGTCACAACATTTTTGAACCATTTTGCCAAAGTGAGACTTTTTGCACTAAAAAGTCACAAAAACAATAGAAACAACACCCCATTTTTTACTTTACGCCAAATTCATTAATCGTGTACACCATTTTGAAGAATTTGGTGCAAAAAGCAGCAACTAATGCACAAGACAAAAAAGGAAAATGTGACTTGAAAAAAAGACAAATTAATAATTGGGGCCAATATCTTTTTTTCAGGTGTTCTACAATAAAATGGTACAAAACAGTCTTGTATCTTTTTATTACTGTACAGCACGCAATCTACTGCTCCTTCATTATAAGGAACTGTAAAGGCCTGGCCCTCCAATCCTCACCAATCAATCCATATCATAGCAATATCATATAGCAGGTGGAAACACTTTGTTCTATTGCCTTTTTCCTACTGAAGAGGTAATTAAGTAGATGAATTGTACATGTAATTATTTTCATGACAAATGTTTAAAGTGAACCTTACAGCTGATTCCTATAAAACACCTGTAGGGAGAGCTGTCACTCAAGGGGAGCAGGGCGGGGAAAAGCCGCTGGGGACTGGCCTCTTGGACTAGTCAGCCACGTGGAAAGGTTCCCAGAGACTATTAAATGTTGTGTTCTGCAGCATTTCTAGGTAAAACATACCTGGCAGAAATGATAGTCAGTGTCTGAATCATGTAGTCTGTAGTTCGGGCAGCATGAATCAGCTGGCAGGTTCCCTTGAACATTTGTACCCAACAATCAAATTTAACACAAATTTTACAAATCCCTATGCCAGTTCGTACCCTGATGAATGTTTCGCTAGTGATACAATTGTCACTATTGCCAAATAGCATTTTGTGAAGATATCTGCCAGGTGACATTTGTCATATGTGAATTCAACCTTTTTTTTTTTTTTTTTAAATGTTGTGCGTCTTAGGGCTAATAGATACAGATACTGAGTTTGCATAGCTCTCAATGGAGGCTATGTGGCTCCTCAGCACACACCCCAAGGCCACGTTCACACGTTCAGTATTTGGTCAGTATTTTAAATCAGTATTTGCAAGCCAAAACCAGGAGTGGGTGAAAAAATGCAGAATTGGTGCAGACGCTTCTGTTATACTTTTCCTTTGATTGTTCCACTCCTGATTTTGGCTTACAAATACTGATGTAAAATATTGACCAAATACTGAACGTGTGAACGTGGCCTAAGGCTGATGCTAAAATACAAAACTTTTATATACAACTCTTGTGAAGATGCAGAATATTCAATGAACTTCAAGCGAAAATAAATAGAGCTAAAGATGTTGTCCACTACTCAGACAACCCCTTCTCAATCGCTATGTTTGCACCCAGTAAAATAATAACATCTACACTCAACTCTGGTGTCGGCACTGGCTTTCCCAGGGCTCTCGTGACATTCTTATGTCACGCGATCCCAGAGACTAAGCAGTCGCTGCTTCACTCTCCCCTCCTTCAGACAAATCAGACATCTGGAGGAGGTGAGAGCAACCACAGCTCTTACTTCCTCTGGATGTCAGTTACGTCCGAAGGAGAGGACAGTGAAGTGACTGCAGGGATTGGCCGCAATGCCAGGGTCGACACAGGTGGAACTACGCCGGAGGGGAGTAAAGACGTTATTATTTTACTTTGAGTTAACATATTGATGGAGAAGGGGTTTTCCGAGTAGTGGACAACTCCTTTAACTATTCTTAGAATAGGAACAATAGCTTACTGACAAAAATGTACCTTAAACGGGTTGGTCAATACTTTAGAAGTCCTATTCATGTGAACTAGTTGCAATAGATGAGGTTGCTTTCCCAAATCCTCCTGTAACTTGAGATGCTCCTGTGATGTCATGTCAATTTCTCCCTTAATTCCTGGCTCTGGAATCTGACATGACAACACAATTATGCGACTTTCAGGCTGTGTGGTCGGCCGGACTACATTCAGCAGAGCTCACTCTGTTTCTGTGCATATGGCAGCAGACACCGCTCTCATCTCTCCACAGAACTCTCCTGTATCTATATGTATACAACAGCATGTATATACACATGTACACACATACACATTACATACACACCTGCTGTATTTCCTCTATAATGTATTTAAATCCATTCATCTCTCATCAGCCATCCATCCTGTTACAGTAGGAGATGATTAGTCAGTGAGGGTGAGTAAGAGATTATCTTTATTGCCTGGGCCGGTGTTCTGGTGCTTTGTGTTACTTATATTCCCTGTATCAGTGACTTGCCTGCAGCAGTATCCTAAACAGGACGTTACGCTGAAGGTGTGGGAGGAGCGGTACGGATTTAGGTGGAGTTACATGGGGGTGTGCTCACTGCTGGCTTGAATTCGGATCGCACGCACCCATATAAGTCTATGGGTGCATGTGAAACTGTGATTCCTGCTGATGCCGGCAACAGAGGAGATATAGAAATTACTTTCTCCGTCTCCTCCGCAGCTGTGATATGATTCTCTCATGCGAGAGGATCAGAGCACAGAGCACTGACACTAGGCTCACGCTCGCAGCAGAGCTGGAGCAGAGTGTCACTAACATATCGCATCCGATGCTCTCATATCGGATGTGATTCGCTAGTGGAACCCCGGCCTAAGAGAGTGAAATACTCAGCTAAAAAACATAATATGCAGCTCCTTGTAAAGTCTGTACTCTTACCATGGTCTGTCACAGATTAGTACTCCTAGTAGCCAAAAAAAAAGGTGCAATAATATTTTGTGACATTTAGCTAATGAGGCACTGAAATAAATCGGAAAAATCATAGATGTGAATCTAGTGTATTCATGTTCCCACCACCCCTCAAGGTCTTGATGGACAGACTGCTGTTTATACATCAATTCTTTGGAGGGCAGAGAGTAGTAGGGAGACCACTCTGTTCCTAAATACACTGGACTCATAACTATGAATTCACTGAATTCTTTCAGAGCTCCTCGTTGCCAGAATGGAACAATAAATAGGAGCAGTTTTGTCTACTAGGAGTGACTACCTGTAGCTTTAATATGATGCAGAATAAGCCAGAACGTACATTTTAAACCTTGACATTTTCTAGTTGTGCCTGCTTGGCTGATCCCATAATCATATTAAGAAGAAAAAACATTTTGAAAAAAAAAAAAAAAAAGTTGACTCTAAACCACATGTTTAAAAGGGGATGTAGGTTTTGATTTCATAACCGAGATCCACATCCTACCAAATTATACCACGCAAGCCACACATTAACAAACAAACATAAGTCACATGGAACCTAATACACTTGGGTGGACCACCATCACCATCACTCTGAAATGACAACTTGCAACTTTAGGAACAAAATTTTCATTTGCAACATCATTCTGAGAACACAATTCGTTTCTAGCCCAGCACAAAAATAACCCATGATCTTTCTTCTATCTCTTTCACACTAATTAATATTAGCTGAAGCTTAGGAAGAGGTAAGAGGGTCTCAGGAAAGCTGTTTAACCATCTTTAGTTTAATACACAGGAACGTCCTTGATCTTTGCCTGCGCCTGCAGAACCTCCACTTTTGTGATCAAAACCTGTTATACTAAGAGTTGCTAGTTTTTCATCATTCATGTCACCAAGATGTGTATTCTATGGCATGGACGCTAGTTTAGTGCCGTATTCCTCGCTGATCTATATGAAAACATTATGACCTCAATCCATCATTGCTGGTTCTTCAGTTTACTGGAGTGATTTGCTTTAGTGCCTTGAGTATTTGAGCATAATTCTCTATTAGACAACTTAAAAGTGGTGCAAAACTAAGTTTTTTTTTTTATTATTATTTTTCCCTCAATACTTGTCTGGTTGTTTTAGGCTAGAGTCAAACAGCCGTTGACTCTCTCATCTGAGAGAATTAGGCCGATTATGCAAACTGATCAAACTCCGAGTGTCAGCATAGTGTGATCGGATGCTCTCGGGTGAGGACAAGACGGAGAACATCTTCTCCATTGTGCACGGAAATCGAACTTCACTTAGATGTCATCCAAGTGCAGTCCTAAGATTTGCACGTGCTCACTGACTTGCATGGCACGTGCAAATAATTGGATCAAACTCTGACATGCTGATAATTTTTCATCGGACACAGAAGAAGAAAATGCACATGTGCGTGGCCACCATAGAACAACATTGGTCGAAGTGCAATCTGATGTTTTGTCGGATCACACTTGGACAGAAAAGACAGTAGTGTGAACCTGCTCCTAGAAAGATTCATATGATATGACATAGCATTTTTGGTGCATCTCATTGCAGGCCCTACCTTTTGTAAGATTTCTGGCAGAGTTTTTAATTTAGCAGTTTGACAAATGTGCGACTTTTTAAAGATGTACGATTTTTTGGGCGCTAGTAAATTACACAAAAAATACCTCTTAAAGACAAAAATAAAGAGCATTTTTTTATTTTGTGTCAAATTAATGAACTGCACTTGATATTTTTAAGAATTTGGTGTTGCAAATATCTGCAGCTAATACAGCAAGACAAAAGAAAAAGTGGCTTCAATTAAGAGCAAATGATGAATTGGAGCCTAAATACAATGTAATATCTCTCTCTATATAGATTGACATCTATGGATACACACACTCCTCCGCTCACCCTCTAGACTGCTAACAATTAGAAGAAAGTTCTCTCAGTTTCTAGTTTAATGCTAAGAAGAAGAATGTGAAGATAAAAGTTGTCTTTAGCATAAGGTTAACGTCTAAAAAGTTCAAACATGTAAATGTTAAAACTTCAGATACTTATGGGGAGTGAAGACATCCGAGATGATGTCCCTCCTGGGGATCAGGCGATTTGGTCGTTTTAAATTAGCCAGGAGGTAACGTCTTGTCTGCTGACCGTACACCTTACCAAAATATGGGCCGATCGTGCCAATCTGATGTGGGGACAGGTCATCAGAGTTCCTCCAAGAATTAAGAGATGTAGGAATCTGACAGTGGTGTATGCTAATACCCTTATAGAAATAGAAGGGGCCATGATCTAAAACTGAATATAAACAGACAATCTTACACGCGTACGGCCAGACTTACTAACACGTAGACCAGTCGTAAATGACCGGCCGCCTTTTCACCATTGCAAGAAAGGTCTGCTATTAAAAAGAATCAGTCACCAATTTTTTTTTTCAACCCCATCTGAGAGAAGCATGATGTAGGGTCTGAGACCCTGATTCAAGCGATATGTCACTTACTGGGCTGCTTGATGACATTTTGATAAAATCACTTTTTTTCTGCTGTAGATCTAGCAGTTTTCTGAATGTTGAGCTGTGTATAACCCCAAACATGAACATGCTTGGCTACCTGGCAGCAGGTTTACTAGTCTTCTAATGAGAATCTCCTGTGATTTTATCAAAACTACAGCAAGCACCCCAGTAAGTGATAGATCACTTGAATCAGGGTCTATGCCTCTATATTATGCTGCTTTCAAGATTAGGTGGCAAAAACCTGGTGACAGATTCCCTTTAACATAGATTAAAAAGTTTTCTCCACATTTATAACTGTTGTTACCACCACGTTAAAAGGTTGCTAGAAAAACAAGCTATAAATAAAAAGTGTTCACGCTCTGTTAATTTCAGTCCTCAAGTGAAGACCTTGGACACCAGAGACGGGGGAATTAAGATTGTATGATTATGTATATTCATCAATAATGGTCTTAGCTCAGAAAGAGGGAACCCTGACAACAGATCGCTGAACATTTATCCCATTTAGCTTACAATTAAAGCTAATCATACACATTATGTAAAAATTGATCAAACTAGTTGTGTATGGTGACCTTCCAACCCGCCCCCAGCAGTGGGTGCTGGAGGAAAGAAGAATCAGGCATTTGGGGTTTAACAAGCCCAATCCTTTAACCACAGCAAATTTTTATTTTTTTGTGCTTTCGTTTTTTTTCTCCCTTATTTTCAAGAGCCATAACATTTTTATTTTCCTGTTGATCTAGCTGAATAAGAGCTACTTATTATTATTTTTTTAACATTCAAAGTACTGGAGAAAGGGGAAAGATGTGGTGAAATTGTGAGAAAAAAAAAAAATGCAATTCCGCCATGTTATTTTGTGTTTTGTTTTATTGGTGAATATTCTGTAATACAAATATTGAGAAATTTGTAAAACAAAAAAAAATTGGGGTGGGGATGGTGTGAATATGTGTCGCCATTTCCGAGACGTAACATTTTTATATCAATTGAGCTGTGTAAGGTGCTAATGGTTTTATTAGTACCACTTTGTAATAAAAGTTGATAAAGTCGTATTTAATCCATTCTTTAGAGAGGAGTGGTGAGAGAGAAAAAAAACAAACAATTCTGGCAGTTTGATTTTTTTTTTCTCGTTATAGCATTTACTGTTCGGGTTAGTTTTAGAATTTGATAAATCGGACTTTTACGAATGAGGCAATACCAAATCTGTACATTTAACATTTCTTTAAATTTTAATGGGGTGATTCGAACTTTTATATGGTCAAAAAAAAAAAAGTTTTACTTTATATTTTAGTCCCATTGGGAACTTGATCCTGCGATCGTCTGATCGCTTTTCCTATATACCATACCTCATTATCCTTTAAAGAACAGCACAATGCGGAGCTTCAGAAGACCAAGATGGTAGCGGCTTTCAGAGTAACCCATCAGCACTCCACAATCGTGTCACGGGGCGCCGATGAGAGCAGATGCATGCAAACACCGGAACACAGTATTTAAGTGGTTAACAACCAATGCCAAAATTCAGCTCTGGCCACGGATGTTAGAAGCCCTCTCCACTCACGATCACCCCCGCAATCACATACATGTACATGATCTTGTGGGCAGGGCTTAAAGGGTTTTCTCATGTTGGTTACAATTGGAAAGTGAATGTAAAAACAAGCAACTGTGCAATTTACTTGCCATTAAAATTCCTCTCTGTTTGAGAATGGAGGGACTTTTAATCTTATTGGTTTACTTACTACTCATTCCCCAAGTTACCAACCGCCACAACAATCTAGCAGGGGTGGCCAAGCATGAGCAGTGCTTCCAAGCTCTTTACAATAGAGCTTGGAAGCGCTGCTTTAATGCTGGCCAGATTCACTGAAGTGCACTCCTCTGAAGATGCAAAAGTCAGGTCGACAGCTCAGCACAAGTCTAAACAGTCCATCAAGCTTGAGAACTGTACACCACCCCATCAAGCAGGAAGCTTGGGCAGCAGTGCGTTTGTGCAGTACCGGAGACAATCCCTTTAAGCAGTCAAGATCTGGCATTGACTTATTTCCCTCCACTTATTGCATAAATTCAAGTGCTAAAGAACATTTTGGCTGGCAAGCTCGAATAGTCTTACATGATGGCCATTCACGAAGGGGAATTGTCCAAATAGAGAACATTTAAGGTTCTAAAATGACGACTGAATTCAAATATCAAAGACTGACCGTCCCTTCCAAACAGGGACCAGGTGTGAAGAGGTGCATACTAAGAGTAGCCACCTTCATTTGAGCTGGCTACTCTTAGTATGCACCTGTTCACACCTGGTCTCTGTTTGGAAGGGACCGTCAGTCTTTAATATTTCTATACATAGGCTCTCTGACCGAGCACTCCACCCATCAGCCTATGGTGGTTTTTATCACTGCAGGATCCGACCTACCCATATAAATGTGGGTTATCAGCCCAGAAGAGGAATCACATTAAGTTAGGTTTCAGCAAAGAGGATCGCTCTTGTCGTTGGCTGCTGGGCACACATGAATTGACCAATATATGAACTAAGTATCTTCATTTTTTCCTATTTTCTAGAGCAGTAATGCAATTCCAATTTCATATATTTCATGTTTGCATAAGGCTATGTGCCCACGATGCAGAAATGCTCAGGATTTTTCCTGAGCGTTTCTGCATCTCCCTGGCAGAAAAAACGAATGCAGATTGTACATGCGTTTTCCTGCCAGGGACATGCGGATGTGAAGCGTTCTTCATATGCATTTCCACACCCGGGTACCATCCGTACATCGAAACGCTTGGATTCCGCATCTACATATACAGTGATGCGGAATCCAAGAGTTCCAATGTAAGTCAATGGCGGCGAAAACGCAGCACTTCCACAAAATAATTGGTAGTGCTGCCTTTTTTTCCGCAAAGATAATCCGCAGCATGTGCACAGCACATGCGGATTATCATTGGGGAACATGGCAGACCTTCTACCAAGTGTTTTTTAAGCGTTTCTGCAGCATTTTTGCCGCTGCGGAAACGCTTAAAAAACGCATCGTGGGCACACAGCCTTACAGAGGGCAGCTTTGTTAGCTAAATGATGATTGAACCAGTACAGATAAACCATGGGCAAGGTTATTAGTGCTATGGAGCTATTCAACATACTGGTGCAGATTTCTATAATATTCTTCAAAGTGCTCTGACAAATACAAAACCCTAGAGACTTCATACTCATCTGTCATTTGCACTATGAAGCTAGCAATCCAATTTTCCTAGCAAAAGACTGCATACAAAAGCGTAAATTTTACAAGACACTAATTAATCATTATATGACCACACACTATAGAAACAAATGGCACTGCAAAAAAAATGAGAGTTCACTCTCCAGAGAACAGAGGCATCAATAGGCCCATCTGTAATAAAGTAGGTGGGGTAGTAGGTGCCAATCCAGTATAAAGCAAGCATAATCCAAACACTGTGTCCCAGTACAGCATCAAGTCCCATGCATATGTAGGATTACATCAACTGGAAAATATATCTATTATTAAAAATGAAATCTACACTCATTTGCCATTTTGTTTGGTAAGACCATTAACACTAATAGCCTAATTGCCTAGAAATAACAGTATATCAGAAAAAAAAGTGTCCTGTCATTAAATGGCTATTCTGTTCAACTGTGAAAAGAAAGTTAAGATCCCGATGGAATCCCAAATGAAAATATGAGAAATAGCTATTTGAGTCTATAGGTCTGATCAAGGATTGCAGTATACCGAGTTCTATCAAAAGGAACTGGTTCTCAAGAATTATTTAGTCTAAAAACCTTATTCAAATACCATGTAGTAAACTAAGTAAGGCTGGGTTTAGAGGGGAGATCAAAACAAACAAACAAAAAAAAAAAAGACAATGAATGGACTTTTTTTTTTTTACACGGACTCTTGGGTCACAGTGAAAAATACTCTCATCTGAACAGCCGTATTCAATAGCACTGTTCTGTGTTAAAATCAGATTTATTTATTTTTTAGGGTGGGGAGGTTAGGTGACCAAGAAAAACTCGCAATCCTGACGTTTTAATTTTTTTTTCCTCTTTACGTCATTTGCCGATCAGGTTAGTTAATTGCATATTTTAATAGACCGAAATTTTACAACCACAGCAGTACCAAACAAGTTAATTTTTTTTTTGTTTTTTTAATGGGGGGAAAAGAGGGGCAATTTGAAATTTTATTACTTTTTCTACATTTTTAAATACTTAGTTCCCTTAAAGGACTGTAAACTGCGATTGCTTTTACTATTCCGTTGTATTGCAGTATATGGTAAAAATTACGATCAGATATGGAGATCAGTCTACTACAGCTTCATTGGAGGACAGAGGTCAGTGATAGGGGTCTTCAGTAGACCCCCAGCTGTCATAGTAACCCATATGTCATCAGTGATTGCGTTGCAGGGGGCCGGTGGGAGCCAGTAGGCACAAGTACCGGCGCACCCATGTATTTAAATGCCACTGTCAGAGATTAGCAGCAGTGTTTAAATGGTTAACCGTGGCTGCCAGAACTCTGCTTTGCCAGCGGCTATTAGAGACTGATGGCGGCGATGTAATACACCCGGAATCAGCCACATGGCCCTCTCCACATATGCAGACCCAACGACAAGAAGGTAATGCGGGAGCAGGTTAACGACAAGGAGAAAAATGCACATATGAAAAGTTTGTGAAGAAAGACAAACACTTTTGTATAATATGTTGTCAATTTTCCATGTGGGCTTTTTTCTTGTATGTGTATAGAGCAGTGGTATGGATTGTAATTTGTGTAATGTTCATAGGGGTGTGGTTTTATGTGTTTTTTCATAGAACCATTTAGCTCCTAGAGGATTGCCCAGACTATAGTTGTAAAAAACTCAACTGCGCGAAATATTAGTTTCCATTTTCTAGATGTTTGCTATGTAATATGAGAGCAGCATAACTGAGCGAAAGAGCAGTATTCCAAGGATGTATCACTTACTGGACTGCTTGCTGTAGTTTTGATAGAATCCATGTTTTATCTGTTGATGTAGGAAGGCTATGAATGCTGGGCTGTATATAACCCACCCACACCACTAATTGGCAGCAACTTGCCAATGTACAGTGTACATAGGAGGCTGCCAATCAGTGGTGGTGGCCGAGTTAGGCCGGGGTACCACTAGCGTATGACATTGGATGTGATATGCTAATGACATTCGGCTCCCGCTCTGCTGCGAGTGTGACCCGAGTGTCAGTGCTCTGTGCTCCGATCCTTTCACACAGAGAGGATGGCAGCACAGTAATTTCTCCATCTCCTCTGTGGCTGGTGCTGGCAGGTATCGCACTGCACTCAGCTGATATCAGAGTGCAGTGCGATGCCTCACACGCACCCATAGACTTATATGGGTGCGTGCAATCCAAATGCAGCATGCAATCGCAGCATGCTGCGATTTTTTTCCAGCCCGATCGCAATTCGATTGGTGCTGGAAACAAAAACACCACCGAGCACACACTCATGGGATTAAATTGGTCCAAATGCAATCCGATTTTTTATTACACTGATTAGCCTGACTGCTGTGCACCTGAGACCTAGTCCTGTAGTGATAATCTCCTGCTGATAAAACACTGATTATATTGAAACTACAACACAGCCTAGTAAGTGACATATGTCTGGAATTGGGTTCACTTGCCCTATATTACGCTGCTCTCAGATTAAATAGCAAAAATCTGCTGACAGATTCCCTTTCACAGAGTTTGTACGAAATAGATATAACCCCACATACTTGACCATTCTTTGAGTAGAAATATTCAGTTCTTTAGGTGGGGGAAAGTTAGATCATTTTTACTTCTCCTGGGTCTGTTTTTATCACACAGATATGGAAATAGACAAGCTATGAAACAATCTGGTCACTACAAAGAGGACTGAGGCATACTGCTATCCAGAGACTAGTTCAGCCCAATGCGAAAAAGGACAAGTATCAGCAGTGCATGCAGCTGTTTCGTTACAAAAAAAAAAAAGGAAGACGTCACTAAACGGTATAAGTTGCCCCCAAAATAGCAAATAGGGAATCACTGTATATTAAGCAGAGGCCTCATGAGACCCCCATTTACTATACAGAGGACTTTTCAATACCAAATCTACACGACACAAAAATTTGGCATGAAATAACAAGCTTCAATTTTTGAGTTTCATGTTGGTGAAAGTCTGACACGTTTCTGGCTACTTCCACACGGCAGTGTTTCCGTCCAAAATACGGAAGAGCTGCAAATCTTTCCATTATAGTTTTCTCTGTTTATTCTTGACGCCTGGGATTTGGCTTAGAAATACCGATACTAAATGCTGGCCAAAATATTGCCGTGCTAACGGCGCCTTAGTCATGCTTTACTGCCACAGGTTTTTCCCCATTATATTCAGTACGGAAAAAAACGCAGCATCAGACACTGCATTGGCAATTATTACATCCGTTTTCCATTAATACATACATTCAAGAACGTGCAGTTTTTTTTCAGCAATGGTTCAGCTCTTTGTCACACCAATACAGTTTGTAAAAGTACCCAACATAATGTCTGACAAAGCCGTTGAGCTGAACGCATTTCACAAAATAAGGGCAGACTCAGACGTCAGTCATTTTTATCATATGCAAAAAAACGGAGTGATTTTCATCAGCATGTCAATTTTCACCAACAGATTTTCATGGTTTTTTTTTTTTTTTTTTGCATATGAGAAAGTTTCTTGGAGGGCTTATGATGTTCAACACAACATAAACTTCTAACAAAAGATGTCTATCAACCTGATCAGCTCTTCCTGCAGATCAGATGCCATTTTCAACATGTATTAAACAAATGCTATGTTTAACATTCAATATGTATTTGGTAGGAAAACCTCACTAAAAAGGAGGCTTTCTAGGATTTTATGAAATGTTGCCTAACACAAAAAGAGAAACAAAAACAAACATTTTGGTAAAAAGCTCTGGCCTGAATGTTCACATGACCTCTGCAGCCAATCACTGGCATCAGCCATCCCATGCCATACAAGTGGCATCACTGCTGTGGAGGTTACATCATTCATGCATGGTCACTACTGATGAGGACAATTGGAGCAAAGGGGCTGGAACGGCCAGTGATTTGAAAGGCGAGTTATAGGGTATGGTATCATAATGCCTATTGTTAGACAACTTTCATAAAATCCCAGAAAATCCCTTTTAATAATGCACATGAAGGTGACAGGACTAAAACCAGCTTGTCTTGGAGACCCTCTTTTGAGTGCCACCGCTCTTGTACAGGAGTGACAAGTCATTCACCTTCATGCATCTTGAAGATTCAGGAGCCAGCTATAATTTTCGTGTTTAAAGACAGGATGATCTAGCAAGGATTATTTCAAGACGCAATGTCCTAAATGAGATGCAAATAGAATAAGACTGTAGTTCACACTGTGAAGATATTCCTTAAAACAAACTAACAAAACAAGGAGCCCATACATTATATATTTCATTCAGTGAAAGTGTTTGATGAATGGATTTTGATATAAAATTATTTATATATATATATATATATATATATATATATATATATATATATAGAAAGACATATATAATAGGTCATGACTTGAAACGATTGCCGTGGCCAGAACATAAGGGCTAGACAGCAGGCACAAAACTCTGCAATATTCAGGGTGTAGCGCTCGTTTGAAGTCTGAGAGTGAGCAGGATGAAAGTTTTACTTCCTACATTTCCATCTGTATATTGAATATGTAGAAGGGGGAAAGCTGCCAGTGAGAGCAGAAAAAAAAAAACTGAAAACTGTAACGCAGCACGAGATGTGATTGTGCTGCATTTTTTAAGCAATTTTCAAAAATCGTGGCAATGCAGCACAACTGCATCATGTGAACAAACCCTTAAGTTTATCTAACCACCTGCACAAATCTTCCAGTCACCCCAGATATGTGATACAGCAACTTTTCATCATGTGATCACCCTTCTCAGAAAGGAGAGGACATATATACAGTATGACAATTAGGAAAGATGTATTTTTTGTTTCCCTACGGCCCAGGTCACTCCTCCATATTTTTTCAGGACAACTATGCTAATCATACTCTGGTCAGATTGTGATCAGATTTTCTCTGATGTGAAGATGGGGGGGGGGGGGGGATTATCCATCTTCTCCATTCTTTCAGTCTTGAAAATCGTATCCGAGTGCAGTCCGATGTTTTCCACGGGACTCATTGACTTACATGGCAAAGTGCAATCTGAATATCGGACACAATATCCTGCATGCGGTGTTTTTTTTTCTCGGACAAACTAAAAATAATATTGGACATGTGCATAGTCCAATAGAATAACATTACTCCAAGTCCAATATGTCAGATCGCACTCGGACCGAAAATCTGCTCATCTGCACGAGCCCTAATAAGGAGTGACAATATCAGCAGGTAGAAATGTGATCACCTGCAAAGACAAATTCACACCATTTGCTGACTATCAGGATTGCTAATCTTTTGATCTTATCAGCTCTGGTGATTATGAGCAGATATGTGTAAACTTATTTTACAAGGCGTTGCGCATTTCATACTCTTGGGACACAGACATACCCTTTTTATGCCGCATTATACTTGGTGTAAAAGAGCAAATTCATTAAGGTGGCCATAAGCGTAAAGAGCCAAGTAGCATTTTTAGAATGTGTAAGGTGTCTGCTTTTAGTAAATATATGGTATGCATTTTTTAACTTTGCAATTCAGGTTTTATTTATTTGTGTTAAAAGTATGAACATTTTCACAACAGAGAAAAATGTAAACTAGCATTAAATTTGTCCTGATGAGCATCATATATTAGGAAGATAAAAAGCATACAGAAAAAAGGAAGCAGCTCACCCAGACTCTAGGCGTGTTGAAGCACGGATCCCACAGGACTAAAATGAAGAAAATAATCCAGCTTCATAAAAAATTAACTTTTTCGGTCATAAATTTAAAAATACCCCAAAATTTGATTGGCCAGAGGCAACGTGTTTCATAAAGAACGCAACTTGCGTTCGAAACGCATTGCCTCTGTCAATCATGTTTTTGGGTATTTTTTCCATTTATGTCCAAAAACAATTATTTTTTATGAAGATAGATTATTTTCTTCATCGAAGATGATAAGTACAGTGTATTTGGAAGGATAGAAAGTCATGGAGAAGATTATTACCAAAAAAATAAAATGCTGATACAAAATCAGTTGCCGCCACTATGTTTTCCCATACAGGACTAATTCAGGTCTGGTGAAACTCACAATTATCATGCAGTCCTGCACTAGAAATCAGTGTCAGATTTAGCACTTTTGTGAATTCCTGAACAATGAATTAAAATAATTGTGTGCAGAGAATGTTGTATGCAATACACGTATCACACACTCCACAATTATTGCTGGAAAACTACAGAACAGTCTTTAGACAAGTGTAGCAAAGTAGCGTAATTTTCACCTATTAACAGCAAACAGTTTTAGAAAATGGTACAAATCAAATTCTGGAAGTATAATAAATCGCATGTAGGGAGAATGGTTTTAAAATGTGCAGAAAAAGGATTTGTTTTGTCTTTTCCAGTAAGGTGACCGGACCGTACTTTCGAGGGTGCAATGCTTTATGAGCCATTAAGACTCAAGGCTCTGTCTGTTCCAATGAAAACTAGAAATGTCAGATCTAAAACATGTCAAGGTCTAGGCATATGACAACAGTGACCAGACTAGCCAAGAAAGCGGATTACAACGCCAACAACTAAAACTGCAGCAGGCCAAAACTACCGTACTTCTAACAGACTACTCAAAATGAATTCACTGCATCTTATCCGGGCTGGATTACCTTTTTTTCTACCATCATTGGCAGTCAATATCTCACAGGTAAAAGAAATTTAATAAATAATAAAAACAAAACTTCACTGAGCATTTTTTTTCAACAATGTTTAATTTTTAAAAAAGTAAATTACAAACCAAAAGCATCCACTCTTTTCTACTTATTAAAGCATGGCGCGTTCTGAAAATCTCAAAGAAGCAAAGAGCTTTATTTGCCCATTTGTAAAGCAAAAAAAAACTAGAAATGAAGTCAAGTAAACTTAATAAAGCAATCACAATTTGGCCTAGTGAGTACAGAGTTAAACCTAGACACCACAGCTCTCCTGTAGTTTCCCAGCCATATGCTGATACCCTTAAGACGCCATGCGCTCCAGCTTTATAAGCTTTCATCTCCAATTCCCTGCTTGAAACATGAACCGCCTGGTAACAATGACTCTCTGTGTGCCGAAAATCCTATTATTGATCCTCCTACTTACCTTGGGCTGGGCTCTTCTTGGAAATGCAACTTTAGGGTCAATCTGAAAAGGAAAGGACATAGGAAAAAGGAGAGAAGGGAGAAGAAGAAAAAAAGAAAAAGAAAAAAAAAAAAAATCAGTGAGCAGCGTGCATTCATCTTTACCTCCTGGAGATTAATGGCTCATATTTAAGGGTGGTATTATAGGCATTTATCATTTAACCGTTGAAAGGAAATATTAGAATACACTGTAATGCTTTGCAGCCCCGACAAAGTCAAAAAGGGTTACTAGCCTGAAATAAAATGGAAATTTAATGTGCTCAGTTTGTACCTTACAGAAATGACATGGATTTCCTTTATTACAATGTATTGAGAAATGACAAGTCCCGAGCACACAAGAGACCCGCTGATATCCGTATAACAAAGTGCTTCTTTCTTGCTCAATGTGCTGAACAGATGTTAGAGCCCCACAGCTAAAACTTTAAGTTATTTGCATGTACTTCATGATGCACCACTCCGCAGAGCGATGTGCAAACAATTCTGGATAGAAACCTTCACCCAACAGAT
The DNA here is from genome assembly GCF_046119375.1 of Phyllobates terribilis. NCBI lineage: Eukaryota > Metazoa > Chordata > Amphibia > Anura > Dendrobatidae > Phyllobates > Phyllobates terribilis. The sequence continues at coordinate 342,009,792 of NW_027362762.1, read as the reverse complement.
TAATCTATGGAAAACTCAACCCCTTCTGAGCCACGACTCCGAGCTGCCCGCAATGCAACATGCTGCCGCTTCCACCTAATCAATGATAACGCGCACAAATACAGATGCCAATACCTGCTTCAAAACATAAATCCCTTCTGTTAAAAAGCGACATGCAGTCTATTACAGTTTAGGAAGAAATAAGTGGATTTTCCCTAGAGGACTTGAAATAAGCAAATGTTGTGGCTGGCAAGAAGCTATGTGTAAGCCTTCAAAATGAAGATAAAACACACGAATCCAAGCAGCTCCACCGAGAATTCTGCTGCAATAGATTCCCCCGACCACCACCACCCAATTTACTTAAAAAAGCAGCAATGTATTTAATAATGTCACCAACACACTTAATGGGAAATCGGCAGGTGCTCGGTAACATAGAAGCAGCACTCCACTTTAAGAAATGAAGTGCAGGGTGAAGATGAAGCTGCACAATGGAGAACAATTCTGAAAATCCCAATAATGCTCACCCCATCTATATACTAGCCTGGTCTACAGATACGACTGGACTGCAGGGATAGAGTCCACAATATAGCACCTTAAAAACGAGCCATTAATCCTATGAAATCTAATATCTCACCAAAGCATCATATTACCAAGGGAAAAATGGGTAAGTGCAACAGGTAAGATTTTTTCCTTATAGACCAATACAAAAATTCAACTTAAAAGTAGTAAAGTAGTCATTTTAAGTGGAGCATTTTTTTATCACATCATTGCTGATAATATATCCGAATAAGGTCTTTAAAAAAATCTAAGCTTTAAGAGGATGCGGTGCATTTTTTTTTGTGAGGGAGGGGGGGGGGGGGGGATTTTGCCTTAAAGACCTAGATGCATGTCACTGACCATAAGTACACCAGATACCAAACTGACATAAGTTAATAACAGTTGATTCTACTAAAAAAGCAACAACTAGTACACCATTTGTGTATTGTAGGCCACTGTCTAAAAATCAAACTTTTTGTAAACAAGAACAGTGACTCCATGCCAAAACCCAACCGAGCTGCATCCTGCACTGAATGTTCTAACACGAGTCAGAGACTAGACAAGGCTACAATATCCAAGAACATAGTGACAGACATGCCATCACGCTCCATGGACCACTCTGCCGTCCCTCGTCACCCGAGCTCACGTGTCCCCCAAGAGTAAAGTCTTTGGCCTACTTATAATACTCAAGCGGCATTAAATTAACTTGTTACCACTTAATAAAATAATATTGACTTTTCTACACATTTTGCAACATATATATATATATATATAAAATGATCACACAATAATAAAGACATAATTAAACAACGACCAAGCGACAACAAGAAAAGCGGAATGAAGTTCAGTGACCTTGTGTGGACAAGTTGTATTGGCTCAAAAATAATGGCCCTGAAGGCAGAGTTTTAGCAGTTGGTAGATACAATGTATACACAGATAGAACAAGAGATTACACCACAGATAGACGTGCACATATCTAGACGGGTCAGTAAGTATGGAAACGGTCACCACTATAAAAATGCATTAGTGGAATAGGAATTTGATCTTCTCTGCTTCTCCCTTTCCATCAGTAACAATGTGCCTAGATGAGGACAGTTATAATTCTGACATTTAACAGTTGTTAAAAAATCCTTTATCTAATCCGTGTAATTAGCTCACCTTTCCCTCCTCATTAAGCACCATACCAGCTATACAGGGGATCTTTTGTCAGCATCCTCTCTCAAGGCTTTGTTAAGGCATAATTAAACTGAGTAATAGGGTGCAAAAAAGGCCACATTTCCCCCTCCCTTGTGCTATGCAAAAAACTAGGTGAGATACACAGACAAGCCTGATAGACCTGTCACAGACACTGAAGACTGGACTCAAACAAACTGGGATCAGATACCCCTAACACCACAAACAAGTCAAAAGTGACAGCGAATATTCCAGATTTCAAGATCGCTATATCCCCTAAGGTTACCCGGCCTAACTAAGCCTTAAGGTAAATTATAATGAGGTGACCTCACTGGGGAGAAGTAGTGTTTTATAGACTCAAGAGAATAAAATGATTCCCCGTTACTCATCGTCAAGATTAAAAGATCACAATAATGATAATTAAAATAGAAGCAACGGCAAGGATTAGCTGATGAAAGGAACGAGCAAGGTGTAATGCAGAAACTTCAGCCGGACCAGGTATGAGCAGGTAGACACGCCATTACAACAAGCCATCCAACACCACAGCAGAAAAGAGAAATAGTAAAAAAATTAAAAAAGCACAACATACCGTCTTGGAATCTAATTCATGGTGGGGTTGAGCTAATACTTTATCTACACTTGCAGGATCTGCAAACGTAACAAAGCCGAAGCCTCTGAAATCAGACAAAGAACAAGAGAAATGACAATGAGCGCTAAACATTGAGCACGGATACAAAGGCAAAAATTAAAAGGAAAAAAACAACAAAAAAAAAAAAAAACACAAATACAGATCAAAAAGTCACATATGAAAAGTGCAGCCTGGGCATATCGAGGGTAATGGCAGCTCACAGGGCAGAGGAGTGAGGGCTCCACTTTGTGTAGGGCAGGAGAAATATTTACAATAACAGAAACAAGATAATAAGAAGATATAATTGTAACAAGTCAGAGGAAGTCAGGGCACAGCACCCACATGATGGGTTCAGGGAGAAGACACTGTTTACTTTGGCACTGGGCAGACTGGGTATAGTGGTGCCCCGAGACACTTGGTGAAGGGTCCAGAGGCAGAACATGAGCGGATTTCTGGCACAGAGTCCTTGTAGTGATGATCAGGCGGAGACGCTGGGAGACAAGGGGGTGTGTGCCTGACAACTGGAAGCTTACATCCAGATGGTATCTGAGCCCAGGCCAGGGCTTCCAGTACAGGAGCCGATGGGGCCACCACAAGTTCCACATGCCCACTACAAGGCACAGGGAGATTACCTGGATCGCTTCGTGGTGGGGTCCCTCATCACCATGCATTCTCGGATTTCTCCAAATTTGCTAAAATAGTCTCTGAGGCTGTCTGTGCACAAACAGAAGAGATGACAGCCATCAGCCATGAAGGGTTAACAGTCCAGCAGCAGCCACCCCCATCCAAAGAGCCCAAATAGCGATAGGGGTCGAATAGAGGACTCGGAAAGGGGGAAGAAAGAGAGAAAGAAATGAGGAGGAGAGGGAGAAGCTGGCAGCAGGGAACAAAGAGCTGAGAGGGCAGGGGCAGCTTACCTGGGGAGGTCTGCCAGCTCAGGCCGCCGATAAACATTTTACTACAGGGGAGAAAACACAACACAAGTCAGCACAGATGTCACATCGGCCATTTTGACGTGTAACTTACAAAAGCTTAAAAGGGAGAGAAGAGAGAGCGGCAGAGAAGGGCAGAGATGGGGGCAGAGAAGGGGCACAGCGATGCCAGGCAGCAGGGGGTCTGCCCCGCTCCACACCGCGGAGGAGGCAGGACAGCCAGGTGGCAGAGCAGGGGATGCTGCCCACATCCCTGTGCCCTCAGGGTCTCCTGTGCCCACACCCCCATCCTGCCCTCTACAGGGCACCAGCCCAGGGAACTTACCCGGGGTCGTGCTGAGAATCGCTCGGACTCCCGGAGGTGGCCTGGCTCCCATCTGCCTCCATAGCCCCTTCACACACTTAGAGGAGGAAATAATAATAACAAGTAAAGAACAAGCGGCAAGAAGGCAGCGGAGCGGCACAGGGCGCGGAGCGGGGCTCATACACGGGCTGACAGCCGCGGCACTCCAGCACTGGCACTACTGTGTGTCACACACGGAGACAGGCAGCAGCTGAGCTACGAGGAGCCCACAACACAAGATTATTGAGCCGGGAAGGAGCTCGTCACACGTGGGATCAGCTCAGCACGGCTCTGCCTCCTCCTCCTCCCGCCCCCTGTCTCCCAGAGCGCCGGCCGGGGGAGGGCCCGGAGAACGTGGCCGGTGACGTCAGGCTGCCCGGCTCCAGCTTCTGGCCAGTAACAACAATAACAAGAAGGAGCGTGACGCGCTCCGGTGTGTGGCTGCTGAGCGGCGGGGCTGTCACCTGGCTGCCCGGTGTGTGGATGCGGGGCTGTCACCTGGCTGCCCGGTGTGTGGATGCGGGGCTGTCACCTGGCTGCCCGGTGTGTGGCTGCTGAGCGGCGGGGCTGTCACCTGGCTGCCCGGTGTGTGGATGCGGGGCTGTCACCTGGCTGCCCGGTGTGTGGATGCGGGGCTGTCACCTGGCTGCCCGGTGTGTTGCTGCTGAGCGGCGGGGCTGTCACCTGGCTGCCCGGTGTGTGGATGCGGGGCTGTCACCTGGCTGCCCGGTGTGTGGATGCGGGGCTGTCACCTGGCTGCCCGGTGTGTGGATGTGGGGCTGTCACCTGGCTGCCCGGTGTGTGGATGTGGGGCTGTCACCTGGCTGCCCGGTGTGTGGATGCGGGGCTGTCACCTGGCTGCCCGGTGTGTGGATGCGGGGCTGTCACCTGGCTGCCCGGTGTGTGGATGCGGGGCTGTCACCTGGCTGCCCGGTGTGTGGATGCGGGGCTGTCACCTGGCTTCCCGGTGTGTGGATGCGGGGTTGTCACCTGGCTGCCCGGTGTGTGGATTCGGGGCTGTCACCTGGCTGCCCGGTGTGTGGATGCGGGGCTGTCACCTGGCTGCCCGGTGTGTGGATGCGGGGCTGTCACCTGGCTGCCCGGTGTGTGGATGCGGGGCTGTCACCTGGCTACCCGGTGTGTGGATGCGGGGCTGTCACCTGGCTGCCCGGTGTGTGGATGCGGGGCTGTCACCTGGCTGCCCGGTGTGTGGATACTCGGCTGTCACCTGCCTGCCCGGTGTGGGTGTGGGGCTGTCACCTGGCTGCACTTGGCTATGGCTATATTTGGTCAGTATTTTACATCAGTATTTGTAGCCAAAATCAAAAGCGTAACAGTGAGAGGAAAAGTATAATAGAAACATGTCACCACTTCTGTATTTATCACACACTCCTGGTTTTGGCTTACAAATACTAACATAGTAATGTAGGTTGAATGAAGACCTAGGTCCATCAAGTTCAACCTTCTCCCCCAATTGTACTTCCTACACTAACACTACACTAACTTACTGGGACTAGGCCTCACAAATGTATTATTACCATTTTTATTATTACTGCACTCAGGGCCGTATTTGCCCTTAGGCACTTGTAGGCACGTGTCTAGGGCGCCGGAATTTGGGGACGGTGGCGCCTGAGCATGTTTTTTTTTTTTGTGTGTGTGGTTTTTTTTTTGTTTCGTGCCCCGAGCCGGCCGGCCGGGGGGCTCCGCCCCCCCCTGTCATCGCGCCCATAGGCGGATTATAATGAGGGCAATCCGGGGTGTCTATGGCCGGATTGCCCTCATTATATGTGCGGCCGCTGCTTCTTCTCCGGCCGGGCCAGCACTGCAGCAGTTAACTTCCCTGTGCTGGCCCGGCCGCGTCACTGCTAGGAGACACGGCCCTGTGCGCGGCCGTGTCTCCTAGCTGTGACGTCACGCAGTGCGCGCCCTGCACTGCTACTTACCACCGGAGAGGAGCAGGAGCCAGGAGGACTGTAGCCAAGCCGGGGGATGGTGAGTCTGTGTGTGTGAGTGTGTGTGTGTGTGTGTGTAGGCAGATATCATTGTGTGATGTCTGTTTATATGTATTTTTGTGTTTCAAATGTGTTTATGCGTATATGTATATGTCTGTATATGTTTGTGTGCGTGACTGCGTGCGGCCTCCCGCTGTCTCTGGGGGGGCGCCGTGCGGCCTCCCGCTGTGTATAGATGGCGCTGTGCGGCCTCCTGCTGTGTATAGATGGCGCTGTGCGGCCTCCTGCTGTGTATAGATGGCGCTGTGCGGCCTCCTGCTGTGTATAGATGGCGCCGTGCGGCCTCCCGCTGTGTATAGATGGCGCCGTGCGGCCTCCCGCTGTGTATAGATGGCGCCGTGCGGCCTCCCGCTGTGTATAGATGGCGCCGTGCGGCCTCCCGCTGTTTATAGATGGCGCCGTGCGGCCTCCCGCCGTGTATAGATGGAGCCGTGCGGCCTCCCGCCGTGTATAGATGGCGCCGTGCGGCCTCCCGCCGTATATAGATGGCTACGTGCGGCCTCCCGCCGTGTATAGATGGCTACGTGCGGCCTCCCGCCGTGTATAGATGGCGCTGTGCGGCCTCCCGCTGTGTATAGATGGCGCCGTGCGGCCTCCCGCTGTGTATAGATGGCGCCGTGCGGCCTCCCGCCGTGTATAGATGGCGCCGTGCGGCCTCCCGCCGTGTATAGATGGCTACGTGTGCTCAATATTGAGTCATACAATTAATGTAAGGCTATGTGCCCACGATGCAGAAATACTTCGGATTTTTTTTGAGCGTTTCTGCATCTCCCTGGCAGAAAAAACGCATGCGGATTGTACATGCGTTTTTCCTGCCAGGGACAAGCGGATGTGAAGCGTTCTTCACTTGCAGTTACGCATGTGGGTTGACAAGCGATTTTAGCATCACTTGGAAAGTGCTTGACAACTTGGTCACACTATATAAATCCATGCAACCGGTAAAAGAATGGTAAAAAATAAATATATAATTACCTTCAGTTGTCGCGTGATCCGTCACATGACTAAATTACGTTACGGCAGATCCTTTTCAGACCATCGTGAGCTGCCAGCAAGCCAGGACGCATCGGATAAAAGACACCGGGGGCCATCAGAAGGTAAGTATGATATTTATTTTTTATTTTATTCTTTTTTTTTTACAGGTACTATGGTACCCGGGTCTGGAGGAGAGTCTCCTCTTCTCCAAACCAGGGTACCATCCGCACATTGAAACGCATGGATTCTGCATGTACAGATGCAGTGATGCGGATTATATGCGTTCCAATACAAGTCAATGGTGGCGAAAACGCCGAGCTTCCGCAAAATAATTGGTGGTGCTGTGTAATTTTCCACAATGGTAATTTCCGCAGCATGTGCACAGCACATACAGATTATCATTGGGGAACATGGCAGACCTTCTACCAAGCGTTTTTTAAGCGTTTCTGCAGCGGAAATTGCTTAAAAAACGCATAGTGGGCACACAGCCTGCCTGCTGCAGCCCAGTTCTGTGTGGGCCGCTCCCATCCCCCCCACCCCCATATACAATGCTGCAGTCCTGTGGTCTGTGTGGGCCTCTCCCATCCCCCCCCCCACCCCCATATACAATGCTGCAGCCCTGTGGTCTGTGTGGGCTGCTCCCACCCCCATATGCAATGCTGCAGCCCTGTGGTCTGTGTGGGCCGCTCCCCCACCCCAACCTTTTATATGTGCTACATGGAATGGGGGGGGGAAGCTACATGAAACTTGGGGAAACAGCCGTGACGGGGGGGGGGGATATTGGATGCGAGGGGGGCACGACGTGGGGGGGACGTGACGGGGGGTGAGGGTGGGCATGACCGGGGGGGGGGGGCGACCACTGACAGTGCCTAGGGCAGCAGAAACTCCAAATATGGCCCTGACTGCACTATTACAATTAAAAATGAACCCGTTTATCATTTTTTAAATTAGTTTTATATTTTGTATTACTCTAGTGATTCTAATAAACGTATTACTAAAATCCCTATGCCTAAATCTGTTGATCCAGAAGAAGGCAAAAACCCCAGGACACATTCAGCCAATTTGGGTCACGGGGAAAAATTCCTTCTTGACCCCGAGAAAAGGCGATCAGTCCAAGAACCCTGGATCAAACCTGATTATAATACTTGTTATGTAATTACTATTACCATATTAAATGTACCACTATAGGTGTAACATTTTGTCTAATTTAACTGTAACCCACAATGTTATGTGTATCGAGGAAATCGTCCAGCCCTTTTTTGTGTTTCAATAATTTTTATTAACATTTTATATCATGGGAATAGGAAAGGGACAAGTAAATGGAAAGGGAAAGGGAGCTGTAACATACAAACAAGCATTAGAAGAATTTAGAGTACTAAGTCATTATATATCATATTACAAATTAATAATTAGGTGACGACATATATAGGTTAAAAAAAAAAAATGATTTGTACAGAATGATTTGAAAATTCAGATAAACCTAACATGAAAAATTCAAAATAAACAAAAAACAAATTAATTGACTATTGGGATATTTCTAGCCAACAGGTCCATTTTTTAGCGTATCTATTAAAAAAAATATTTGCTATAGCAAACTTAAAATCATAGATTCGATGAAGGTTAATTTATTCCAGAATGTCTGAGAAAAGAGGAGTTTCGTTTTTTTTCCAATATAAAGCAATAGAGTTTTTTACCACCAAAAAGATGTGTATTATTAAGTATCTATATGAAGGATCAATTTTTTCCACTCCAATGGAAAGCAGAACTAACTGTGGAGAAATAACTGCTTTATTGTGAGAAATTGTTTTAATAAGATCGAAAGTTTGAATCCATAAAGGTTTAATTTTTGGACATTTCCAAAAAATATGAAAAAGGTCTCCATTCTTCCCACAATTTCTCCAACAATTAGGTAAGATGTCAGGGTTTATAAATGAAAGTTTCATAGGAGTGTAATACCATCTCGAAACAAGTTTAAAGTAGGATTCATGTAGGAGAATTGAAATGTTGGATGAGAAGGTATCTGATAAAGCATGTACCCATTCGTCTGTATAAAAAGAATTACCAAGTATCGATTCCCATTTTAGCATGTAAGAGTTTTTAACTAATTCGCTATCTTTGTTAAAGTAATCGTAAATATATTTTAAGCTCCAGAAGATCTTGTGATCGACATTATTTAGCAAGTTTGTAGAAGCCTCAGAGCCTAGCGGGTTATTTCTGATAAACTTATCAATGGAGTCTTTTACAATTAAGTAATTCAAAAAATCATTTGGTTTTAATTTGAATTTTTCCTGTATTTTTGAAAAAGGGATTATATTAAAACCGTCGAGAAAGTCTCCTAGTTTTTTTATACCTAGTTCGGGCCATGAGCTAGGGATGGAAATGTTATATAATGAAGCTATTATGGATAAGGAAATATTTTTTAAATAAAAGAGTTTATTGATCCCTTTTTTTGGTCTTGATAGTTTCTTCCAAGCGTAAGTTATAGCTTGAAAAATGGGGTGAGAAATATTGTGATGTTTATTGAGTAAGACCAGGGGTGGATTAAGAGTAGCAAGGGCCCCGGGCAGTTTAGAAGGCGCGGGCCCCCCCCCCACCTGATTTATCACGTGACATGTCACATGATCCCCTGTGATAGATCATGTGATAGTTCACGGGAAATTAATTTGGCACAATATTAATTGTGCTGCCTCATCTGAGAGCAGCACAATATAGGGGCAGATACCCTGATTCCAGCGATGTGTCACTTTTTCAGCTGCTTGTTGTCATTTTCATAAAATCACCGTTTTATCTGCTGCAGATCTAGCGGCTCTCTGAATGCTGCGCTTTGTATAGCCCCGCCCACACCACTGATTGGCAGCTTTCTGCCCATGCTCAGTGTACACAGAAATCTACTGATCAGTGATGGGGGTGGGGTCCTACAGAACTTACTAGTCATCTAGTGATAATTACCTTCTGACAAATCAATGATTTTATCAAAACAACACTAAGCAGCCCAGTAAGTGACACATTACTGGAATCAGTGCCTCTAACCCTACATTATACTGCTCTCAGATTAGGTGGCAAAAACCTGATGACAGATTCACTTTAAAGGAGCTGTAAAGACAAAAAAGTTTGTATTAAAAAAAATACAAGCCATTTGTGAAATTAACTTTTTTTCATTGTTAATTCACATTAGACTGTATCTTCAACACTTTTGTCAGCAGGTCTTATTACAGACTCTGAATAGGGCAGCTCTCTCCCTCTCCCTCAGCAGAAAGTCACAGCATGGTTAAAATACGGGATCTTTTATGATTTTCTCATAATAAATAAAAAAGGACATGCAAGTCCTCCAAACTATTTTCTGTTTCTCTATAGGGGAGGTCCTAAATCTTTCTTGTTCTTTAGTTGATCACATGTCAAAAAGGCAAAGCATTTACTATGAACTCGCCTAAAAAAATATACACTTGGAGAGTAATATCATCATCTGCATGTAAATATTCCTTGACTCTAAGGGCTCGCTCACACTGTCGTATAACACGGCCGAATGCTATGTGATGTTTTATCGGATAGGACTCGGCCCTATGTTATACTATGGGACAGTGCAGATCTGCTATTATTGGCATGAGAAAATAATCTCATTCGATATTCGGACCATGTGCACCCATACAAGTCTATAGGTGCACGTAAAACATTGGACTGCACTCGGATGTCATCCAAGTGCAGTCCGATGAACACTCACAGAGACTATGGAGAAGATGGAGAAATTAAGTTCTCCATCTTCTCCACATCTGTGCTGCGAGAGAATCGGATCACACTCCGTTGAAGCTCTGACAGAGTTTGAGCCGAGTGTCATTAGCATAATTGGCCCTATTCTCTTGCATGAGAGAATATATGACTTAGTGAGTGGACCCTAAAACTGAATAGTAGTGACGGACAGGCACCTCACAAGCGGGATCCATGTAGCTCTCAGATGTCATGTAGGTAGGGCTTCATTCCATGGGTAGGGCTTCATTCCATGGGGTAGGGCTTAATTTCAAGGTATATAAAAAAATGGACTTCAAATAAAAATTAAATGAACACAAAAAGCACTAATTGAATTATTTTTTTCGTATTTATGTTTGCAGCCCCTTTAAAAACCCTTTGAGGACCAAGGCACATATATGTCCCATAGTTTTAAACTGGAAAAAAATTTGATTGAATAAAATTTAAGGTCCTCGAAGGTTTAAGTAGGTCATAAATTCATATGAATACATGCTCATACAATTGCACATGCCATAAGATGAAGAAGAACAGAATCAAAAATATGACATTAAGTGGAGCACTTACAGGTATTCAAGGTGAAAGAGACCAGCAAAGGCATCGTCTCGAATGACAGTAAATGAGTTAGAATTCAGCAAGCTGAAAATGAAGACAGCAGGTTAGAAGCGAACCAGACTTTATGGTGCTCAGAATTAGTCAAGCAGAATTTATTGACTGCTCTTGCAAAGCACTGAGACTCCCGCTGTGTATAGATGGCGCCGTGCGGCCTCCCGCTGTGTATAGATGGCACCGTATAGATGGCTATGTGCGGCCTCCTGCTGAGTATACGTGTATAGATGGCTACGTGCGGCCTCCTGTTGAGTATAGATGCCGCACGGCGCTCCCCCCAGAGACAGCAGGAGGCCGCACAGCGCCATCTATACTCAGCGGGAGGCCGCACGTAGCCATCTATACACAGCAGGAGGCCGCACGGCAACATCTATACTCAGCGGGGGGCCGCACGTAGCCATCTATACACAGCGGGGGGCCGCACGTAGCCATCTATACACAGCAGGGGGCCGCATGGCACCATCTATACACAGCAGGGGGCCGCACGTAGCCATCTATACACAGCGGGGGCGCACGTAGCCATCTATACACAGCGGGGGGCCGCACGGCACCATCTATACACAGCGGGGGGCCGCACGTAGCCATCTATACACAGCGGGGGGGCGCACGTAGCCATCTATACACAGCGGGGGGCCGCACGGCGCCCCCCCAGAGACATCAGGAGGCCGCACGGCGCCAACTATACTCAGCAGGAGGCCGCATGCAGTCATGCACACACAAACATATACAGACACGCATAAACACATTTGAAACACAAAAATACATACAAACAGACATCACACAATGACATCTGCCCACACACACACACAAACACACACACATACACAGACAGACATCACACACACACACACACACCTGCCCACACACACACGCCTGCCCACACACACACACACACACACCTGCCCACACACACATCTGTGTGTGTGTGTATGTATAGTTTGTGTGTGTATAATTTGTGTGTGTGTATTTTTTTTTAAGTTAAAAACAAGTAAAATGCATGTGGCATCAATATCAGGACTCCAGATATAAGGGCCTATTCACACTGAATTTTGCAATGCATTCATCTCCTCTTTCCAGGCTTCTATCTAAATCCCTGAAAAATGGCATTCAGATGGGCCTTGACATAGCCATTGATTTGAACAAAGGCAAACCGAGGCTAAAGTCTGAATCTTTAGGCTCCATTTGCTCTGCTTTCAGATGTCTCATTTCAGACAGCACAATCCTGAATTTCAGGGATTCAGTTGTAAGCCTTGTGAAAAGACCTGAATGTAGTGTGAATAGGTCCTTACATCCTACACCACCTAAGGGGATTGTTGTTATGGAGTATTGCCCCTGGGTGGCCGCAGTTATGACCACCACCAGGGCTCGCGGTCACCCACCCTAGCTTTGGTATTCTGGGGAGCTGGTATAATGAATATCTGAGAAGAGCCCTAGAGAAGCAAGAACATGGGAGAACCAAGAGGTGGTGGCCTCAAGTCAGGTGTAGTGTTCAACAGGGCGAGACTTTCTAACCTGCCCCCCCCCCCACACACACACACATCTGCCCACACACACACACATCTGCCCACACACACACACATCTGCCCACACACACACACACCTGCCGACACACACCTGCGCACACACACACCTGCCCACACAGACACACCTGCCCACACAGACACACCTTCCCACACAGACACACCTTCCCACACAGACACACCTGCCCACACAGACACACACACACCTGCCTACACAGACACACACACACACCTGCCCACACACACACACACATCTGCCCACACACACACACACACATCTGCCCACACACAGACACACACATCTGCCCACACAGACACACACACACATCTGCCCACACACACACACATCTGCCCACACACACACACATCTGCCCACACACACACACATCTGCCCACACACACACACACACCTGCCCACACACACACACACCTGCCCATACAGACACACACACATCTGCCCACACACACACACATCTGCCCACACACACACACCTGCCCACACACACACACACACACCTGCCCATACACACACACACACCTGCCCACACAGACACACCTGCCCACACACACACACACCTGCCCACACAGACACACACATCTGCCCACACACACACACTCACCATCCCCCGGCTCCATTCCTCCTGCCTGCTCTCTCTCCTCTCCGGTGGTAAGTAGCAGTACAGGCCGGGCGCGCACTGCGTGACGTCACAGCTAGGAGACATGGCCGCGCACAGGGCCGTGTCTCCTAGCAGTGACGCGGCCGGGCCAGCACAGGGAAGTTAACTGCTGCAGTGCTGGCCCGGCCGATGAAGAAGTAACGGCGGCCGCTGCTGGGGGAGCGGTCCGGGGCCCCCCCTCCCGCCACTGCTACCGGTATGTGCCGCGGCGGCCCGCACATATAATGAGGGCAATCCAGCATTAGACACCCCGCCCGGAGCCGCGGGCCCCCTGCAGGCTCGGGGGCCCCGGGTGGTCGCCCGGATTGCCCTCATTATAATCCGCCTATGAGTAAGACGCATTTTAAAAGGAGATCTCTAGGATGTGAATTATTATTCAGGAATATCTCTAAATCTTGCCAGGCTGGGATTTCTACTGGGGAAAACCAACCAGCCCTTTTTTGAAAGCTGTTATAATGTCTGCCATTACTACCTCTTGTGGTAGGGAATTCCACAGTCCAACTGCTCTGACTGTAAAGAACCCTTTCCTGTTTAGGTGCCGGAATCGCCTTTCTTCCACCCGTAATGAGTGCCCCCTGGTCCCTGGTATAGTCTTTGGAAGGAATAAGTCATGTGCTAGTCATTTGTACTGACCACACATATACAGGGTGGGCCATTTATATGGATACACCTAAATAAAATGGGAATGGTTGGTGATATCAACTTCCTGTTTGTGGCACATTAGTATATGGGAGGGGGAAAACTTTTCCAGATGGGTGGTGACCATGACGTCCTTTTTGAAGTCGGCCATTTTGGATCCAACTTTAATTTTTTCAGTGGGAAGAGGGTCATGTGACACATCAAACTTATTGAGAATTTCATGAGAAAAACAATGGTGTGCTTGGTTTTAACATAACTTTATTCTTTTATGAGTTATTTACAAGTTTCTCTTTGTTTACAGCCATTGACATGTCGCAGAGGTTAACACGTGAGGAGCGGATAGAAATTGTGTTGATGTTTGCTGAACGCAGTACCGGGGTCATTGCATCAGATTTCAATGCAAGACACCCTACGAGACCACCTATCTCCCATGCTACAGTTAGCAAACTGCTTGCCAAATTTTGTGAAACTGGTTCAGTGTTGGATTTGCCAAAATGTGGATGCAATAAAACTGTCACTAATGAAGACACATCAGTGGCTGTCCTAGCTTTATTCAGCAAGAGCCCACAGTGTAGCACTCGCCGCATGTCACTGAAGAGTGGCATCAGAACTTCCCTCCCTTTGGCGGATATAAGCTACTCACAAATAGCACCCTTACAACATCCACCTGCTATAGCATCTCAACGACGATGACCCAGATCGGCGCACTGAATTTGCAGAATGAGCAAAACAAAAATTGGAACAGGACCCTCATTTTACACAGAACATTATGTTCAGTGATGATTCAAACTTTTTTGTGAATGGTGAAGTTAACAAACAAAACCACCGCTATTGGTCTGACACTAATCCACAGTGGATAGATCCCTCCAAGACTGTTGGTACACAAAAATTGATGGTATGGTGTGGTATATGGGGTACAAAGATAGTGGGGCCATTCTTCAATGGAAACCTCAATGCCACTGCATATCTGAAATTGCTACATGATGATGTGTTGCCCTCTTTATGCACTGAAGATGGCACGTTCCCTGAGTTTTTCCAACAAGATGGTGCACCACCACATTATGGGTGTCAGGTCCGAGCATTCCTACATGAACAGTTTCCTGGAAAGTGGATTGATCATCGTGGGGCAGTTGAATAGCCACCAAGGTCTCCTGATCTGACCCCTTTAGACTTTTATCTTTGGGGTCATCTGAAGGCAATTGTCTATGCTGTGAAGATACAAGACGTGCAGCATCTGAAACTATGGATACCGGAAGCCTGTTCTAGCATTTCTTCTGCAGTGTTGCTATCAGTGTGTCAAGAGTGGGAGAAGAGGGTTGCATTGACAATCCAACACAATGGGCAGAACTTTGAACACATTTTATAAGTGGTCATAAACTTGTAAGTAACTCATGAAAGAATAAAGTTACGTTAAAAACAAGCACACAATTGTTTTTCTTATGAAATTCTCAATAAGTTTGATGTGTTATATGACCCTCTTCCCATTGAAAAAAATTAAGTTGGTTCCAAAATGGCTGACTTCAAAATGGCCGCCATGGTCACCACCCATCTGGAAAAGTTTTCCCCCTCCCATATACTAATGTGCCACAAACAGGAAGTTGATATCACCAACCATTCCCATTTTATTTAGGTGTATCCATATAAATGGCCCACCCTGTATTTATACATGTACAGTGCCTACAAGTAGTATTCAACCCCCTGCAGATTTAACTGGTTTGATAAGATGCAAATAAGTTAGAGCCTTCAAACTGCAAACGAGAGTAGGTTTTATGAACAGAAGCATAAATCTTACAAACCAAAAAGTTATGTTGCTCAGTTGAATTTTATTAAATTTTAAACATAAAAGTGTGGGTCAATTATTATACAACCCCTATGTTTAATATTTTGTGGAATAACCCTTGTTTGCAATTACAGCTAATAATCGTCTTTTATAAGACCTGATCAGGCCGGCACAGGTCTGTGGAGTTATCTTGGCCCACTCCTCCATGCAGATCTTCTCCAAGTTATCTAGGTTCTTTGGGTGTCTCATGTGGACTTTATTCTTGAGCTCCTTCCACAAGTTTTCAATTGGGTTAAGGTCAGGAGACTGACTAGGCCACTCCAACACCTTGACTTTTTCCCTCTTGAACCAGGCCTTGGTTTTCTTGGCTGTGTGCTTTGGGTCGTTGTCTTCTTGGAAGATGAAATTACGACCCATCTTAAGATCCTTGATGGAGGAGCGGAGGTTCTTGGCCAAAATCTCCAGGTAGGCCGTGCTATCCATCTTCCCATGGATGCGGACCAGATGGCCAGGCCCCTTGGCTGAGAAACAGCCCCACAGCATAATGCTGCCACCACCATGCTTGACTGTAGGGATGGTATTCTTGGGGTCGTATGCAGTGCCATCCAGTCTCCAAACGTCACGTGTGTGGTTGGCACCAAAGATCTCGATCTTGGTCTCATCAGACCATAGAACCTTGAACCAGTCTGTCTCAGAGTCCTCCAAGTGATCATGAGCAAACTGTAGACGAGCCTTGACATGACGCTTTGAAAGTAAAGGTACCATACAGGCTCGTCTGGAACGGAGACCATTGCGGTGGAGTACGTTACTTATGGTATTGACTGAAACCAATGTCCCCACTGCCATGAGATCTTCCCGGAGCTCCTTCCTTGTTGTCCTTGGGTTAGCCTTGACTCTTCGGACAAGCCTGGCCTCGGCACGGGAGGACACTTTCAAAGGCTGTCCAGGCCGTGGAAGGCTAACAGTAGTTCCATAAGCCTTCCACTTACGGATGATGCTCCCAACAGTGGAGACAGGTAGGCCCAACTCCTTGGAAAGGGTTTTGTACCCCTTGCCAGCCTTGTGACCCTCCACGATCTTGTCTCTGATGGCCTTGGAATGCTCCTTTGTCTTTCCCATGTTGACCATGTCTGAGTGCTGTTCACAAGTTTGGGGAGGGTCTTAAATAGTCAGAAAAGGCTGGCAAAAGAGATCTTTAATCCACACATGTGAAGCTCATTATTCTTGGTGCCTGAACTACTTCTTAATACTTTAGGGGGACCAAACAGAATTCTTGTGGTTTGAGGGGTTGAATAATAAATGACACTCTGAATTAACTTTTAACGTTTTTAAAAAAAAACAAAAAAAAAAACAAAAACAAAATTTGCTGCAGTGCATTTCCCACTTCCAGGCTGATCTACAGTACAAATGTCACAATGCCAAGTTAATTCCCCATGTGTCAACCAGCTAAATCTGCAGGGGGTTGAATACTACTTGTAGGCACTGTAAATGAGATCCCCTCTGAGGCATAGTTTTTCTAAGCTAAACAAGCTCAACTTTTTCATCCTCTCATCATATGAGAGGCCTTCCATCCCTTGTAATAATCTAGTTGCCCGCCTTTGAACTGACTCTGAATATCCTTTTTAAAATGTTGAGCACAAAACTGAATTCCATATTCTAGATGTGGCCTCACCAGTGATTTATAAAGGGGTAACAATTAGTGTTGAGCGAGCATGCTCGACACTGCTCGGTACTCGCCCGAGCATCACGCTACTCGGGATGTTCGACGAGCACCGAGCATTTCCGGGTTACTCAGGCGGGAGCTCGGGTCTCCGCCCTGCATGTTTGGCGCTCTTCACAGAGCCAATGAACATGCTGGGATTGCCAGCCAGTCACTGTAATGCTGCAGCCATGTTGTTTGTGGGCATTACAGTGATTGGCTGGCCGCACAGCGTCACCTCGAGTATTTAAAACCGGGCGCCGCCATCTTGGACACAGTCACTCCGGATCAGAGAGTGTAGGAACAGCGCTGCTGATTTAGGGAGAGATTTATCCTGCGAAATAGTTAGTGTAGGGTCTGTAAAGGCTGCCAGATCAAACAAACAGTCCTTCTCAGGACTAATATCCATCCCAGATATAAGGCAGGCAGGCAGGCTGTATAGGAGACGCAGTGGTTATACCAGCAAACGCTGCATTACAGTCCTGTGTGCTTCTGTTGCTGAAATTGTTGGACTTAGCTCCAGGTCTCGGGGGCCAGGAAAAATCCTTTTTTTTTTCATCTAAATCCTCTTTTTTTCCCCTCCTTCACACTGTACAAATACCCGTCTTATTAACCTTATGGTGTCCCCCCCCAAAAAAAACACAAATATATCTGTTGAAAATAGTGTGGTGTAGGTCAGAGAAATAGAAGTGTGGTTTTGCAGTTCCATGGGCCATTTGTATCTAAAAAAAAGCAGTTTGAGTGTGTCGCTCACTGTTCAGCCGCAAATATATATATTTAAAAAAGTCTGGTATACACCAGTCAATTATAACTGTGGTTTTGCAGTTCCACGGTAAAAAATCTCTATTATCCTGCTTTTGGCAGTTTTTGCCGTAAAAAATACATAATAGTGTCTCCTGATTGTTCAGACACAAATATATCTGTTGAAAATAGTCTGGTGTAGGCCCGAGAAATACAAATGTGGTTTTGCAGTTCCACGGTTCAAACCTCTGTATTATCCACTTTTGGGCCATTTGTATCTAAAAAAAACAGTTTGAGTGTGTCGCTCACTGTTCAGCCCCAAATATATATATTTTTAAAAGTCTGGTATACACCAGTAAATTATAACTGTGGTTTTGCTGTTCCACGGTAAGAAATCTCTATTATTCAGCTTTTGGTATTTTTTCCGTAAAGAAAAACAGTAATAGTTTCTCCCTGATTGTTCAGATTGTTTAAAAGAGTCGGGTGTAGGCCAGAGAAATAGAACTGTGGTTTTCCTCTACCACGGTTCATATCTACTTTTTGTTACCCTTTTTCCATTGATAGTGCGAGTGTAAGCTATTTTACTTCCTTTACAATGGGCAAGGCGCGTGGCAAGGGACGTGGAAGTGGACGTTCTGGTGATGTTGCGTGCAGAGGACGGGCCGTGGCCAAGGTGAAAATGTGCTACAACCAACAGCCACATCTTCTCGCTCCCACTTCTTGACCGAATTACTAGGGAAGTACAGAACAACACCAGTATTGCGAACTGACCAGTGTGAACAGGTTATTAATTGGATAGCAGATAATACTTCCAGTTACCTGGGCACCACCACCTCTGGCCTGTCTTCCGCACGGTCGACTCTTAGTAGCCGTGAGTCTCGACCACATACTCTTCCACACCCTGATGCTCCTTCCTCCCACCATGCCGAGTGTCGTCAGACAGCAACTGATCCCACACTTGGACACTCTGAAGAGCTGTTCACTGGTCCATTTCCATATTTGTGCACCTCGCCTGCTCCGCTTGAAGTGGTGGAAGAGGAGATCCCATGTAGCGATGCCCAAATATTTGAACAGTCACGGCCACAGGAAGTCGATGCTGGCAATTTGTCACAAGAGGTGGACGATGACGAGACACAATTGCCAGGAAGCGAGGAGGAGGATCGTGGTGCGCAAGTGGAAGAGGAGTAGGTGGTGGATGATCTAGTAACTGACCCAACGTGGCAGGAGGACATGCAGAGTGAGGCCAGCAGCACACAGGGGGAGGGAGGCAGAGTACCCCAACAGGCAGGAAGAAGCAGTGTGGTGGCCGCAGACAGAAGGCAGCCAACCGTTCCCCGTAACACCAACACGAGTGACGTTGCCAGTACAACCTGTAGGTCTTCCAGAGTATGGAATTTTTTTAAAGACTCTGCTGATAACCCCAAAAAGGCCATTTGTACCACCTGCCATGCCAGCATCAGCAGGGGTGACAAAACTACCAGCCTGACCACCACCAGCATGATCAGGCACATGGCAGCAAAGCACCCGACTTTGTGGGGCAAACCCCAGGGTCCACGACCAGTGTCAGCGGGTGTCACCACTGATTTTTCCGCTGTTGTGCGTGCAATAGAACCCCCTGTTGTGTGTGCAAGGCAATCCCCTGTCTATACTGCATGCAAAGATGCCCCCTCCTCTCAGTCTTCACTTGTTATGGCAGTTTCTCAAGAAACAGCATCAACGTCCACATCCATATCCCACCGCAGCGTTCAATTGTCCATATCCCAGACCTTTGAACGAAAGTGGAAATTCGCAGCTAACGCCCCACAGGCCACAGTCCTAAATTCGCACATTTCACGACTGCTTGCGTTGGAAATGCTGCCTTTTAGGCTGGTGGAGACGGAATCCTTCCGCAACCTTATGGCGGTGGCCGTCCCTCGGTACTCGGTCCCCAGCCAACACTATTTTGCCCGGTGTGCCATCCCCGCACTACACAAGCACGTGTCCCAAAACATCTGCCGTACCCTCAACAACGCAGTTACTGGGAGAGTCCACCTGACAACGGACACGTGAACAAGTGCTTGTGGCCAGGGACGGTACATCTCCCTGTCGGCACATTGGGTAAACATAGTGGAAGCCGGGACCCAGTCGGACCTTGGGAAGGAACACATCCTCCCCACACCGAGGATTGCGGGCCCTATGTCAGTCTGAGTTGTCCCCACAGTGTAAAGCTCCTGCACATCATCCTCCTCCTCCTCCTCATGTTCAGCCTCCATCTCAGATATCACATCAGTTACAAGCTGGAAGCACTGCAGTACTGCCTCTGCCAAGCGGAAACAGGCTGTGCTGAAACTCATAAGCTTAGGTGAGAAACCTCACACTGCTTGTGAGTTGTGGACAGCTGTGAAAGAGGAGGCAGATCTGTGGCTGAGACCGCTGAACCTACATCCAGGCATGGTCGTGTGTGACAATGGCCTAACCTGGTGGCGGCTCTGAGGCGAGGCGAGATCACACACGTACCATGCCTGGCTCAGGTGCTTAACCTCGTGGTTCAGCGGTTTCAAAAATCGTACCCCGAGTTGCCAGATCTGCTCGTCAAAGTACGCAGCCTGTCAGCTCATTTTCGCAAGTCGGCTACAGCTTCCGCCGCCCTTGCTGTGTTGCAGCAGCGTTTGCAGCTTCCGTCACACCGACTGGTGTGTGATGTCCCCACATGTTGGAACTCTACCCTCCACATGTTGCAAAGGATTTGTGAGCAGAAGAGAGCAGTTGTGGACTACCAGCTGCAACAAGGCCGTCGATATTCAGGTCAGACTCCACACATAAGACCTTAGGAGTGGACCTGGATGTCTGACATCTGTACCATCTTGACAAACTTTGAGGAGTCCACCCAGATGGTGAGTGGCGATGACGCCATCATTAGCGTCAGCATTCCACTTGTCTGTCTTTTGCAATGCTCTCTGCAGAGAATTAAAGAGGAGGCATTGCAGCCAGAGCATGATGAGATGGATCAAGAAGCCGTAGCGGGCGATTACACACAGCCCAGCGTCATCTCATCCCAACGTGCATTGGGGGACAATGAGGGAGAAGAGGAGGAGGAGGAAGAACAGGAGCTTGTGTCATGCGCTGCAGACGGTAGTACCTCTGTACAACTGTCATACCGTCGGTTCAGCGTGGGTGGCCTGAGGACGGGGGGGAGGAAGAGGACAGCATGGTCAGTCGTCATCTTGGTGAGGACACGGAAGTCTTGCCCGTTACCAGTCTGGCACGCATGGCTGACTTTATTTTAGTCTGCCTTAACCGTGACCCTCGCGTTGTCAAAATGTTGGGTGACAGTCATTACTGGTTGGTGACACTTTTAGACCCCCGCTAAAAGGAGAACTTTCACTCTCTTATTCCTGAGGTGGAGAGGTCTACAAAAATGGGGCAGTACCAGAAGGCCCTT
Organism: Phyllobates terribilis; assembly: GCF_046119375.1. Lineage (NCBI taxonomy): Eukaryota > Metazoa > Chordata > Amphibia > Anura > Dendrobatidae > Phyllobates > Phyllobates terribilis. The sequence continues at coordinate 341,988,392 of NW_027362762.1, read as the reverse complement.
GCTGCAGAACTGTTAAAAAAATTCCCATCTGAACACGCTAGCGGCAGAGGTCACAGTTCGTTGACCAACCAAGGCGTACAAGCGAGAGAGAGGCAACTCCAATCCAGCAGAGGCAGGGGAACACTGTCAACGTTCTGGGACAGTTTTCTGAGACCCGCCCAGCTTACAGGCCCTGAGGCGCGGGGTACTCTCACAAGGAGTGGAAAGTTTCAAAAGATGGTGAGGGAGTACCTTGCCGACCATACCAGCATCCTCCATGATTCCTCTGTGCCTTTTAATTATTGGGTATCCAAGCTGGACACTTGGAATGAACTCGCTCTGTACGCCTTGGAGGTCCTTGCCTGCCCTGCCGCTAGCGTGTTATCAGAGCGTGTTTTTAGTGTCGCTGGGGGAATTATAACTGATAAGCGCACTCGCCTGTCAACTGACAATGCTGACAAACTGACCCTTATCAAAATGAACAATGGCTGGATTGGGCCAGACTTTCCATCACCACCAAATGACAGCAGAGTAACATAAAGTCAAATCCACTGTGTTTTTTCGGGACGTGTATTCACATGCACCGCTTCACACCCACACATGGGTATACGCTTCCTCATTTCGGCTGTTTTATATTCTTCTCCTTATCCTCAGCCTCCACCACCACTATACCACCAGGGTGACCGTGGCTCGTGTTGCCATTATTGAAAGTTCCTCCGTCCTTATTTTTGTCAGCTTTTGCTTGGCATAAGCAAAGACTGTGGGAGACCCACTCCCCAATAATGGGAATAATATTTTTAAGATGCTGTACTGTATGGCTCTTGTAAGGGGCATTGCAAGTTCCTCCATCCTCATTTTTGAAAGCTTTTGCTTGGAAGGCATAAGCAAATACTATGGGAGACCCACTCCCCAATCATGAGAATAATGTTTGTAATATGCTGTACTGCATGGCTCTTGTAAGGGACATTGCAAGTTCCTCCATCCTAATTTTTGGCAGCTTTTGCTTGGAAGGCATAAGCAAATACTATGGGAGACCCACTCCCCAATCATGGGAATAATGTTTGTAATATGCTGTACTGCATGGCTCTTGTAAGGGGCATTGCAAGTTCCTCCATCCTAATTTTTGGCAGCTTTTGCTTGGAAGGCATAAGCAAATACTATGGGAGACCCACTCCCCAATCATGGGAATAATGTTTGTAATATGCTGTACTGCATGGCTCTTGTAAGGGGCATTGCAAGTTCCTCCATCCTAATTTTTGGCAGCTTTTGCTTGGAAGGCATAAGCAAATATTATGGGAGACCCACTCCCCAATCATGGGAATAATGTTTGTAATATGCTGTACTGCATGGCTCTTGTAAGGGGCATTGCAAGTTCCTCCATCCTAATTTTTGACAGCTTTTGCTTGGAAGGCATAAGCAAATACTATGGGAGACCCACTCCCCAATCATGGGAATAATGTTTGTAATATGCTGTACTGCATGGCTCTTGTAAGGGGCATTGCAAGTTCCTCCATCCTAATTTTTGGCAGCTTTTGCTTGGAAGGCATAAGCAAATACTATGGGAGACCCACTCCCCAATCATGGGAATAATGTTTGTAAATTGCTGTACTGCATGGCTCTTGTAAGGGGCATTGCAAGTTCCTCCATCCTAATTTTTGGCAGCTTTTGCTTGGAAGGCATAAGCAAATTCTATGGGAGACACACTTCCCAATAATGGGAATAATGTTTTTAAGATGCTGTACTGTATGGCTCTTGTAAGGGGCATTAAAAGTGTCTTGTTAAGCTACTGTTACCTCCACCACTTTTCCGAGGGGCATTAAAAGCGTCTTGTTAAGCTACTGGGACCTCCACGTCTCTTCCGAGGGGCATTAAAAGCATCTTGTTAAGCTACTGGGACCTCCACGTCTCTTCTGAGGGGCATTAAAAGTGTCTTGTTAAGCTACTGGGACCTCCAGCACTTTTCCGAGGGGCATTAAAAGCGTCTTGTTAAGCTACTGGGACCTCCATGTCTCTTCTGAGGGGCATTAAAAGCATCTTGTTAAGCTACTGGGACCTCCACCACTTTTCCGAGGGGCATTAAAATCATCTTGTTAAGCTACTGGGACCGCCACGTCTCTTTTGAGGGGCATTAAAAGCGTCTTATTAAACCACTCTGAACTCCACAGCTCTTCCAAGGGGCATTGAAATGTTGTTTTTAATTAACTCTAACCTCCACGACTCTTCGAACGGGCATTGCATTTCCTCCTATTTTTTGGCAGCTTTTGCTTGGAAGGCATAAGCAAATACTATGGGAGACCCACTCCCCAATCATGGGAATAATGTTTGTAATATGCTGTACTGCATGGCTCTTGTAAGGGGCATTGCAAGTTCCTCCGTCCTAATTTTTGGCAGCTTTTGCTTGGAAGGCATAAGCAAAGACTATGGGAGACACACTCCCCAATAATGGGAATAATATTTGTAATATGCTGTACTGTATGGCTCTTGTAAGTGGCATTAAAACCGTCTTGTTAAGCTACTGTGACCTCCACGTCTCTTCCAAGGGGCATTCAAACCGTCTTATTAAGCTACTGGGACCTCCACGTCTTTTCCGGGGGGCATTAAAACCGTCTTGTTAAGCTACTGTGACCTCCACGTCTCTTCAAAGGGCCATGAAAAGCGTCTTCTTAAGCCACTCTGAACTCCACAGCTCTTCCAAGGGGCATTGAAATGTTGTTTTTAATTACCTCTAACCTCCACGACTCTTGCAACGGGCATTGCATTTCCTCCTAATTTTAGTCAGCTTTTGCTTTTTAATGCATAGGCGAACACTAAGGGAGACCCACTCCCCAATAATGGGTAGAAGGTTTTTAGTACGCTGTAATCCACGTCTGTTTCAAGGGGCATTGCAGTTCCTCATAATTTTTGGAAAGCCTTCCATTCACTGCTTAGGCCAACAGTGTACAGGAGACCCAGTTGCTATAAATGGAAAAAACGGTTTAGTTAAGGCCCTCTGACCTCCATGTCATTTCCAAGGGGCATTGGAGTGCCTCAAAATTTTTGGTAGGCATTGCACTCACTGTATGCCCTATAACTGTGTAGCCTAACCGCTCATTTTGTTACCGAAACATATCCTACAAGACATATGTGGTTGACTGGTCTGATATTGATGTGAATGGTCCCTGTTCCTCCTGCTCTTTCTTCTTTGTCACTACCTCATCCATCATTTATCATTTGAAGCTTTGTTTTAACAGGAGTCATAGAACTGGGATACTAGCAGGAAAACATCCAGCAATCCTCGGAGGAGGTAGGATATGCGCCATAACGCTGATCACCTCAGGCCTAGCCGCTACTACATACATGCGCTTGCATTCCAAGAAAACAAAGCAGATGCTAACTTCTGTCATCATCATCATCAACCAACGCAGCCATGACGTGGTGGCCAGATTCCGCCTCCACATGCCTAAAAGGCCCAATTTCAAGTGCAAGCAATCAAGCAGTATGGTATTGCAGCCTGGGAGTGGGTGGGTGGGTGGCAGGCTGCATACTTGCGCTTGCATTGCAAGGAATGGGAGAGGTACAATTGAACACTGCCCTGGGACAAGGACTTGAACGGGGATAGTTGCAAGTCTGCAACGACAGGTGCAGGGTGGGAGGCATCTTCACATGTACCATGAACAGGGGTTTGGCATTCACACACTACGGAATAGGCTGTCCTTCCCACTAAATGCACTGGGGAGGGCACAGGTGATATTTTGGTATGCGCGCTTAATCTTATGTATAAGGCACACCGGGACAAATAGGGGCGGCTGGGGACTGAGTATGGGTACCTCGCTGCCGAAGCAGCCATGAGGTAGTGGCCAGCTTCGGCCTCCTCCAAACTAAAAGGCCCCATTTCAAGTGCAAGCTAGCAGTATGGCATTGCAGCCTAGGGGTGGGTGGGTGGCAGGCAGCACACTTACGCTTGCATTCCAAGAAAATAAAGCAGATGCTAACTTCTATTATCATCATCATGGTCCTCACCTTGGCACTCTCAACTCCCCTGATGGAGAAGCCAGGCCCACCGGAGGAGTCTGGTTCTCTGGTGGGCGCGTCCAATGCTGCCCTAAAGCAGGCCTGGCTAAGAAAAGTGTGTGGGGGGATGTTCCAAGGAGAAATAGGGGCGGCCGGGGACCGTTTATGGACACCCGGCTGCCCCTAGGCGGCTGGGGACCGTGTGTGGACACCCGGCCGCTGGGGACTGAGTATGGATACCAGGCCGCCAACGCAGCCATGTGGTGGCCAGATTCCGCCTCCACGTGCCTAAAAGGCCCAATTTCAAGTGCAAGCAAGCAAGCAGTATGGTATTGCAGCCTGGGGGTGATGGGTGGCAGGCTGCATACTTGCGCTTGCATTGCAAAGAATGGGGGAGGTACAATTGAACAGTGCCCTGGGACAAGAACTTGCACGGGGATAGTTGCAAGTCTGCATCTTCTGATGCGGCAAGGATGACTTCTGATGGGCACACTTTTAGGCAGTGACCTGGGTGTCAGAGATGCTTCAAGGGGTCTTCCCCATGCTGTTCTCATGTCTTTTCAGCACTGTATGCATGTGTCACACAGCACATGGCCAGATAAGGTTGTAAAATGTTAAAATGACATTTCCCGGTGAATGCATTTGTCACGGTTGAAAGCAATACAAAAGTGCAAAAACGCATAAAAAATGCTACTTGTGAACATAGCCCAAGGTGTGGAGCAGTATTTTTGTTTTTGGTTACTTATTTTACCTTATACACAAGTCTTTACCCTGGAAAGGAACTTCCTTAACATATTTCACAGGAAAGCAGTTTCAGTTTCGTTTTTGAACGTTTTATTGTGAGCCCTTAAAAGTGGCTTAATATCGCTGACCACGTTGTTGACAGCAGTGACCTGGGGGTCAAAATTGCTTCCTGGGGCGATCCCCATGCTGTCCCCATGTCATTTGAGCACTGTCACTATCATTTTGGGCACTTGTTAGGCATTTAAAAGACTGCCAGGGGTTCCGCCGCAAAAATGCTCGGGTCTCCCATAGACTAACATAGGGCTCGTTGCTCAGGTCGAGCACCCGAGTATCACGGCGAGCTCGGCCCGAGCTTCGAGCACCCGAGCATTTTAGTGCTCGCTCAACACTAGTAACAATACATTAGGATCGTGGGATTTTATTTCTCTTTTTATACATCCTAGAATCTTGTTTGCTTTTGCGGCTGCTGCTTGACATTGAGTACTGCTGCTCAGCTTACTTATAACCAGAATACCCAAGTCGTTCTCCTGTTCTGTAGTCCCGAGTATACTCCCATTTAATGTGTATGCAGCAATAGGATTATTCCGTCCTAGGTGCTTTACTCTACATTTATATACATTAAAACTCATCTGCCAAGTGTTTGCCCATTCAGTCATCTTATCCAGATCGTTCTGCAATATTGTAATGTCAAGATCAGATTTTAATATCCTACATAGTTGTCTGCAAAAACTGACACTTTACTCACAATCCCATCCCCCAGGTCATTAATAAAGAGGTTAAAGAGAATCGCTTCTAGCACAGATCCTTGCGGCACCCCACTGCTGACTATATCCCATTTAGAGAACGTACCATTTATGACGACTCTTTGTTTCCTATCACTTAGCCCGTTCCTTTCGCAACTGCATTTAGTTCTCCCAAGTCCTTGCTTCTGTAGCTTCAGTATAAGGGTATGTGCTCACGATGCGTTGGGACTGCAAATGCAAATGCATTTATGCAAATGAGCGTCGGACATTTTTTTTCACATGTAGACTTTCCCCAGAGAGGTTAGGTCTATGGGGAAAGCCAGCATGAGGACCCGCAGGAGAAATTGACATGCTGTGGTCTGGAAAGACGCGCCGCATGTCAATTTCCGCAGGTGTCCTGATATGCATAGTGGACATGGGATTTCTTCAGATCCTATCCACTATGCTGTAACATCTGGCCGCAGTGCGTTTGACACTGCATAAGTCCGCATCAGCTCCTGATCATCTGCACACACCCTAAGGCCACAGCCCCACTATCAGTATTTGGTCAGCATTTTTTCTCAGGAGTGGGAGCCAAAACCAGGTGGAGAAGAATCAGAGGAAAGGTAGAATAGAAACAAGTCACCAATTCTGCATTTATCACCCACTCCTCGTTTAGTCTCTCACTCCTGAGAAAAAATACTGACCAAATACTGATAGTGAGGCCGTGGCCTAAGGCTGTTATGTGATATAGTATCAATTGGCTTTGCAAAGTCCAGATAAATCACATCAGCCTCATTTTCAACATCCAGATTTGCACTTACCTTCTCATAGAAGCCCAACATGTTGGTGTCATGAGTAATTTGGGGATTCGTGGCAGCTCTGGTTATGCTGTAATTTAAATGTAGTTTTTTCCTTTCGGTCCAGCAAGGGTTAATCATATTCTCTTGCTGGCAGCCCTTTGAGGACGATCAGCTGATGTTTGTTGGTGCCACAGCCACCTCCCTTTAAATAGCTACATGATCCATCAGCTGACTGCCGGTTATAATTCAATCTATGCTGACCTCTTTGGAAAGCTACCGTATTTTTCAGACTATAAGATGCACCGGACCATAAGACGCCCCTAGGTTTTAGAAGGGTAAAAAAGAAAAAAAAATTAACCAAAAAATGTGGTCATGATGCACTGTTATGGGGGAGAGAGGTCTGCTGCTGACACTGTTATTGGGGTAATGTCCCCCAATTCTGTTGATATCCTCCATCCTGATATGTATGGCCACTCCTTCCTGGTATACGTGGAGCTCATCCCCATCCTGGTATATGTGGCATTCATCCCCATCCAGGTATATATTGCCCTCTTCCCCATCCTGGTATATGTGGCCCTCATCCCCATCCTGGTATATGTGGTCCTCATCCCCATTCTTGTATGCATGGCACCCCTTGATCTCCCATCCTGGTATGCATGGCACCAGTAAGGCAGCGCTAGTCATGCTGGGGGACACTCGCTTCACCGGGTCAATTAAAGCACACATGCGACGTTTTCCAGTTATATGAAATCCAGCAGTTTACACTTCATAACTGCTTATAACATTGTCCGTCTCAGTGGCTCACCGGCATGTTTACACACATAACATCTAAGAGCCTTTCAAGTGGCAAACAGGCCCACTTGGCTCCAGTTACAGCCTTCGGCAAAGTAACTATCAATGTCCATATAACGCACCACTTTTACCTTTTGCCGGGTCTAGCGGTTTCCATCAGATTCGTTCTGCCACAGCTGTGGCTTTACGGCTTCCCAGATGGGGGTCTCCAGCCCTCGTACCGTCCAAGGCTACTGGGATCTCTTACACACACAGGGATCCAGCCTCTGCCTTTCAGGCTTCACCAGGCTTCACAAGGCCTCTCTATGCCTCACTAAGCCTCTCCAGGCTAACGGTGTCCCACACACAGGGAACAGGCCTCACACCTTTCACACTGTTTCAAAAGCACCAAGATTTATATATCCTTCAGTGCACACAGGACCTGTGCTGATGTCACAGTCATGTGATCACTCACCTGAGGGAGAGGTACATTGTCAGCCAGAACACACCCTGGACCATTACAGTAATGCCGCAAGCCGCTGCATTACATATCCCCCCCTCTGTTCAAACTTGTGGGGTTGAACACATAATATACACAATCACATTATAACCCACAGTTCACCCAGAGACCATGTACTTGACAATTGAGCTGCTCAGCCCCTGGAACATTAGTCATCGACATTAGCCCATTCCTTAGGGACCTACCATCTGTCATTGTCACTGACTTTGTCAAGTCACATTTCCGGGTCGTAACCTTGTCAGACCTCCCCCGCTCCCAGCGGTCAGTCATAACCTTGTCAGACCTCCCCCGCTCCCAGCGGTCAATACAGCAGTGTGACTCACATGCCCTTGTATCTAAGGTCCGGTTCGACTCCGTACTGTCCCGTACGCTATTGGGTCGTTTGTATGGGCCTCTCAGACCTGAGTTACTGGAGGTCTCACTACCTCTAAACCCACTCCCACTACTCTCAGGATATCTTGAAAGGTCTCTAACTTCAGCTGTAGCTATTTTGTTATTTAGGGGGCCCTTTCTCTGTCTGGTCTCACAACTTCTAGACGGCTGCCACCTTCTGCAGCTCAGACGATGCTGCCTTTCCATTCGCAGTCTGGCGAGATTCAACTGTTCTACCTTTCGCAGGTAGGTCACTCGGTACTCCATCAGCATGCTTATATATGCAAGACTTTCTTCCGTTCCTACAGCGGAGAATGACACCATGCCGTCTTCATCTGGTATCCAGTCCCGACGATCACATGGACTGCTTACTTTCATCACACCAGACTTCTTTACCATCATTTGTATGATTCGGCCATTTCTCCCAATGAGCTTTCTTACCAGAGCCTGAGGCACCTGGATGACCTCTTCATGCCGACTTTGAGCTTTTCTCATAAGCTCCAGTTGTCTAATGGCTTGTTCCGTCTTCAACAGGACAAACGGCTTTGTGCGAATACATCGCCAGTGCATGTCACTTAGGATCGCCACCCTCTTCACTGTGACTTCGGTTGTGGACAGGACCAACAGCTGTTTAGCTTCTGAGGTCGAGTACACCTTACAGGCTCCCACGGCCTTTTTAAACTCTTCATGCACGGACTCACTGGTGCATTCTTCTCTCAAATCCTCGGGTACATCTATGAGGCATTTGTACCGAGACGTTTCTGTCTCACCAGTGGTTTCCAGACGATCAACCGGCTGAGGCTTCAGGGACAACTGACTTTCAGCTTCTTCACCCTGTATGCTTCCCCTGAGCTGACTCACAGCTACAAATTCAAGAATTTTCATCTTGACCACTTTCATCTCATACTTATCTTCTGTTAACACACTCTTAGCTCTCCTCAGGTCCACCTTCTCATGGTATAAAGGAGTAAGTGCAACTTTTTTTCCCTTTTCCTTCTCCAAGGAGGCCTCGTTCACTGAGTGATACTTTGCCAGGCGACCTTTGAGCTCGAAAACTTCTTCCTCCAGCTCCGCTACTCGCCTCTCAGCAGCCCATCTCTGAAGCTCTTCCTGCTTCAACTGCTCCTTTAACAGTAGAGTTCTCTCAGACCTCTCTGTCTCCAATGCGCCCACTCGGCTCTAAACAGCCAGTCTCTCAAGCTTCTCTTGCTTCAAATGGGCTTGTAGCGTCTCCTTGAGCTCCTTGATTTCGGCTCTTACATCCACCGAATCATCCGAGCTCGCATTATTCGAGGAGGTATTAGTTTCATACCTCCCATCACCAGTGGCCAACTCCTGACCCTGGTCTGTGGCTTCTCCGATAGACTCCTCCATCTTTTTCCGCTCAGCTTCCATCTTGCTGATTCTTTCCTTGAGGCACATCTCTGCCCTCTGGAGATTATCACAGAACGTCTGCAGCTCCTTCACCTGAACTTCCAGACCTATGGTCTTTCTGCGGAGATCATCATTTTCATCACGGGTGTCCTGCAGAGTGGTCTCAACCACTTGGCGCATGTGCTCTGCATCAGCCTTATCCTCCTCTTGTTTTTCCTTAACCTTGAGGAGATCCTCAATATCTCTCTTAATTTGTTGCAGTTCCCCACTGAGTTCACCCTACTCCTTCTTGGATTCACACAGCTCTTTCTTCACTTGGTACAGCTCTAACTGTACCAGGGTGAAACGATCTTTCACCTCGCACAACTCATCTTCACACTCCGCTTTGTCAATCTCCAACTGAAAAACCTCCTCCTTGGTTTTGTGGCGGTCCTCCTTAATTTCCTGGAACATTTCCTTCCATTGGTTAACTTCCTCGCTGCTTCCCTCCAGTTCTCGCTGCAAGTTCCTCACAACCTGGTATATTTTCTGCCTTTCAGACTCCAGGCTCCGCTGGTCTGAGGACACGTTCTCCAGGTTTTCCCATAGTTGCAGCACGTCACTCTGACACTGCTGCCTGATAGGCTCCAGCTCTTGGTCATGACTGGCCACCTCCTCTTTCAGGGCTGTCAGATCCTTTTGTCTCAGTACTGTACCGGAGGTTGCTACTGGCAACGTCACCTCCTCTTCTGCCTCTAAAGGAGGATCCACACTTGGAACAAAGGCACACAGCATTACATTTTCCTTATTTTCACTTTCAGCAAAGACTACAGGAGCAACCTTTTTGTGGCCCTTGCGCCGTCGATGACGAGAGGAGGACTTTCTCACCTCGTCGAGCTCCTCCTGACTGAACTCTCTTTCTACTTTCATAGTGTCACCGTCAGTTGTGGGGTCTGTGTCACTCCCCATGGTGTCGTGAACCAACAAGTCACCTCCCACCTTGACGTCAACCCCTTCTACTGGAGCTACCCCATTACCAATGGTCAAATTGTCATTTTTAGGCCGTACCAACCCACAACCAGTAACAAATTTTGGTTTTCTATACTCCATGTTCTTTTGAAAATCTGCCCCCTTTTGAGACTCCGCCCCCTTTTGGGCACCCATACCTGTAGGGGGATTTTTACAAAAAAAAATCAGCAATAGTCTTAGGACCCAGTTCACAACATCTCTTACCACCTCCCCGGGCACACTGGGACAATACTGACGCCCCTGGAGAGTTCACAGAATGGTCCACTGCCGCCATTCTATATGGTGCCAACAGCTCCTGCCGTTCCTGCACCATGTCCTGTAGACGTTTCTGAAATACCTGCTGCGGTTTTAACCGGCACTTTAATCGCTCAATAGCTTCAGTCTCATTTGCTGCTCCTTTCACAGCCATCGCGGTACACTGTTCACACTAGACACTTCACACCGCTCTCCCCGGAAATTTTCGTGGCCCCACCGAGCCACAGCAAACTAGGTTTGAGTGCGAGGACAATTTTCGTAATGACGCCGAGTTACAGCCAGATGCTTTAATCTTCGTCACCCCGCCGAGCCACAGCAAGATGCTTGCATCCACAATCGTCATCCTATGCCGTTACCCCTAGCAACCAGGCTGTAGTTGCCCCTAGCAACCAGGCTGAAGTTGCCCCTAGAAACCAGGCTGCAGTTGCCCGCATTCTCCAACCACATGTAAGGCAGGGCTAGTCATCATGCTGGGGGACACTCGCTTCACCGGGTCAATTAAAGCACACATGCAACGTTTTCCAGTAACATGAAATCCAGCAGTTTATTACACTTCATAACTGCTTATAACATAGTCCGTCTCAGTGGCTCACCGGCATGTTTACGCACATAACATCTAAGAGCCTTTCAAGTGGCAGACAGGCCCACTTGGCTCCAGTTACAGCCTTCAGCAAAGTAACTATATCAATGTCCATATAACGCACTGCTTTTACCTTTTGCCGGGTCTAGCGGTTTCCATCAGATTCGTTCTGCCACAGCTGTGGCTTTACGGCTTCCCAGATGGGGGTCTCCAGCCCTCGTACCTTCCAAGGCAACTGGCATCTCTTACACACACAGGGATCCAGCCTCTGCCTTTCAGGCTTCACCAGGCCTCTCTAGGCCTCACTAAGCCTCTCCAGGCTAACGGTGTCCCACACACAGGGAACAGGCCTCACACCTTTCACACCTTTCAAAAGCACCAAGATTTATATATCCTTCAGTGCACACAGGACCTGTGATGATGTCACAGTCATGTGATCAGTCCTTCTGTGTGCACAGGACCTGTGCTGATGTCACAGTCATGTGATCAGTCACCTGAGGGAGAGGTACATGGTCAGCCAGAACACACCCTGGACCATTACAGTAATGTCGCAAGCCCCTGCATTTACACACCCCTCGATCCCCCATCCTAGTATGCATGGCAACGCTTGATCCCCCATCCTGGTATGCATGGCACCCCTTGATCCCCCCATCCTTGTATGCATGGCACTCCTTGATCCCCCCATCCTGGTATGCATGGCATCCCTTGATCCCCCATCCTGGTATGCATGACATCCCTTGATCCCCCATCCTGGTATGCATGGCACCCCTTGATTCCCCATCCTGGTATCCATGGCACCCCTTGATCCCCCAGCCTGGTATGCATGGCACCCCTGAGCTCCATCCTGGTATGCATGGCACCCCTTGATCCACCATCCTGGTATGCATGGTACCCCTTGATCCCCCCATCCTGGTATGCATGACACCCCTTGATCCCCCATCCTGGTATTCATGGAACCCCTTGATCCCCCATTGTGGTATACATGGCACCCCTTGATGCCCCCAGCCTGGTATGCATGGCACCCCTTGATCCCCCCATCCTTGTATGCATGGCACCCCTTGATCCCCCATCCTGGTATGCATGGCACCCATTGATCCCCCCAGCCTGGTATGCATGTCACCCCTTGATCCCCCCAGCCTGGTATGCATGGCAGCCCTTGATCCCCTCATCCTGGTATGCATGGCACCCATTGATCCCCCATCCTGGTATGCATGGCACCCCTTGATCCCCCATCCTGGTATGCATGGCACCCCTTGATTCCCCATCCTGGTATCCATGGCACCCCTTGATCCCCCAGCCTGGTATGCATGGCACCCCTGAGCTCCATCCTGGTATGCATGGCACCCCTTGATCCCCCATCCTGGTATGCATGGCACCCCTTGATCCCCCCATCCTGGTATGCATGACACCACTTGATCCCCCATCCTGGTATGCATGGCACCCCTTGATCCCCCATCCTGGTATGCATGGCACCCCTTGATCCCCCCAGCCTGGTATGCATGGCACCCCTTGATCCCCCCGTCCTTGTATGCATGGCACCCCTTGATCCCCCATCCTGGTATGCATGGCACTGCTTGATCCCCCATCCTGGTATGCATGGCACCCCTTGATTCCCCATCCTGGTATCCATGGCACCCCTTGATCCCCCATCCTGGTATGCATGGCACCCCTGATCTCCATCCTGTTATGCATGGCACCCCTTGATCCCCCATCCTGGTATGCATGGCACCCCTTGATCCCCCCATCCTGGTATGCATGGCTCCCCTTCATCCCCCATACTGGTATGCATGGCACCCTTTGATCCCCCATCCTGGTATGCATGACACCCCTTGATCCCCCCATCCTGGTATGCATGGCACCCGTTGATCCTGGTATGCATGGAACCCCTTGATCCTGGTATGCTTGGCACCCTCTGATCCCCATCACGTTGCCCACAAAAAAATAAACAATTATACCCACCTCCTCTCTGCTCCAGTGCTGTGCTGTGCGACACTGCCATGCACCCTCACATAGTGATATGCTGTGCCGGAATAGTCACTGCTCCCCACGCCGGGACTGTGGGGAGCAGTGACGGGATGACCCGCCTAGGAACAATAGGGGAGCTTAGGGACAGACACAGGTTGGTGTCAGGAGGTTTCCCTTCCCTCGTTCCCTACTGCTAGGGTCCTCTTTCCCCCTATATCTTCCCGTTGCATCCGTGTGTTGCACCGTCCGCCGTACACTTCCTTGTCGTTCCGTGACATTATAACCGGCCAGCACTGTTTTTTTCCCCCTGGGTTCCTATGGCTCATGCTCAGCCTTTTGCACAGCTGCTTCAGACTCTCACGGATGAGGTTACTCAGTTGCGATCACAGGTGGTGCAGCAGTTTTAGCAATTGCCTGGGTATTGGGTCTCGGCTCAAGCCCAGCCTGAACCCAAGATATCTCTTCCCGACAAGTTCCGTGGAGGGAAAGATAAATTTATTGTTTTTAAGGAAGCCTGCAAACTATATTTCAGGCTCTGCCCTTGTTCTTCATGGAGTGAGGGGCAACATGTGGGGATTGTGGTCTCCCTTCTTTGGGGTGATCCCCAGTCCTGGGCCTTCTCCTTACCGACCGACTCTCCAGCTTTGCGGTCGGTGGGCGCATTTTTTGCATCTTTGGCCCTAGTATATGGTGATCTTGATGGCGTTTCTCTGGCTGAGTCTAAACTCTGTAGGATCAAGCAAGGGCCTGGCTGGCTGAGGAGTACTGCTCGGAGCTCCGGAGGTAGGCCACTGACACTCGGTGGAATGATCCGGCCCTTAGTAGTCATTTTTGTGAGGGTCAGTCAGTTAGGCTGCAGGATTCTCTGGCCCAATACGGTACTCCATGATCGTTGGAGGCTGCCATGGCACTTGCTATCAGAGTGGATAGACACCTCAGGGAGAGATCTACACCAACTCTGCCCGCTTTGTGGTTCCTAGGGAGGAGGCCATGCAGGTGCTGTCGGAGGAACCCATGCAGTTAGGGGGTTCCTCCGTTCACACTATGGTGCCTGCGGTTCACCGTGGGAAGGGGGCATGTCTTTACTGTGGTCTTACGGATCATTACATCAATGTCTGTCCATCTCGTGCCAAACTTGCTCTTCCATCTCATAAGCTGTGTCCCCCTGGTCGTGTGGAGGGAGACGACCAGGGTGTTTACATTTCCTCCATTAATATGTCTTTTTTTTCCATTTCAGCTGACATAGTTGTGGGTGTGAAAACTGAGACTATTCCGGTTTTGGTGGATAGTGGAGCTGGAGTCAGTTTGGTGGATGCTCGCTTTGTATTTTGTGTTGTTATCTTCCCATTGTTTGTCTTACCTTCCTCGTGTTGTCCTATTGTAATGATGAGACTAATCTCTCGCTGGGTTGCTCACTAGCCAGGTTAAGTCCAGGGCCAACGAGGGCTTATGCACATGATCGCACACGGGGGGAAGGATCCGTTTAGGAACGATAGGGGAGCTTAGGGACAGACACAGGTTGGTGTCAGGAGGTTTCCCATCCCTCGTTCCCTACCGCTAGAGTCCTCCTTCCCCCTATATCTTCCCTTTGCATCCGTGTGTTGTGCCATCCGCTGGACATCTTCTTGTCGTTCTGTGACAGTTGGTTAGACACAACCTATCTTTCATGAATCTGTGCTGGTTATCATTTATTATATTATTCTCTGCAATATAACTCTGCAGGTCATCTCTTCTTATGCCCTCAAAAACTTTGCGCACTACTGATGTCTGATGTTACTCGCACGCCACTAGGTTCAGATAGGGGCGAAACAGGATACATGAATTCTTTGGAATCCTGGGGGAACCGTTACTCAGGACGACCATAGACCATGTGCTGCAGCTTCTCTCAGGCACACAGGGGTATTGACCCTCAGGCACAGACACGCAGGTTGTTTCACTTGCTGACCAGACACACTTGACAAGAGTCCTCATAAATGGTAGAACAGTAGCATTAAAAAAGAAGCCGCTCAGCCAGTGCAAGTTAAGTCTTATGAGCAACAGGCTCCAGTGATACAGTACAGTTTCCTTAGCAGTTCACAGTCTTCCCAGTAGTACAGGACAGCACAGTTTTAATGCAAAGGCACATTAATGAACACAGCATTCTTTACAGAACAGTGAGATGGAGGAGGGAGGGAGGGTTTGCTGAGAGAGATGATCTCTGTGACACCATTTCTTCCAGTCCCTATTTCTCTGCCCGACAATACTCTGCACTGCTAGTTCAGGAACTCTAGCTGACCTGTGCTTAGCTTCACTCCTGATTTGAATCCTTTTCACTTGCAGTGGTGCTTCTGTAAGATACAGAACACACACACCATCTTTCTCTTTGGCTCCAGCCTGACAGTAAACAACTTCCCCACAATCCCCTGGTGCTCTGCTAAAACACTCCCCTTCTCCTGTGACTGTGTTAACCACTCTCGTTGATGCTTCTTTGCCTCAACATTCCCTTTCCTGGATTCTTGGGTAAAAGGGGATATACCCATCACAGATATTTAGGGCTCATTCACCAGTGGTCACCTTACCATATGGGATATAGTTGTAGGTCGCCATGTTCATGATAAAGCTGTGGTCCCAAAGTAAGAAGCGCATCTATCAGAGACAGTGACGTAACTTGAAGCTTTTGGGCCCCAATGCAAAATCTCCAACAGAGCTTCCAACTATCATGGATCTTTAGAAGGGTTGTAATAAATTTGAAGAACCGAGCATGTGAATAGAGTGGTGGTCCATCACTCGCACCTCCACTCACTCTAAGGTCACGTTCAGTATTTGGGGAGTTTTTTTCCTCAGTTTTTACTACCGTCCGTTAAGTCAGTGCGACATGCAGAAGTAGTGCTGTTGCTTTAAAAGCATTCAGCAACTATTAGAAGTAACACAAGCACAGGAGACAGGAAGTGTTGCGCTCCAGAAGCATCCAGCACCTTACTAGAATGGTTAGGGGTTGGTAGTGACCCTCCCATACAATTCAGGCTTCCTTCATTACACGTATGTTTGTATTCACAGGCTTCTCTCTATACACATAAGGAGAGACTTGTCAGCCTAACTGAGCAGGTTAGGAAAAGCCAGCAGGGTCCTATATTGTAGATTAGTCATCTTGTCTCCAACCCCTTTTCAGCTATGTGTTATATGGAATGGCACAACCTTTCAGAGTTAAGCATACATGTTTGAAATGAGGAAAACAGTTTCTGATTTGGAAGTTTTTGTGAAATTAAATCTCCAATCACCATTGTCACCATTGTAACGATTGGACGGGCCAAGTGTTCCACAGAAGAGGGTGCTCTTACAAAGCACCTCTCACTTCTGGCTCATATGGGTGGATCATCTGGACAGAGGATGTCTTTGGGAATCCCCTTACCTTTATGTACACCACTTGTAGCTTTGTGTGTGATATGAAATGCATGAGATATAAAACTATAGACAGGTTTTACATTTAGGAGTATGAGAAACCTAGGTGACAACCTTTTTGGAAACTGTAAGGGCGACCATCTTAGATTCTGTTCCTACCACCATCCCCGCGTCCATCAGCTTTTCATCCAATTTAATGGCAAGAATAGCAGAATGCAAAACGATGGACTCTATAACAAAGCCCAAACGAGCCCAGTTAGTAGGTACTATGGTCTATGAGAAGCTGTTGGTATCTACTGCATGATGGATCCCGCAAGGCATCTTATATTTACTTACGAATTGAAGCAACACTGCAAAATTCAACAAATTTTACGCTGAAACGTAGCTTTCTTACTATGAGTAATAAGAAAGGAGCTGCTGAATAAAAAAAGTCAACAATTTTGAGGAAAAGAATGACTAAAGGACAAATATTCAAAAGAAATGCCCTATCATACGAGTTGGTCTTCTTCCCATGTAGATTGTAGGACTCCTTGGGGCTTCTCTTCTATGTGCCAGTGTGTAACTCATTTAGTCAGGTGTATTGTACTTGTTTTTTACTATGTTATATGCTCATGTTTTATCACATGTATGTTACATACCATAAACCCTGTGCTCACCTGTTTTTTATATAAAGCAGTCATTGCTATTACTAATAAGGGGGCACTGAACCATCTGAAAAAGGAGTATGCAGTAAATTTCACGCTCTCAAAGTGTCTAACTTGGACTTGATGAAAATGAATGCTGCCTCATTGGCCAAAATAGTTGCGTGTTTAAAGGGAATCTGTCACCAGGTTTTTGCATCCTAATCTGAAAACACTGGACAAAGACCCTGATTCCAGTGATGTGTCACTTACTGGGCTGCTTGTTGTAGATTTGATAAAATCACTGTTTTATCAGCAGGAGATTATCACTATGGGACTAATAAACCTGCTGGCAGGTAGTCCTCCATATTCATGAGCTCTGTATATCCCCACCCCCACCACTGATTGGCATCTTTCTGCCTATGCACAGTGTACACAGAAAGCTGCCAATGATTGGTTTGAACGGGGTAAAACAGTGATTTTATAAAAATGACAGCAAGTAGCTTAGTAAGTGATTTATCGCTGGAATCAGGGTCTTCTTCTGTACATTATGCTGCTCTCAGATGGGGTAGCAAAAATCTGGTGACAGATTTCCTTTAAAGAGTTAATCATCCACAATAGGACTATGTCCCCCAGCTAGAATGAATAATATATGAAAATCTTCTTACATGGTTAAAAAATACCAGTATTCTGTATGAAGTAGCATTCAGGCTCCTTGCTGGATGAAAGGGAATTCTTATCCTGATTTCTTCACCACCCCTTTAGGATACATTGATAATTAATTTACTTGGTTTGAGAATCACTTCTGGCACATAATGTATGGGAAAAATAGGTGAATCAATCCTTCTCGTATGTTCTATAGACCAGCAATCAACAAAATGTTCTCTATTTTACCATTCAGATGCTCTATAGTATCAGCCTTTACTCGCACAGTCAGTACTCTTAAGGCTATTATTCATCATTGCATTTTTTAAGTGACTTTTCTTTTTTATTTTATTCATTGCTCTTTTTTTGCATCAAATGCTTTAAAGTGTTGCACATGGGTTGATAAATTTTGCACGAAATCAAAGATGTTCTTTTTTTCCCTTTTACCTTTTTTGTGCCTATTCAAGTAAAAAGTTGTATGATCCTTTAATGTAACTTAGGTGTGGGAGCATCTCTTTACACAGCCATAGAATTGAATTAAAATGTAAAAAAAAAATTAATTCCGCTGCTTTGTGTGAGCTGTACTCCAGTGCTGGGAAGGCTTTCTTTGCTTCATCAGTCACATGGTACACTTTGGTAGTGTAAAATCTTATCCTCAGCTGTCACATGTCTGGTCCAATAGACACTGATAATTGTGGAGTCTCAAAAAGTCAAACTATCCTTTTTTGACGCAAAGCGTGCTCTTTAATTTTTCTCTGTATAGTCTATGAATCTGCCAAGAGATTTAATGTTTCTACTACTATGATGTATGTATGATTTGGATAGTTTAGAACACTGCAGACAGTTCATGAATTTGCACGAGCATTGCCATTTCATTAACTATTTGCTTTTTTCCTGATGTATGTATATTAGGGCTTATTGATTCTTTGTATATTTCAATTTGCCAAGTTTGACAATCCCCCCCCCCCCAAATTTGAGTATTAGCAAATCAATTCATCGCAAATTGCAATTTTGCAAAGCCTCCAATTGCCCTGAAAAGATGTGTGTAGTACTCTGAGGTCTCCCAAGACTGTATCCAACCCCCTTCAAACTCTTTAATGCAATCACAGCCTTAGTAATGTCAAAGTAATGTTTTATAGAAACAGATAGTAACCCGGTAGAAGACAACAGCGAGTTTAATAACACAGCACAGTGGCAGCCTTTTTAAAACAGTCCAAAAATTATCTTCTTAGTCATTTTGTGATCTTGCAGGCGATTCTGAGCAGAACACTGACTAACACACTTTCCAGGGGCAAAGTAAGCTAATTGTAATTTGCGTTTGGTAGTACTCCTGCCTATATTTCTATTTCCGGTGGAGGTGGTGCTCCTGCTACGGCTAGCGACATCCACATTCTTACCTGTGGTATAGTTTTTTATATTGTACAATATCCCATCGATTTCCATTTCCACTTTGCATTTTCCCATGGGATATTATTACTGCTGTGATGTATTTTATTTTTGAGGATACTGATTTCAGGGGGGGAGGGGGGGTTCTGTTACTGTGCAGGACGGCACTATGTCGCTTTTTTTCTTCATCTGATAAAGTGTAGAATTTGGGGAAAAGGTGGGGAATGTGATGTAGAAATTATCAGCTATAGATGACTGTGTGTTATTTTCTGCAGAGACGAGTCCTGGCTGGAAGAAGTGATGGCAGTCTGTGCTGGATGAAAAAGAAAAGTGAAAAGAATCACTTCAATTACAGATGTCTCTGGTAAGTCACTGTGTTAAGGCAGAGACACACTGCTGTATAACTTGTGCGCACTTGCATCGCACTGAACGGACTGGCCGGCACCTCTCCTGACCTGAACATGACCACGTGATGGATTTCTTTGTGGCTGTCAAGCTCAGGTCAGGAGAGCAGACAGCCAGTGCGAGGTTTATGATGCGATCCTCACACGAGAAATGCGGCAGTCTGTCTCTGTCCTTACATGTGCACTTACACTATACACTATATAGTATATACAGAGCTCCTGTGTATAATGGAACTGGTGATCCCTGTATTACCCGTACACTATACACTATGTACAGAGCTCCCGTGTATAATGTCACCAGTGATCACTGTATTACCTGTACACTGAAACTATATACATAGCTTCTGTATATAATATCACTGGTGATCACTGTATTACCTGTAAACTATATACAGAGCTCCTGTGTATAATGTCACTGGTGATCACTATATTACCTGTTGTGAAGAATGGCAACAGAGAAATCCCACAGGATCCCACCGCTGCCACCACTTGTGATGAATGGCACCAGAGAGATCCCGCAGAATCCCACCTCTGCCACCACTTATGAAGGGTCTACACCTCGCCACCTGCCTGACGTTACAGTTATGTCAGACAGAACATGTGGTACGGATCTGCCCTTTGCAGGGTGGCTAATACTGAGGGCAATCTGGCCTGTTGCTCAGAGTCTAAGGCTCCGGGGGGCCCATGGCTAGTTTGCCTTCATCATATGCGGTCGGCAGAGAGCGATCCCTGCAGCTCCGCTGCCTACAGGAGAAAGTGGCAGCGGAGCTGCATGATCCAATCCTCTGCTTCCTGCCCGACACCTTCTCTCTGACATAGCTGTGTGTGACTTGATGACATCAGCATGCAGCGCGCACCTGCATCAGAGAGAAAGTTGCCAGTGACTACAATGCTGTGGGGGAACGGTTGAGGTGAGTGTTGTGATGTTTTTTTTTTTACCAATACACTGGAAAGAGGACACTGAGGGCTGGTGGGGGAGAACAATGATGGGGGTGGGTAGAGCAATGATGGAGGTGGAGGAGAGGACACTGAGGTGTGGTGGGGAGAGCAATGATGGAAGTGGGGGAGAGGGCACTGAGGTGTGGTGAGGGAGAACAATGATGGAAGTGGGGGAAAGGACAATGAGGAGTGGTGAGGAAGACACTGAAGGTTTGTGGGGGAGAAGAATGATGGGGATAGGGAGAGGACATTGATGGTTGGTGGGGGAGAAGACACTGAGGAGTGGTGGGGGAGAACAATGATGGGGTGGGGGAGAGGACACTGAGGTGTGGTGGGGATAACAATGATGGGGATGGTGGAGAGGACACTGAGGTGTGGTGGGAGAGAACAATAATGGGGGTGGTGGAGAGGACACAGGTGTTATAAGGGAGAACAATGATGGAAGTGGGGGAGAGGACAATGAGGGGTGGTGGACAGGACACTAAGGGGTGGTGGGGGAGAACAATGATGGGGGTGAGGACACTGAGGTGCGGTGGGGGAGAACAATGATAAGGGTGGTGGAGAGGACATTGAGGTGTGGTGGGGAGAACAATGGTGGGGGTGGGGGAGAGGACAATGAGGGAGGTGGAGAAAGGAAAATGATGGATGTGGGGAAAAGACAATGATGGGGTTGGGGGGACAATGATGGATGTGGGGGAGAAGGCAATGATGGGAGTGGTAGAGAGGACAATGATGGGAATGGGGGAGAAGACAATGATGGATGTGGGGGAAAGGACAATGATAGCGTGGGGGAGAGGATAATGATGGATGTGGGGTAGAGGACAATTGATGGGAGTGGGGGAGATGACAATGAGGAATGTGGGGGAGAGGACAATGAGGGGATTGGGATGGGAGTAAGGGGGACTTATAATGGGCTTATGAACGAGGGGAGGACGTTAGATATGGATGTAAAATGGATTGGGTAGTGAAGGAGGGTGCTAAATCCCTGATAGTGTCCTCCCCATCCCACAATTCATTATGACACCATCAGGGACTTAACATTTATTGGGGAGTGGGAGAGGTGGAAATAAGGTGCAAAGGACACTTTATAATGAATTGAAATGCTGTCAGGGACTTGTAATGAATTGGGTGGTGGCGGAGGATGTTAAGTACCTGATAATGTCTTCTCCCACCCTCAAGTTCATTATGATGCTATCAAGGACTTATAATGAATGGGGGGCACAGGACAGGGACTAAGGCTATGTGCACATGTTCCGTATTTGCAGGAGAAAATTCTGCTGCATGTCCTAATGTATTGGCAGGAAGAAGGCTGCGTAAAATAATTTTTTTTGCCAGGTTTTTGACATGCTGTCCCCCACTCATTAGTACGGGTGAAATACGCTGCAAGAATTGACATTAAGCAGAGTTTAAGCAACGTGTGCAGGAGACTTCAAGGATCTCATTCACTTTGCTTGTACTGTAAAGCCTTGCATATTTTCCTTAACAAAAACGCAGCGTGTGCACATATCCATAAAGTTAATTGAGGAGAGTTACAAAGACTGAATAATTTATGTTTATTGGGTGGCAGAGATTATAGTTTATGGGGGGCACAGTGCTGCTTATCACTTTATATTTTGATTGTTGCGTGGTTAATAGCATATTAATGGTGGGGTACATATCTGTATTCAGTGGCGCAGTGCAACAAAGACACATGTATGTATTCAATGTATGTGACCTTGTTATTTTCAGGGCTGCAACAATTATCGTGACAAGTCGTGGCTGGGAGATATTGACATGAAGGTCTGACCAGATGGAAAAGAAACAGCAGAAAATGACTATTCAGATGAGATGTCAGCGGTAAGTGCCTGGATGTAAATATTATTCTGTATCTGCACTGTGTGACTTGTAGTGATAATGTTATCTGTAAAACCCCTTAGGCCACAATGAAATGTCCGTGAGCTGCCAGCATCTCTGGAGAGACCTGAAAATGGCTGTTCGCCAACGTTCACCATCCAACCTGATGGAACTGGAGAGGATCTGCAAGGAAGAATGGCAGAGGATCCCCAAATCCAGGTGTGAAAAACTTGTTGCATCATTCCCAAGAAGACTCATGGCTGTACTAACTCAAAAGGGTGCTTCTACTCAATACTGAGCAAAGGGTCTGAATACTTATGACCATGTGATATTTCAGTTTTTCTTTTTGAATAAATTTGCAAAAATTTCTACATTTCTGTTTTTTTCAGTCAAGATGCAGTGCAAAGTGTACATTAATGAGAAAAAAATAACTTTTTAGAATTTACCAAATGGCTGCAATGAAACAAAGAGTGAAAAATTTAAAGGGGTCTGAATACTTTCCATATCCATTTATAGCACAGTCAATTAGTATATACTATACTCACTTATTATGCATACCGCCGTGCTTAGTTTCATAGTTTCCTCTTTTATTATGTATAACACCGTCTCTTATTACGTACCATGCTCTCTAGTTATATATGGTGCTGTCCCTTATATAGCTTCCTATGCTGTACAGTGCCGTCCCTTACATAGCGTATTATTGTTATTTTTGTTATTCACAGTGCCCTCTTTTATTACATAGTCCACTCTTGTTAGATATAAAATGACGGCTGATGGAGGAGCTGGTGACCAGAAGACTATCCACCAGCCTCCTCCATTAGAAAAGAAGCCTTCCCATGCTCCATCAGCAGTCATTGAATTATATATCTAACAAGAGAAGACGCTATGTAATAAAGACACAGATCTATAAATAATCCAATATGTAAGGGACGGAGCTGTACATAACAAGAGAGGGCACTGTGTAATAAGGGACGGTAATTTACATAATAAAGGAGACTATGTAATATATAGCTATAGCTTTGTCGCCATAAAAGGAGGGAGGGGGTTCAGACACATTTCGTGCACAGGGGTCCCAGGCTGTCAGTGTCCACCCCTGGTCTAAATGCTATCCGATAAAAAAATCGGTGTAAGTGAGCCCATACTCTCACTATCCTAAAATGGCTTCCACATTCCTTGCTTTTATGCAGGCTATGATAATCCCTCCTGATTGGCTGTTGATATGCTATGCCATGTGATATGACAGCTGCAAGGCATTATGGCTAAGCCTCCGCGTTGGCGCCTGAGGATAATTGAACATTCTGTGACTGATGAATTTTCTCCAATGTTTAAAATGGTGGAGGAGTTTTTTTTGGCAATTCATGCAAATTGGCTCGCAAATTGTTTGAGTTTGCTGGGATTATAAAATTTGACAGGAATTTGATTTGCCTTAAATCGATTGCTCATCTCTAATGTGTATATTTTTATTGGGTTGCAATGAACATAAATTGTCCTTGAAACAAATCTGTGATCTCTTGCATCCATGTGATCAGAATTGTGATTCCTTGCATCTGGTTGAACACCAGCACATCGATGCCTTTGCTAATATGCCTGAACCCTATTGTGCTTTTGGCAGATAAGTTACATCATTTACATTTTTTAAATCTACCAAACAGTATGTGATATTGTCAAGCAGCCTTCTTTCCAGTAATGTACAGAAGAAAAGCACAGCCATGTAAGGCTCTATCCACACCAGCACTTTTCTGTACATTCTTCTGATGTGAGTTAAAAAAGTGGAAGCTTTGATTCCTGTGTGAAAAATTTGCACTCTGTCTGTGAGCTGAACTGCCTTCTCTTTTGGAACATATAATGATACTGTAAGGATTCCACCCCTCAGTTCTGAGCTGTTTGTGCAGTGATTGACAGCTCAGTTGTCCAGTCTGGTGCAGGGGTGTGCTGAGCTGTCTGTGTTTTGAGTGACAGCTCAGCCGTCCAATCTGAGACTGCGAGGTGATGAGCTCTCGTTGGGTGCTCTGAGTTCCAATTATTGCTCAGCTATTTAACTGAGCTGGCAGTCCCAGATAGCTGTTAGCCGAAGATTCAGCTAAGTGAGGTTGGTTTACTCTGTGCCTTGTATTTTGCTTATTGCTCTATCGCTGCCTGACCTTGGACCTCATTCTGACCATCTAAATCCATCACCTGTTTTGTTTTGGATAATTTACCTGCTGGGTTAGTACTGGGGCTTCCATGGCTGTGTATTCACAATCCTGTTATTGATTGGTGTCAGAAGGAAATTGTTAAATTAAGCCACACTTGTTACAAGAAATGTTTAAAGTCTGTACAAATATGATCTGCTAGTCTGAAGGGTCTGCTGGGGTACCTGAAGGACTTCGGAGATGTGTTCTCGGAAAAAGAGGCAGAGATTCTGTCACCCCATCGTCCTTATGATTGTACTATTAATCTTGTCCCTAATGCCAAATTACCTAAAGCTCCCCTTTACAATTTGTCTTGGCCTGAATGGTCCGCCATGAAATAATATGTTAACAAAAGTTTACGGAAGGGTCATATCCGTCCTTCCTCCTCCCCTGTAGCTGCCAGATTTTTCTTTGTAAAAAAGATAGGTGGCAGCTTCCGTCCCTGCCTCGATTTCCAAGAACTAAACAAAATCCCGGTTAAAAATACTTATCGACTTCCACTCATCCCCAACATACAATCAGCTTCTGGGGGCTATGTGGTTTTCTAAACTTGACCTTAGAGATGCATCCAATTTGATAAGCATCCGGAAGGGTGATGAGTGGAAAATGGCATTCTTAATGTCTGAGGGTCTATTTGAAAATCTTGTGATGCCATTATGGTTATCCAATGCACATGCTGTTTTTCAAAATTTTATGAATGATATTTACTCTGATTGCATTGGAAGATTTGTTGTGATTTACCTGGATGATATTCTAATCTTCTCGCCAGATTTGGACTCTCATCAGGAACATGTCCGTGTGGTATTACAAAGGTTGAGGGAGTACTCTTTATTTGCTAAATTAGAGAAATGTGTTTTTTCTGTTGAGAAAATTTAGTTCTTGGGGTTTATCTTGTCAGCAGAAGGGTTTATGATGGACCCTGGGATGGTGCAGGCCATAATTGATTGGATTCAACCTCGTGATCTTAAAGCTTTGCAACGTTTTCTGGGATTCGCCAACTATTATAGGACATTTATCAAGCGTTTTTCTCAGATTGATAAACCTCTTACTGACCTCACAAGTAAGGGAGCAAATCTCAAGGTTTGATCGCCAGATGCTATAAAGACCTTTATAAAATTAAAAGAGTATTTCATGTCTTCTCCCGTTCTAATCCAACCCGATCTCCAAGAGCCTTTCATTGTGGAGGTGGATGCTTCAGAGGTCGGAGTAGGGGCCGTTTTATCACCCAAAACTCTGACTAACCAGCGTCCGTGTACTTTTATTTCTAAAAAATTCTCGTCTGCGGAGAGAAATTATGATGTTGGTAATTGTGAGTTACTTGGTGTTAAATTGGCCTTTGAGGAATGGAGGCATTTTTTGGAGGGGCGGTTCATCAAGCTATTGTGGTCACTGATCACAAGAATCTAGCTTACATTGAATCAGCTAAATGATTAAACCCCAGACAGGCCAGATGGTCCTTGTTTTTCTCTAGTTTTAAATTTTTCTATCACATTCAGGCCGGGTTCTAAGAATGTGAAAGCTGACCCGTTATCACGCAATCTCGATTCAGTTTCTCCTCTAGAACCGCCATCCTCCATTCTTCTTCAGGGTATTGTGGTTTCTATGGTAACCTCAAAGCTGGAAGAGGAGATCCGTAAAGTCTAGTCATTGGCTCCTTCCACTATCCCAGGATCCAAATCATTTGTGCCTGTATATCTAAGATTACGTCTGTTACAGGAGTTTCATGACTCCGTCTTGAGTGGTCATCCTGAGGTTACTGCTACACTGAAAGTCATTGCTAGACTTTTTTGGTGGCCATCCATGCACAATGATATTAAAGATTTTGTATCCACTTGTGAAGTCTGCGCACACGCTTAAGTCACTCATTGCCGGCCAGGGGAATTAGCTCCATTGCCAATACTAGAAAGACAATGTCAGGGCCAGCTCCTGGTTTTCATGGGCCCTGGGCGAAAGAGTCTCAGTGGGCCCCTTTAACACATACCACGATTCAAGATGCACAGATGCAACAGAGAAATATAGGTATAGTACAATGCCAAAGATTTCACTTCTTACTTTACATGAGTAATATCTATTGTAAATTCTACAATAGTGTTACGCAAGGTGTGTGAAAGACTAAGTGCAACACAAAGGGAAGGGGGAAAGGAAGCCCAGACCCTAGTGAAAGTGGAAGTGGCTGACCTCCTAGGCTGATCTGATATCACCCTGTCTCCATTAAGTCCCTGTATTGGTACCTCACCAATCGCCGCACGCGAACCTAAATCCTGTATTTCCCTAGCGCTTGGTCTGGAGAGGGAAGGGGGGATGAGCACTAGTTGATCCCCACTGACAACTAAAGACAACAAGGGAGACAGACACGGGGGAAAGTAGCTTAGCTTTAGCCGACTTCAGAGAGATAACTGCACAGAGTAAGATTTTAGTCTGAGAGCTCCAAGCATTCACAAGGAAACATGTGAGTATCAATGGCCTCTCCCTGCTGCAAAGTGAAACTATTTAAACACCCAGGCCAAGGTGTCAATTAGCAGGTGGGAGGTAGCTGCTGGGTCCTAGAGTGAAACAGCTAAGAAGGTGTCTGTAATGCCAAACGAAGAGATCTTCTGCAACCAACTGCTGGGCCACTGTCTGTCACATCTGACACACCCGTGACAAATAGCTCAGATACCGGTGAATCCTCGCGTGAAATCCTCGATTTCATTTTTGCCCAGACAGTATAGTCCTCCATGCAGTATAATGGCCCCCATATAATTCTCCATTCAGTATAATGGACCCCATATAATGCTCCATACAGAATAAATTGTTGGCATATGCAACAGATTAAGACTTATTATATGTGTAAGGAGGACTTTATACTAACCAGACAGCAGATGGCGATAGTGTGTAAAGTTATATGCTTGCTGTAATGGTGGGAGAAAAGCTCTCAATTATTGGTTGTTTTTACTTCCTGTGTGTTTTCTTTCTTTCCTGAATGTGTTATGTCAGCAGCACACGGACTGTGTGTCACTGAATTGTATCTCATGTTTAACCAGTATGAAGTAAATACTGTTTACTCAAGATGTCTTGCTGATTGAAGCTCTTGTAAGTACAGTGGTGACTATAAGAAGATGCACTCTGTGACAGGTTATAGGCCCAGGCCGGAACCCAGACACTAAAGCCCAGACACTACAGGCCCACACTACAAGAGGATCCTGGTTTATAACCCCAGATAAGTGAGCACACAGATAAGCTCTGTAAACAGAAGGAAATAAATCCAGATACAGAGTGACAAAGGAATTCATGATCCCAGGAGCTGGATATAATTACAGAGAATTCAACACGGGCAGGACATACAGGAACTATCAGCAAGAAGAAAAAAACAGGAGAATATCTTTAGTACAACTCTCTAAACAAGCAAGACTATATAAAGATGATGAGTAACACAGAACTGAAATTCACAGTAGCTAAACTGAATAATGAAAATTATCAGTTATGGAAATTCAAAGTAGAGATGTTGTTATCTAAGGATGATTTATTGGAAGTAATTGTTTCAGAAAGACCAGATCAAGATAATTAGACATGGGATAAGAAGAATAGACAAGCGAGAGTGACCATTAGCTTATTAGTGGATGATGCTCAATTAATACATATAAGAAATGAAGAAACAGCTAAAGGAATGTGGGAAAAATTAAGAAAACTTTATGAAAGACCTAGCTTGAATCACAAGTTATTTTTATTAAGAAAGCTTTACAGTATGAGATTGAGTGCAAATGACGACATGCAGAAGCACATATTCTCAATGATGGAAGTGATATCACAGCTAAGATCTATTGGTGAAGACATTAAAGATAGTCATGTAGCAGCTATATTATTGTGCAGCTTACCAGATTCGTATACAGCCTTGATAAATGCCCTTGAGACGAGACCAGAAACTGACATTACATTAGATTTTGTGAAAACAAGACTAATAGATGAATATCAGAGAAGAAAAGAACAAAGAAAGGATTCTTCTACTGAAAAGGACAGTGAAAACGATCTTAAAGCTACAGAATTTAAAAAACCCTATAATAAAGAGGCAAGAGAATGCTTCAGATGTAAGAAAAAATGTCATTTAAAGAAAGACTGTACCATATGGAAAGCAGAACACCAAAAATTACAACATAAAAAGCATACACAGAAAGTAAAAAACACGATTTCCGATTCATGTGAGAATAATTGGAATGGCACATTTAAAGTAACAGACAAGAAATCATCACTTGGTTGGTTTATTGATTCAGGAGCAACGAGTCATATGACAAGTGACAAGAATTTCTTTACTGATCTTGATTTAGATAAGAAAGAAGCCATTTATCTTGCAGATGGAATCAAAATAACCGCAGAGGGTATCGGACAAGGTATGCTAAATTGTTCAAACAAGTTCTGACAAGATTCAAAGATACTTGTACAGGATGTGTTGTATGTTCCAAAATTGGAAGGCGGATTATTATCTGTGAAACGTTTAACAGCAAAAGGACTAACAGTAAAATTCAAAGACAATGAGTGTGCAATTATTGCAGGAAACAAGGTGATAACCAAAGTCAAGGCAGATGAACAATTATATCATTTTGACACACCAAAGGAACAGATGAAGGTATGTACACATGATCACAAAAATTGTATTCACATGTGGCATAGACGTCTAGGACATAGACACCCTGACAGTATACGGGAACTACAGAGAAAAGAATTGACAAAAGATTTAAAGATATCAGATTGCTCAATTACCGTAAGATGTGAATGTTGTATAAAATCCAAAGCCACAAGGATATCTATTCCAAAAGAAAGTGAGATGAAAAGCGAAAGAACACTTGATTTGGTGCATACTGACGTATGTGGACCCATGAAAGTGACTACATCAGGAGGCAATAGATACATGTTGACTTTTATAGACGACTACTCAAGATACACAGTCACATACTTAATTAAGAACAAAAGTGAAGTTTTTGATAAACTTGTAGACTATGTAACAAGATCAAGTAACAAATTTCAAAGGAAGCCAATTGTCATCAGAAGTGATAATGGAGGTTAATTTGCAGGTCACAGAATAGAAGAATACTTAAGACAAAATGGAATAGAACACCAGAAAACTGTTCCATACACACCTGAACAAAATGGAGTAGCAGAAAGGAAAAACAGAACTCTAACAGAAATGATAAGATGTATGCTGACGGATTCCAAACTACCAGAGAAATATTGGGGTGAGGCAGCAATGACAGCTACATATCTACAGAACCAACTTTTTTCCAGGAAACTGACGAAAACTCCATATGAACTGTGGCAAGGTATGAAACCAAGTGTCAATCATTTAAAAGTTTTTGGATGTAAAGTTTTTATATTCATTCCAACAGAAAAACGTTCCAAACTTCAAAACAGATCCATGGAAGGAATATTCGTTGGATATAGTGAAAATTGCAAAGGATATAGAATCCTAGATCCCAAAACAGACAGAGCTACGATGAGTAACAGTGTGACATTCATTGAAGATTTAAATTAAGACATTATGATTTCAGTTGAAACAAAAAATGAGAAAAACAATAGTGACATAACTGAAGAAATATCTGATGAGAAAGAAGTAGAAATTAATGAAGAACAAAATACTGAAAGTGAAGAATCACAACTACAAACAGGCACAGAACCAAGACGTTCAATGAGAGAGAACAAAGGAAAACCACCAAAACGTCTCTCATACAAGACAAGCATAAGAAAAATCTATGAGCCTACCTCTTGGGAAGACATATCTAAACGTCCTGAAGAAGAAGCTAATAAATGGATAGAAGCAACAGAAACAGAAATTAAATTCATGCATGATTCAAATACATGGACACTAACAGATTTGCCTGAAGGAAGAAAAGCCATAGGATGTAAATGGATTTTTAAAGTAAAATACCAAACAGATGGCACAGCTGAAAGATACCGAGCAAGACTCGTAGCTAAAGGGTATTCTCAAAAATATGGAGAAGACTATGATGAGACATTTGCTCCAGTTGTCAAACACACTACAATAAGAACTTTACTTACAGTTGCAGCAATGAAACAGATGGAACTGAGACATCTGGATGTAAAGACAGCTTTTTGAATGGAGATTTAACTGAAGACATTTACATGGAACAACCTCCAGGATTCAAAGATGAAAGAAATCCAAACAAAATTTGCAAACTACAGAAAAGCATATATGGTTTAAAGCAAGCAGCTAAAGCGTGGAATGACAAAATCACGGAAGTACTTACAGATGAAAAATTTCAAAGAAGCAAAGCTGATCCATGCTTATATACAAAAAGGCTGATTAATAGATGGATTTATGTACTCATATATGTAGACGACATTTTGATTTGTTTTAAACAAGAAAGGGATAAAGAAAACATTCTAAAAATCCTGAAGCAACATTTCGAAATCAAAGACTTGGGAAATGTGAAACAGTACCTAGGAATACAGGTAGAAAGAGAAGAAGACGGAAGGTTCCTACTGAATCAAAATCACATGATTCAAGACATAACAGAAAAATTTGGAATAAAGGATGCAAAAACAGTAAAGTCTCCAATGGAAACTAATTATCTCAAAGAGATGAACAGTGAAAAAAATATGCTACCAAATAATGAAGAATACAGAACAGCAATAGGAAAACTACTGTATCTAGCGACCGTTACAAGACCAGACATCGCAGCAGCAGTAGGAATCCTGAGTAGAAAGGTATCAAAACCAAATAAAGCTGATTGGAATGCCGTGAAGAGAGTAATGCGTTATTTGAAAGGAACTAGCAATGTTAAGCTGAAATTACCCGCAAGTGATAATTGCATTTAACAGGATATATTGATGCAGATTGGGCTGGAGATCCAACTGACAGAAGATCTACCAGTGGACATATTTTTTTTCTCTCAGGTGGACCAATAAGTTGGACAAGTAAGAAACAGTCAATTGTGACACTGTCTTCAACAGAAGCAGAATATGTTGCCGCAGCACATGCGGGTCAAGAAGTACTGTGGTTAAGACAATTGTTGACAGAATTAGGACAACCACAGTTGGAACCAACAAAACTGAAAGAGGACAATCAAGGATGTCTTGTTCTTGCTCGGATGGAAAGAGTCAATCCAAGAACCAAGCATATTGATGTGAAATATAATTTCTTGAGAGATCATCAGGAACAAGGAGTCTTGAAGTTAGAGTATTGTCCTACTGAAGAAATGACAGCAGACATCTTCACAAAGGCGTTGAATGCTGATAAACACCAGAGACTAATAAAAAAGTTGGGTTTGATTGAATAAGTCCTTATTGTTGAGAAAGGGTGTTGGCATAAGAAGACTTATTATAAGTGTAAGGAGGACTTTATACTAACCAGACAGCAGATGGCGATAGTGTGTAAAGTTATATGATTGCTGTAATGGTGGGAGAAAAGCTCTCAATTGTTGGTTGTTTTTTACTACCTGTGTGTTTTCTTTATTTCCTGAATGTGTTATATCAGCAGCACACGGACTGTGTGACACTGAATTGTATCTCATGTTTAACCAGTATGAAGTAAATACTGTTTACTCAAGATATCTTGCTGATTGAAGCTCTTGTAAGTACAGTGGTGACTATAAGAAGATGCACTCTGCGACATAAATAACCCCATATAATGATCTATACAGTATAACGGACCCCATATAATGCCCCATACAGAATAATGGGCCCAATAGAATGTCCCATATTGAAAAATGGGCCCCATAGAATGCTCCACACAGAATACTGGACCCCATATATTGCTCAATATAGAATAATGGGCCTCATATATTGCTCCATACATAATAATGGGCCTCATATATTGCTCCACATATAATGGGCCCCATATATTGCTCCACATATAATGAGCCCCACATAATGCTCCATATATAATGTGTCCCACATAATGCTCCATATATAATGGACCCCATATAATGCTGCATATATAGTGGGTACTACATAATGCTCCATATACAGTACAGACCAAAAGTTTGGACACACCTTCTCATTTAAAGATTTTTCTGTATTTTCATGACTATGAAAATTGTACATTCACACTGAAGGCATCAAAACTATGAATTAACACATGTGGAATTATATACTTAACAAAAAAGTGTGAAACAACTGAAAATATGTCTTATATTCTAGGTTCTTCAAAGTAGCCACCTTTTGCTTTGATGACTGCTTTGCACACTCTTGGCATTCTCTTGATGAGCTTCAAGAGGTAGTCACCGGAAATGGTCTTCCAACAATCTTGAAGGCGTTCCCAGAGATGCTTAGCACTTGTTGGCCCTTTTGCCTTTACTCTGCGGTCCAGCTCACCCCAAACCATCTCGATTGGGTTCAGGTCTGGTGACTGTGGAGGCCAGGTCATCTGACGTAGCACCCCATCACTCTCCTTCTTGGTCAAATAGCCCTTACATAGCCTGGAGGTGTGTTTGGGGTCATTGTCCTGTTGAAAAATAAATGAATTTTGGGACCGCTCAGATTTGCCAGAAACAGAAGACTGATAGAAGTAGGTGGGTCCTGCTTTATTGTTGGGGATTGGGTTTGGCTGTCATCCAGAAACATGAAACTTAAGGTACCATCGGTGAAGTTGGGTCTCTCTGAAATTCTGGAAGTTGTGAATCCAGTGGCCTTTAGGTTAAAGCTTCCTCTATCTCTCCGCATCCCTAATGTCTTCCATAAATCCCTGTTGAAGGAGTATGTCTCCTCGGTATTGTCACCCTTGTCCCCACCTCCTCCGGTTGTTATTAATGGCAGTTTAGAATATGAGGTGAAGAGTTTTGGACTCTTGTAGGGTCCGAAATGCCCTCCAGTACCTCATCCTTAGATGGGATAAGGACATAAGGAGAGATGCTGGGTCCA
Source organism: Phyllobates terribilis (assembly GCF_046119375.1). Classification (NCBI taxonomy): domain Eukaryota; kingdom Metazoa; phylum Chordata; class Amphibia; order Anura; family Dendrobatidae; genus Phyllobates; species Phyllobates terribilis. Next base: position 341,955,083 of record NW_027362762.1, on the reverse strand, counting down.
AGCTTGAGATGTGAAGGCCGAGCAGTTACTCAGGGCCTTCCATCTGAAGTTTCCTGGGAAACCAGGGAGTCTGATGGCCTCCCCTAGAAGAGGGGGTACTGTAACTACCCCTCAGTGCTGAGCTGTCTGTGCAGTGATTGAAAGCTCAGTTGTCCAGTCTCGTGCAGGGATGTGCTGAGCTGTCTGTGCAGTGATTGACAGCTCAGTTGTCCAGTCTGGTGCAGGGGCGTGCTGAGCTGTCTGTGCTTTGAGTGACAGCTCGGCCATCCAATCTGAGACTGGGAGGTGATGAGTACTCGTCGGGTGCTCTGAGTTCCCATTATTGATCAGCTATTTAACTGAGCTGGCAGTCCCAGATATCTGTCAATCGTAGTTTCAGCTAAGTGTGGTTGGCTTACTCTGTGCCTTGTATTTTGCTTGTTGATCTATTGCTGCCTGACCTTGGATGTCATTGTAACCATCCTTCTGTTTAACCCCTTTGCTCTGATCCGCTACTCACCTGGTATTTTGACCTCAGACCGTTACCTGACTACAACTTTGTCTCTTCCCTCTGTTTAAGATTTTGTCTCTTCCCTCTGTTTAAGATGTACCCTCCAGGCTATTGACCTCGGACTCCGCGACTATCCCGACTCATGGCTTGTCCATGAGAAGTGACTCAGCGTCTCAGAGAACCTAAACGCTGGATGTGCAGTGTGCAGATACACAAGTATTGTTGAGAGCGGGCTGTCACATGACCACAAATATGTGATTTGCATAAATGTGGTCACATGCCAACTAGATGTGCTCAGTTTTTCTCAATGGCTATGTGCCTAAAAACTCTAAAAAATTATTCCGAGTTTCAACCAGAAAAACTCAGATAATTTTTTTCTCACTTTTTGTTCGGGTGCAACCCATCTGCAATCCATTTTTTACAGCAGCAGCTATGAATCATTTACAGGACCATTTAAAGTTTCCTGTGCAACAGAATTGCACAGTATCCGTAAAAAAGGATGGTATACTGTGGCGCCATATAGCATCCGATTTTTTTTTTATTCACCCGTAGACTTGAATGGGTAAGACACATCTGATTTACAGAGGAAACTAGAGCAAGCTTTGATTTTTTTCACACACAGATTCGATCAGTGAAAAAATTTGCTCATATGTACTGTTCCATTGAATAACATTGGTACAAGTGCTGTACATTTTTTTCAAAGCACTGTAACCAATAATATGGTCATATAAACAAGCCTCAACAGCCGTGGGTGGAGTGGAGCTTGCAACTGTTAACCTGCTAAATGCTGTTATCAATCTCTGATTGTCTGTTGAAGACCTCCATGCATGCCATCATGGAGTTCCATTAAAACCCAGACTATGGCTGGGCTTCAAAGGACACCGTGATTTTTGCTATATACACCATTACAATGGTATTGCTGTATATAGTACAAGCAATTAGATGATTGCAGGTTAATGTCCCTTAAGGGATCTAACAAATACACCAAAAAGTAAGAATAAAGTTTCAAAAAAATCTGAAACCCCCCCCCTGTAAAAGTTTGAATCTCCCATGTATCCCCCCATTAAAAATAAAGATATTAAAAACTATGTAAAAAATACACATATGTAGTATAACCGAATCCATAAAAGTCTGATCTGTCAAAATATAAAATAAATTACCCCAATTGGAAAACAGCATAAACAGAAAAAAATGTAAAACACAAAAATTGCATTTTTTACAGTCGCTGCAATGCCACAAAAACTTGCAGTAAGAATTGATAAAAATGATATCAATAAAAATGTTGGCTCACCCCGCAAAAATAAGCCCTCACACAGCTCCATCGACTATAACATGAAAAGGTTACTGGTCTCAAAAATTGCGACACAATAAAAATATTTTTACAAATTTATGATTTTTTTCACTGCTAAAATAAAACAAAACTTGACAAGTTTGGTATTGCCTTAAGCGTACTGACCTGGACAGTCACGATTCCAATTCATTTTTACCACGCAACAGTAAGAACAATTCCCAAAAAACAATGTCAGAATTGCATTATTTTTGCAATGTCACCACACTTGGAGATTTTTATGTGGTAAAATGAAAGGTGTCATACCCAAGCACAACTTGTTCCCCCAAAAACAAGAGCTCATACATCTTTGTGGATGAAAAAGTAAAAAATGTATGGCTCTTGGAAGGAGAGAAATAAACGAAAAGACAAAAACGGAAATTGTCCATGTTGGGAAAGGGTTAAAAGATCATCAGTAAATGATACAAGATTATTCGGCTTTTTCTTTCCTTTCTAAAAGTGTTGTTCCTACAATGGTAAAAAGAGAAATCAATATTTTGGATGCAGAAAATAAATCGCAATGTTTGCACTATAATGTGTTCATTGTCATTATTCATGGCATGAGTTTAGAAAATACCAGTGTCATTAATTAATCAATGGTTTCTAGAGGTTAAGGCACATTAAGATGTATCTAGTCTGTGCAGATAAGTAAACAAGGATGTGAGAACTGTATCCCTTTGGGTGCTAGGATAACTTGATGCATAATGAACAAGAACATTTCAAAGAATAGAAGTAGAAGAGAGGAGGAAGAAATGAAATGATAGAAAAAGGAAAATAAAGAATGAAATGAAGGCAGGTAATGGATTAGGGGAAACATCCCATGAGGGGTTGGTAGCCAAAGAAAAATTGTGCTTTGATTAAAGGGGTTGTCCAAGCTTGGGATAAAAGTCTGCAGTCACTCGATTTCCTGGCATTCGTGACAGCATGTGACTAGACTCATTTAGATTCTCTCAATTCACTTCTATTGAGAGGAGCCGAACAAGTCTAGTTAGTATGTGACTGCAAATGTGCAAATCGCATACATTCAGTCATGTGACTGCTGACTAGCATAGGTGACGCGCCCCCAGGGCCGTGGGGTACTCGGCAGCCGGGCCTCTGGTTGCCGGGGGGGATATCACGGTGGCTGGCCCGGTCCGTGACCCAGGGCGGTCAGTGAAATGGGGGAATACTTTTATATGGGATTTTTCGTGACGCCACCTGTGGTGTCTGGTGAGGATCACCAGCGCTGCAACAGTCCTCTGAGGCCGATGGTAGGGCAGCTTGGGATGGAATGGCTCCCCACAGGTGGAGCGGGCCTCAGGGCAGCATGGGGGATATACTGGATGGTGGTGCAGGGGAGAGACGGCAGGACGGTCACGGAGGAAGGATGGACACTCACACAGGGGTAAGCTTCAGTACCTTTACTGGTGATGCTGCAGGCACGGTCCAAGGTACTCCAGGTGAAGGGCGCACTTCTGGACTCTCCCCAGTGAGCGGGTATAGGGCCTCCTGATCCGTTGCTTTACTCTCTAGGCTTCTGGCCTGCCTGGAGCTAGGCCTAGCTTGGTTACTGTCTCTCTATGCACCTGCTGACCTGGTAGTAGGGCCTTCTCTTTGGAGATCACTCTCCCTGGACGCTGGGACCTCTGTGACTCCTGGCTCTGGTACTACAATCAGCATTAGGTGGACCTGGGACCTGTAGTTCTCCAGGGGTTCCGGTGGTTCCTACTGGGTATAAGGAGTCCCTGTAGGCGCGGACCCGGTGTCCGGTATAAAAATCGGGGTGAGCTTACTATGCTCCTCTGGCCCCTGAGTTCCACGCTCCTTTTCTCCTTGCCGTCGATCACACTCGGGGCCCTTACTACTTGGCAGCTGGTGTGCTGCGTCTTCACCGCTCTCTGAGCGTCGGCACGCTCTCAGCTCACTCAGAGCTGTGTTCCTGTCTGAACAATGACCCTAGACTTCACTGAGCTGCCTGGCTCCACCTTCCCTTTTTATATCCCTATCAGGGCTCCCTCTGCTGGTCTGAGGTGGAAGGTGGAGGTGTATGAATGTAGTGAGGGCCTCTTGTGGAGAAGTCCGTCCATGCACCCTTCTGGGTTCTGTGGCACCAATGCGCAGCAAGGGCACCACATTCCCCCCCTAGTAAAACTCAGTACTCCTGGACTGAAGCAATTTTCAAAAACAGGTTGACAATAACATTAACATTTCTTCCCTTTATGGGAGGCACATCTCTTGAACGTTACAGGTGTAAAAACATAATAAATATATACAAATATAGAGCGTCCTCAGAGTCTTACGAGTTAATGGTGTCTATTTCACCGGTGAAAGGCACATGAGAGACCCGCCTGAAAACCCTCAACGTAGGCCCTGGGCGTGGCTACAGGGCATAGGTGATCCAGGTGCTGGACCACGTCTTTGGCCACGCCAAACGGGTTTTTGTTCAGTGGTCACTTAAAAGGGCACTCCAGGGAGTGCAACTATGTACATGAACAGTTTTTGGGCTGCTCACAGTCCTCAGCCACTGAGTCCTTTATATATATACCCTTACGGGTAACTAATGTTCATATAAATTGTCCATTGTAAGGCAGAACACATCAATAATTAAATACATGGAATTTACACAAAAACAACATACCCCAGGGGCAACTATTTATAATATCAGAGTTTTCCTTTCTATTCTCTGTATCTGACAGGGGTCTCACCTTGCGTGCTACGTGTTGACCTACGTAGTACTAGGATGCGTGTGGTACTGGTGTTTGTACTACCTCCCATTTTGTCAGTTCTAAGTGTGGAAGGAATGCAAGACTGACTTGACCTCCCTACGGGACTGGCAAGTGTACCATTGTCTGGGCCTTCTTGCTCTTCTCCAACCGGGGATCCTTCTTCCAGGGATTCTTCCTGAGCAGGCTCTTCTGGGGTTCTTACAGGTTCTACTTGCTGTGGAGGGTCTTCTGGCTGTTGGTAGAAGGGGATCACAGGTATTATCACTGCTCCATCCAATTGAGGCCAATCTGCCGAGAAATCTCCTAGTTCAGTATGTATCACTGCTTCTTTAGGCTCCTCCGGTACGATGAGAGGCACTTCTTCCTGAGGCTTTAGCAGACCTGGACACAACTTCAGATGGTCTCTAGATACCGTTGCAGTCGTTCTTCCTCCGTCCTTGGTAATTAAAGAGGTCTTCCTGTTATCAAATCTTGAATTTAAAACAGTGTAGGGTTCCCTCTCCCACTGGTCATCAAGCTTGTGGTTTCTTCTTTTTCTCTTTATCACGACTTCTCCAGGTGCTAAGGGTTCTGCTGGCGCACTCCTGTTGTACTGTGCTTCCTGCTTGTCTCTTACCCTATTCAGACTGTCTTTGACACAGGCTTGTACTCTCCTGTACTGTTCCTGTCACCTCGTGTCCCAGTCCTCAGTGGACATATCTGCTTCGGGTTCTACTACACCAAGCTCCAGGTCCATGGGCAACTTTCCAGGTCTTGCTCGCATGAGATATGCTGGAGTACAATTGGTGCAACTCACAGGTATGTGGTTGTACAAATCTACCAGGTCAGGTAGCTTGTCGGGCCACTGGCTTCTTTCTTCTAGCGGTAAGGTCTTTAACAGGTCGATGACAATGTTATTCATCTTTTCGCATAACCCATTGGTTTGGGGGTGGTACGGTGTAGTTTGGATCTACTTACACCCGTACAGATGGCAGAACTCCTTGAACAATTTGGCTTCGAAGGCAGGGCCTTGATCTGTCAGCACCTGCTCCAGGTATCCATGGGGCCTGCAGAAGTACGCCTGAAACGTCTTCGCCACAGTTTCTGCCGTCAGATCCTTGACGGGGGCGACCACTAGGAACCGGGAGTAGTGATCCACCATGGTCAGGGCATAGGAATATCCTGACCTGCTGGGTGACAGCTTGACATGATCCAGGGCCACGATCTCCAAGGGTCGAGTTGTCTTGATGGGTTGCAGGGGTGCCTTCTGGCCGCTTTAGTCTTTTCTTCTGAGGCTACAGGGTCCACAATCCCGGCACCATCTCTCTATGGAACTGCGCATTCCAACCCAATAAAACCGACCTTTCAGCAGGGTTTCTAGCTTCTTCCAGCCAAAGTGCCCTGCTTGATCGTGGTAGGCCTCCAACTCCATCTGGATGTCCGTCCTGGGCACTACGATCTGCCATATCATCTCATGGGTCCTCGGGTTGACGTCCCTTCGGCATAGCTTCTCCCTATAGATGAACAGCCGGCTTCTCTCATTCCACAGTTGCTTGGCTTGTGGAGATGCGTCCTTCTCTAGGGAGGAACCTTCCTGGGTTATCAGTTCTTTGATACGACTGACAACCGGTTCGCTGTCCTGGGTCTTCTTCCAACTGTGGTGAGGCAAAGGGTTTAACGTCTTACCGCGATGCCTCCTGGAGGCTCGTTGCTCGTGGACTATTCCATTACAGTGGAAGGCAGGTAGCTCAATCTCCTCCAGGTCATCCACTTCTTCTTCAGTGTCTGACTGGTGAGGCCTCCAGGACAGGGCATCGGCGTTGGCATTCTTGCGGCCTGCCCGGTACTTAATGGTGAACTGGTAGTTTGACAGCCGAGCCATCCATCGTTGTTCCATGGCTCCTAACTTGGCTGTTTCTAGATGAGTCAAGGGGTTATTATCAGTGTAGGCAGTGAACTTACTGGAGGCTAGGTAGTGCTTGAACCGCTCGGTGATGGCCCAGACCAGGGCCAGGAACTCCAACTTGAAGCTGCTATAGTTCTCTGGGTTCCTCTCGGTCGGGCGGAGCTTCCTGCTTGCATAGGCGATCACCTTCTCTTTGCCATTCTGCTTCTGACTCAACACAGCTCCTAATCTGGCATCAGTGTACAGCAGGAACGGTTGGCTGTAGTCAGGGTAGGCTAGGATCTCTTCGCCGGTCAGGATCTCCTTCATCACTTCAAAGGATTCAGCTTGCTCCTTACCCCACTGGAACGGGGGGTTTCTGCCTCTCCCGGACTGTCCTACCTGGAGATCTTGCAAAGGCGCCGCTTTCTTGGTATAGTCCTTCACAAACCTCCGGTAATACCCGACTAGTCCCTGGAACTGACGTACCTCCTTGAGTCTCTTCGGCTCCTGCCATTTCTGGATGGCAGTGACCTTCTCCGGGTCTGGTGCTACTCCTTCTGGACTGACTATGTGCCCCAGGTATTGTACCTTTCGCTTGAGCAGGTGGCACTTGGAGGGCTTCAGCTTCATCCCATACCGGGAGAGCGACTCAAATACCTCTGCCAGGTGCTTCAAATGGTCCTCATACGTTTTGGAGTACACTATCACGTCATCCAGGTATAGCAGTACAGTTTCGAAGTTGCGGTGTCCCAGGCAGCACTCCATCAATCTCTGGAACGTTCCGGGGGCGTTGCAGAGTCCAAACGGCATACTGTTGAACTCGCAGAGTCCCATCGGGGTAGTAAAGGCCGTCTTCTCCCGATCCTCCTCAGCAACAGCTACTTGCCAGTACCCGCTAGTGAGGTCAAGGGTGGAGAAGTAATTTGTAGACTTTAATGCAGCCAGGGATTCCTCTATACGGGGCAAAGGGTATGCATCTTTGTGTGTTATGCGATTTATCTGTCTGTAATCTACACACATTCTCATGCTTCCATCCTTTTTCCTGACTAGGACCAGGGGAGCTGCCCAGGGACTACAGCTATCCCTTACTACCCCTGCCTTCTTCATGTCATGCAATATGTAATGCACACTCCCGGGCTGAGTGGCGTGTGCGTGTATATGTAGTGATTCCACTGGACCGTGCCGGAGAGTGAATGCCTGGAGGAGCGTAACTAAGTATCCACCCGATCCGACCAGGGTCGCACGACGGCATACGACGCCAGTGCACCAAGGAGGAACCGAGCAGAGGGACCAGGTGCTACTCCAGGACAGACCCCGGACACGGCTGTTGACCCACACAGGGAAATACAGGAACAGGCAGGTTAGGCTTGCACACAGACTGCTGGGTATAGGCAGACACAGCTGGTATGCAGACTGGCGGATGCTGGTAAGCACGACTGGTATGCAGGCAGGGAGGTACTGGCAGGTACGACAGGTTGGAGCACCGAGTGGATAGGACCCAGTACAGACTGGGACTCAGGAACAGAACTGCAGATGCGATGGACAAACACAGCAGAGAGAGGCGGCCCAGAGCGGCGAGCAAGAGCAGAACAAGACGAGACCGCCTGGAACGGTGAGCGAGAGAAGAGCAGGACAAGGCCGCCTGGAGCGGCGAGCAAAGGGTCAGAGCAGAGCGAGATTGCCGGATCAGCGAGCAAAGGGTCAGAGCAGAGCGAGACTGCCGGAGCAGCGAGCAAAGGGTCAGAGCAGAGCGAGACTGCCGGAGCAGTGAGCAAAGGGTCAGAGCAGAGCGAGACTGCCGGAGCAGCGAGCAAAGGGTCAGAGCAGAGCGAGACTGCCGGAGCAGCGAGCAAAGGGTCAGAGCAGAGCGAGACTGCCGGAGCAACGAGCAAAGGGTCAGAGCAGAGCGGAAACCGCAGGAGCGGTGAGCAAGGCAGAGCAGAGCGGAAACCGCAGGAGCAGTGAGCAAGGCAGAGCAGGCAAGAACCGCCGGAGCGGTGAACAAGGCAGAGCAGAGGGGACAGGGCTCTGTTCACATGGAACAGACTGGAAGGGAGAGGCAGAACCAGGTACACACAAGATACTTGCAATGAAGTAGCGAGTGAACTCTAAACTCACAAACGGGAGTACAGGGAGTTAGGTACGGGATCAGATTCTGCAGGAAAAGGGAAGGTACGGACATAGACAAAAACAGGTAACAGGCTAAGAGAGTATTCAGACAAGAACAGACACAGCAGCAAGATACAGGAGTGGTTCTAGGTATGCGGCCCCTAGAAGGCGGAACGAACAGGCTAGGAGCGTGTTCAGACAGGAACAGGCAAGATACAGGAACGGGTCTAGGTATGCGGCCCCTAGAAGGTGGAAAGAACAGGCTAGGAGCGTGTTCACACTGGCCTGGAAATACAGCCTCCAGGATAGGCAGAAAACAACAGGCTAGAAGATAGTTCAGACAGGACACAGTTCAGACACGGGAACTGATACCGCAAGGCAGGAAACATAGACAGGACCTGGCACATCAGTGACTAGAAGCCAACTGACAGAACAAAATTCTCAGGCAAGGATTCCAGGAAAGAGCTGGGTTAAATACCAGGTGACAGACAGCAATAGGCTGAGGACGCACAAGGGTTGTGCCCGCAGCAGCTACAAGAAGCAGGAAGTGATCGGGCGCCGCCCTTAAGCAGAAGAAACAGAGGCAAGCAGACAGCATGGAGGAAAGCCAGAGTGATAGTCTGGACTGGAAATCAAGTGCGCGCTCTTGCACAGTGGGAGATGGACCACTATGCAAGGACGCCGCCAGGTATGTTACACAATATCTCCTTCGCCTTCTGGTGGTATGGGCCTGTAACTTTCTTTGATGGGTGGATGGTCACCTGTGGGTATATGGTGTTGTACCCCTTTAATCCTCCCAAAGTCAAGTGGGTGTTTACTGAATACCTGCTCGTATTCCTGAACCACCCGGTGTACACCCTGCTTCTGATGGGCAGGAGTGGTGTCTGTCCCAACATGGAGCTGTTAACACCAATCCTCCACCTGGGTTCCCGGGTCTCCACTTCGTCTGGTGAGGTTAAGGACTCTGCCGTGTGTATGCAGTTGTTATCTACTGTGTACAGTTTGGCAACAGTGGCGTAGCGTGGTAAACTAATCTCGTCCTCCCCATAGTTTAGGAGGCGTACGGGCACCCTCCCATTGCGTACATCCACCACCCCTCTGGCAGTCAAGAGTGTAGGTCTATGCTCCGAGCTAAGGGGCTCTACTACCGCCTGGTAGCTCCGTCCTTTGAGACCTATTGCTGCTCTACACCAAATCAGCATGTCACTCATTGGGGGGGATCACAATGGGTATCGGGTCTGTCACCCGTAGCTTACCAATTTCACCACCTGATAGCTTTACCTGTTGCTGGTACATAAGGGCTTGGATCTCTTTCAGGAGCACCCTCCTCTGCCCTGGTCTGGCGGTGTCAGCCATCTGTTGGTGCAAGAACACTTCTCCCAAACAGTTACTAACAATATTTGTGCCAAGTACCTTATACAAGTCTGTATCATCAGTTCCACTCTTCCCACCTTTACTGCCACATCCTTAACCCCGACTAGGTTAAGGGGGAGGCCATTAGAGGCATACAAGGAAAGGTTTGGAGCTGGCGGGCGAAGTTCGTCTAGGGACCAGAACCTTTTGTAGAGGACATCAGGCATGATGGTTACCTGAGATCCCGTGTCCAGCAGGGCAGGTGTCGCGATGCCGTCCAGCACAATGGACAGGAAAGGTATTCCTCCCACGAACCGGCGGTACCAGTTTGATGGGCCTGGTTGGTCTACTCCTGGGTGTCGGCCCTCGGCCCCAGGGTTTCCTCGTTTAAAGGGCAGGTCCGCATGGTGTGGCCTGCTTTATTGCAGCGGTAGCAGATGAAGTCTTCTGGAGGGCGCCGTTGGTCGTTGGTCCTCTCACGGGGTGGCGTTGTCCTCCTACGGGGTGGCGTTGTCCTCCTTCTTCTTCTCATCCAGGGGACATCCTCAGGGCAATCGGCTAGCAGGATCCTTCCTTCCGGCTCAGGCTCTGTCTGTAGCTGCAGGGTGCTCATGACAGTGGCCAGGGTTTTACTTAGCTGGCGCACTTCAGAGCGTAGGCTGTCCAGCTCGCTAGGGGGCACTGTTTGCATCCTTGTTTCGGCCGTTAGTGAAGGAGCGGTGGGTGCTGCAGGCACTGGGGTGGCCCCACCCTGGTAACGCTGTATAGCAGTGTCTGTGGTTTCCAGGGGCTGCAGGCCCTTTATAGCCATGTCCTTAAGGGTGTCAAAGGTGGCATCTGGATGGTCTAAGGCCCACCACCGTACAGTTCTGCTCTCCTCCTGGGACTTCAACCCCTGGATGAACTGTTCCGTCAGCATTTTATTTTCCTCATGGATGCTGGCTGGACTAACCTGTTTCAGGGCCCGCAGGCCCTCCTGTAAGTGCCAGGCATAGTCCCGGATACTGTCCTCGGGTTTCTGGACACACTGGTAGAACCTCATCCGAAGATCTGTCTCAGTGCAGTTTTCAAACTCTGCTTGCAATCTTTTAAAGATGATGGACACTGATTCTTGGTCTGCGGCTGGCCAGGTTTCAACTTCTCGCTCAGCGGCACCAGTCAATTGTCCTAACACTACAGCGGCTCTCTGCTTGCCAGTCATAGAATACATATCCAGTATGCCGCATATTTTCCTCTTGAATCCGGACAGTGTGTCTGGCTTACCATTATACTGGGGGAACCACGTCGCTCCAGGGATATACGGCAGGGCCATATGTATCAACGGAGTTACGACCCCTGCTGGTGGAGCGGCCGCCCTGGCTTGTGCGGCGCCGGGTGCAGGTTGGGCATCCTGAGCTTTAACCGGTGCTCCGGCAGCTTGCTGGTCGTCGGCCATGGTTGCGCCCCCCTAGTGAACCGGAGCCTACCTTCTTCAACCAGTAGGCCGCAGTTCCGCGGGCGACGGTCTTCTTTCAGGACCTTCCATCACTTGCGTCTGATGTCAGAGCGTCCTCTGGCTCCTTCCAGGACCTGACGCTTCCTGATTCGACATCAGGGGCGGGGCATGTCCTAGGCTTCGCGCTCTTCCAGCAGTTACGCCCCTCTTCTTCCCGCGCGGCAACAGGAAAAATGGCGGATATGGCGGTAAAACTTCAGGAATGGCGGGAAAACTTCACCACAGTGAGTAACACAGTCCCTTAAGGCGCACAGTACCCGGTGGCAACGGGCACGGAATCCTGTTCGTGACGCCAAAGCATGACGCGCCCCCAGGGCCATGGGGTACTCGGCAGCCGGGCCTCTGGCTGCCGGGGGGGATATCACAGTTGCTGGCCTGGTCCGTGACCCAGGGTGGTCAGTGAAATAGGGGAATACTTTTACATGGGGTTTTTTCATGACGCCACCTGTGCTGTCTGGTGAGGATCACCAGCGCTGCAACAGTCCTCTGAGGCCGATGGTAGGGCAGCTTGGGATGGAATGGCTCCCCACAGTTGGAGCGGGCCTCAGGGCAGCGTGGAGGATATACTGGATGGTGGTGCAGGGGAGAGATGGCAGGACGGTCACAGAGGAAGGATGGACACTCACACGGGGGTAAGCTTCATTACCTTTACTGGTGATGCTGCAGGCACGGTCCAGGGTACTCTAGGTGAAGGGCGCACTTCTGGACTCTCCCCAGTGAGCGGGTATAGGGCCTCCTGATCCGTTGCTTTACTCTCTAGGCTTCTGGCCTGCCTGAAGCTGGGCCTAGCTTGGTTACTGTCTCTCTCTGCACCTGCTGACCTGGTGGTAGGGCCTTCTCTTTGGAGATCACTCTCCCTGGATGCTGGGACCTCTGTGACTCCTGGCTCTGGTACTACAATCAGCATTAGGTGGACCAGGGACCTGTAGTTCTCCAGGGGTTCCGGTGGTTCCTACTGGGTATAAGGAGTTCCTGTAGGCGCGGACCCAGTGTCCGGTATGTAGATCGAGGTGAGCTTACTATGCTCCTCTGCCCCCTGAGTTCCACTCTCCTTTTCTCCTCGCCGTCGACCACACTCGGGGCCCTTACTACTTGGCAGCTGGCGTGCTGAGTCTTCACTGCTCTCTGAGCGTCGGCACGCTCTCAGCTCACTCAGAGCTGTGTTCCTGTCTGAACACTGACACTAGACTTCATTGAGCTGCCTGGCTCCACCTTCCCTTTTTATATCCCTATCAGGGCTCCCTCTGCTGGTCTGAGGTGGAAGGTGGAGGTGTATGAATGTAGTGAGGGCCTCTTATGGAGAAGTCCTTCCGTGCACCCTTCTGGGTTCTGTGGCACCAATGCGCAGCAGGGGCGTCACGTAAGCAATACGGGTGAATCGTTACCAATAGTGTTGAGCCACCCCCGTAGTGTTCGAGTTCGGTTCGGTTCGTCGAACACCCGTGTGTTCGCCGAACTGTTCGTCGAACTGTTCGTCGAACACCTTCGAACACCGTTAAAACCAATGGCAGGCAAACAAAAACACATAGAAACACATAGAAAACACCTTCAAAGGTGTCCAAAAGCTGACAAACTGCTCAGAAGACACAACTAACACATGGAAAAGTGACAAGTACATATAGTCATGCGAAAATAAAAGAGGTGGAGGAGTAAAAGGAGGGGGAGACACAGATATAGGCATGTCATGCCCTTCTAAAATCCAAAAAGTGAGAAGCCGACACGGCCAGTCCGCTCCTGCCCGTGCCACCTCCGTGTCGCCGGGTTTGTGCCAGAGCCGCGGTGAACCCTGATGGCCAGCCCCCCTCTCCCAATACTGGTGCCTGTCCGCTGGTGGGTCGAGCGAGCCCCCCTGTGGTGGAGGCAGCTCTAAGCTTTTTAATTTAAATTGTCTCTCTAATTTGAATGAATACACTTTAAATCCATTTACAAGGATCTATTGGAGGGCAAGTCTCATGCCAGCAGCCGCGTAATTCCAGCTCCAGTAGCGTCCACTAAAGCTGCTGCAGTTAAAAAGCTTTTATAAGGATCGAGCTCGGCTGTCCACCGCAAGGCATCCTAGTGCCAGTCCCAGCCCCTATGCCTTGGGGTGCCTCCTGATGCTCTTCACTGAGTATCCCATGGTCCCGAAGCATTTCCTTTGAAAAAATTAAGTGTCTAAACTACAGGTGGTGTAGCTTGCTTAACAGCCGGGATAATCCGCTGACTAGCAGACACTGCTACTAGGCACAAAGTATTTCCTGGGCTAGATGCAGTTAAAAATTTGAATTAGATACTCTCGTTGGATGCTGAGAAAGCATTCCATAGAGTCTCCTGGCACGCCATATATGATTCTCTTAAAAAGCTTGGGGTAGGGGTCTAGGGGACCCTTTTATAGCCAAAATCACGTCCCTGTATCGCAATACGTCACCTAGGCTGAAGATAAATGGAACTGTAGCACCCTGAGGGCTCGGTTGCTACAGACGTATTGCACCTCACCCAGAGGTGTGATATCTCACTCTCAGGTAAGGATGGAGTGTGGATCAGGACCCGACACCTGCATGCATTACACCACATTGCCGTGGGGCAGGGCGACCAATATGCCCCTGAGATGGGCACGACAGTCCCTGTCCCTGGCTGGAGTGGGGGGAGGGAACACTGAGGAAGGGGAACCCTGTAGTGCAGGAGCAGGGAGGAAGCAGTTCCTGGGTGCATTGAGAAGGGAGTATAAAAGGTGGGCACCATCTTAGTTCAGTGCAGAGAAGTCTGAGCAGAAGTGGCAGGGAGCAGGGGCTCTGCATGAGCTCTGCTCCGGAGGCGGGCCTAGTAACAGAGGCCCAGGCCTGGAAGAGGGAGAAGGAAGGAAGAGGAGCGGAGAAGGCTCCAGGAACGAGGAATGAAGGGATCCCAGGGGTGTGGACGGGCGAGTCGCCACCGCACGCCCGACTCCACCTGCGTGGAGGGGTCAGGCCAAAGGGGGAGACCGGTCCCCGAACTAGTGGAGGCAGGAAACGACCCTCAGCTAGAAACCGGAGGCTCTGACATTTTATGTGGCGCAGCCCCTCGCTACACCCGCTAGGAAGGCACCACATAGGGTCAGGGAAACTGGCGCCAAGTTTACCAAGAGGAGGCCCGAGGCAGCCGGACAGAAGTGTTGGTAAGAAAGGCCAGACAAAGGACACACAAAGGGGGTCCTGTGAAGTGCTCCAAAGTTATCTGGGAGTTGTCTGAGCCCCTCACCTGGTGAGCACAGTACGACGTGGGCAGCCGTTACCTGCAGACGTGGTCTGGATAATAAGAACTGTGAGTAAAGGCCCTGGACTGCATCACTGACTCCGTGTCGTTACTGCTGCTGCCCTGCACCATCACCCCCATCCTCCGCATACACTGCCCTGAGGCTATACTCCTCCCGTGGGGAGTTATGCTACGCTCTGCTGCACCCACAACACCAGCCTCAGCGGTCTGCCCTGTAGCGGCGGTTCACTCTGACCGCAATCCACGGGTGGCGTAGTCGGACATTTAAACATCAAAACCACATAAATAGTTCCGCCACTGGTTTGACCGCCCTGAGCCACGGAACCGGGTCGCCGCCACGAAGACTACAACCACCAGCATCCACCAAAAAGGGTCCGGCTCCGGGTGTCCCAAGGCCCAGGGGGTGCGTCAGAACATTTTCATCACCTTTCACAATCACCAATGGGACAAGGCAGGGATGTCCTCTGTCCCCTCTCTTATACATCCTAGTGACGGAGCACCTGCTCTCATCAATTCGCCATAACCCCAATATTAGGTGGATTGAGGTGGGAGGCACCGAGTACAAGTGCTCTCTATTTGCTGATGATGTCCTAGTATATATCACTCAATCACATATATCCATCCATGCTGTTATGGCTGAAATAGATCACTTTGTTACATGGTAAAATTTTAAAATCAATGCAGCGAAGTCTGAGGCCCTCGATGTCTCCCTCCCCAAATCCATATAGGATTCCATCCAGTCCAACTTTCCCTTTGCCTGGCCCTCACAGGGTATCAAATACTTAGGAATTCCTATTCATAGAGACCTCTCCCATCTATGTTATCTTAATTTTGGGCCCTTTATTGAACAATTCCATACAGACCACGGTTGGCAAGTTAGAACTGTAAGATTCACTACGTGAACCCACTGGTGTTTTGTGGAAAAGCACATGTACACTGTGTTCCAAATTATTATGCAAAAAGTGTTTAGGAGTGATAAGGGAAGAATTTGTTTGTTTGTCAGTTAAACTCATTGATGGTGATGTGTGTCAGGGCTCTTTATATCACTGTAAGCAATTGCAGACACCAGTGCTAATTAGTTTGGCAGGTGTGTCCAATGAAAGGCAAGACTACTTAAGAAGGCTCTCTCACATTATTCAGCAGCCTACATTTTCTGCCAAAATGGGAAAGAAAAAGGATGTGTCGGCTGCTGAGAAGCAACAAATTGTGGAGTGTTTAGGTCAAGGCATGACTACAATCAACATTGTGCGATGATCAGGATGAAGTGTCTTGGCAATCAAGAAGTATGTAGCTGATTCACAGTACACACGTGTGCGTGCTGATAAGGGCAAATTGAGGGCTCTTTCCTACAGGCAATTACGTCAGGTTGAAAGAGCAGCGGCAAAAAAGCCTTGTCATAGCAGCAGACAAGTTTTTGAAGCTGCTTGTGCCTCCAACGTCCCCCGAACAACAAGATGCAGGGTCCTTCAGAGGTTTGCAGCTGTGCATACGCCATCCTGTCGACCTCCTCTATCCACTTCACACAAGCAGAAACGGCTCCAGTGGGCCAAACATTACATGAAGACTGATTTCAAAACTGTTTTGTTCACGGATGAGTGCCGTGCAGCGCTCGATGGTCCAGATGGATGGAGTGGAGGATGGCTGGTTGATGGACACCCCACGCAAACACGGCTACAGCGCCAACAAGGAGGAGGTGGAGTAATGTTTTGGGCTGGAATCATGGGGAGAGAGATTGTCGGCCCCTTTAGGATCCCTGAAGGCGCTAAAGATGAACTCCATAATGTATGTGGATTTTCTCAAACAGCACTTCCTGCCATGGTTCAAGAAGAAGAACCGTGTATTTCACAGCAAGATCATTTTTCTGCATGATAATGCACCATCTCATGCTGCACATAAAACATCTGCATCTCTGGCTGATATGGGCATAAAAGGGGACAAACTTATGGTGTGACCCCCATGCTCCCCTGACCTCTACCCCATTCAGAACCTTTGGAGCATCATTAAAAGGAGTGTCTATGATGGCGGGAGGCAGTTCACATCTAAGCAACAGCTCTGGGAGGGTATTCTGTCCTCATGCAAAACAATTGAAGCAGAAACCATCCAAAACCTGACAAATTCAATGGACGAGAGAGTTCAAAAGCTCCTTTCGAACAAGGGGTCCTATGTGAAAATGTAACATCACCTAGAATAAAGTTTTGAGTTGAAAACTGTTTGATTTCAGTTTCTAACAACCTGCTAATGCTTATAATTTCAAAAATGACCATTTTTTTGGTCTTTATTAAAATGAAAAGGTTGATCGAAAAGTTTGGGGGATCTAAGAGTGTGGCAACCCAGTAGTCATGATTACTTCGAATTCTGACAATATGAGGGTCATGCTGCAGGTAGTGCAGCAAGAAGGCACTTATGTGTCTTGCGCATCTCGGAGCCCCAAAATTATTTTCCGGGCTAGATGCAGCTAAAAATTATTTTTAATTTTAAATCTGGTGGAGCTTATTATAGATGGCCTAATAGGATCAGTGCTGCACACTGCTACAAAGCCCAAATTATTTTCCAGTCAAGATACAGATAAACATGATTAGTAATTTGAAAGCTTAAAACGTTTGGTAGGGTGATTTTAACCAATCATCAAGCTTTTACTCTCCCCAGGATGACACAGGGGTAGAAAAGTCGTTTCGGATCCATGATTTGTTCATCTTTATGAACGTGAGTCTGTCTACATTATCAGTGGAGAGCCGCGTGCGCTTATCTGTCAGCACACCACCAGCAGCGCTGAACACACATTCAGACAGAACGCTGGCTGCGGGGCATGACAAGATCTCCAAGGCGTAAGTGGCTAGCTCCGGCCATTTATCCAGATTGGAAGCCCAAAAAGAGCAAGGGTCCAGTGACACAGTCGTGGCTTCAATGTTTACTTGGAGATACTCCTGTACCATCGTCTCTAGGCGTTGACTATGTGTCAGACTTCTTGTCTCCTGTGGCCTTGCAAAGGATGGGCTAAAAAAGTGGTGAAATGATTCCGCAAAATTGATGTTACCAGCAGATACTGTGGTTCTGTTACGGTTTGAGTGCTGAACACTTGACGGTCCCACGGTTGGCAAGTTGGAACTGTGAGATTCACTACGTGCACCACTGGTATTTTGTGGAAAAGCACATGTAAGATTCTGCAACAGTCTCTGCTGATACTCCTGCATGCGTGCATCCCTTTCTATGGCAGGAATAATTTCTGCAAATTTACTTTTGTACCGGGGATCTAACAGTGTGGCAACCCAGTAGTCAGGATTATTTCTAATTCTCACAATTCGAGGGTCATGTTGCAGGTAGTGCAGCAAGAAGGCACTCGTGTGTTGCGCATCCAGGAGCACCAAGTCCCTGTTGTGTTGGTGGCGAGGTAACAATCATGCTTCCTTCCTCTGTCCTCTCCCCCCAACCTCGCACAACAGAAATGTGATCAAGGTCTCCCTCATCTGATGAGTCTTCCATCAGTTCGTCCTCCACTTCTTCCTGGGCTCCTGCACCTTCCTCACTAGTTTGGCTGCTACCATGCGCCCTGGTAAAACCATCTCCCCCACCCTCACATGCCTGCCGCCTTGGTGCTGCCGACCTTCTGGACCTTGCAGATGTTAGCCCTTCCGCATACAACTCCTCCTCCTCTACTTCCTCCACCTCCTCTTGTGCCACCACCTGACTCCGAATTCTGTTTAACATGTGCTCCAGCATGTAAATCACCGGAATAGTCATGCTGATAATGGCATCGTCAGCACTAAACATCTTCGTCGCCATTTCAAAACTGTGCAGAAGGGTGCATAGGTCCCTGATCTGAGACCACTCCTCCAGCGTGATTTGCCCCACCTCTGAATCTCGTTGGCCCAGGCTATACGTCAGAACGTATTGCACCAGGGCTTGTCGGTGCTGCCACAGTCGTTGCAACATGTGCAGAGTTGAATTCCACCGGGTAGGCACATCGCATTTTAGCCGGTGAAGTGGCAGGCCCAACGACTTCTGTAGAGATGTAAGTCGCTGAGCTGCAGGATGCGAACGGCGGAAGTGAGCACACAGCGACCGTGCCCTCTGCAGAAGGCCATCTAGTCTGGGATAGTGGGCTAAAAATTGCTGGACAACCAGGTTCAACACGTGAGCCATACAAGGCACGTGTGTGACATTGCCCCGGCGAAGGGCCGCACCCAGGTTTGCAGCATTGTCGCACACGGCCTTCCCTGGTTTCAGGTCCAGTGGAGACAACCATTCATGAAATTGGTTCTCCAGAGCTGACCACAACTCCTCAGCTGTGTGACTCACATTTCCCAGACATTTCAATGTAAAAACCGCCTGATGACGTTGAGCCCTACTGCCAGCATAGTAAGGAGGTGTGCAGGATCCCTTCTGCGCAGTTAGAAAGCTTGTGGCATGACCAGACAGGCTTTGGGTGCAGGTGGAAGACCGAGAGGAGGTTGAGGAGGCAGAAGCAGTGGAGGAACTTTGACATAAAGAGGATTGACGCACAACTCGTGGGGACGGCAAGACTTGGACAGCAGCCCCTTGTCCTGCTGTCACCATAGTTACCCAGTGCCCAGTCAGCGACATGTAACGCCCCTGTCCATGCCTACTCGTCCAAGTGTCTGTGGTGAAATGCACCCTGTCACACACAGAGTTTCTCAAAGAAGCGGTGATGTTGTGTGCGACATGCTGGTGGAGCGCAGGCACACCTTTCTTTGAGAAGTAGTGCCGACTGGGCATCTGGTACTGGGGCACTGCGACGGACATAAGGTCTCGAAAATCCTCTGTGTCCACCAGGCGGAAAGGCAGCATTTCTGTAGCCAAGAGCTTGCAGATGGTGAAATTCAACCTCTTAGCTTTCTCATGGCTAGGAGGAAATGGTCTTTTACTTGTCCACATCTGAGGGACCGAGGGCTGGCTATTGTGCTTAGACGGGGTTGATAAGGGTGTCCCCGGCAAACTGCCGGTCTGTGAGGAAGATGCAGGCGGACATGTTAGGTTGCCTTCATCCAAAGGTGGTGCTATCGATGTCGGACAGCGCTCAACACCAGCTGGTGTTACCACCTCCAAAGAAAATGATGACCTGCCAATCACGCTGGCTGTTGCGGGTAAAGAGGTGGCAGGTCTGCGCCCCAAAACAGGTGTGACTGCTGTCCCCCCAGTCACAGAGGATGAAGAGGCCGCGGATGCACAAGATATGGCAGACGGTGGTTGGCCCGGCCGGCTAGGCCGCATTGTAGCACACTGAGCTTCCCACTGCAACTTATGCTTCATGTCCATGTGCCGGTTCATGCATGAAGTACTCAAACTATGTATTTTTTGGCCTCTACTTAGCTTTTGCTGACAAATGTTACAGATAACACGAGTTGGGTCATCTTTATCGATCTGAAAAAATGCCCAGGCTATGCAAGGCTTAGCACCCATGCGACCTGAAGAGCCACCACGACTTGTGGTGAGAGGCAGAGTTGTGTTTGAGGATGCAGTTGTTGACGTGCTTCCAGTACTACGTCTCTGTCCAGGAAGGCGCAACCTGACCTCGTCGTCACTAGCATCTTCCTCCACCTCCTCTGCTGACCTCATCTCTTGGCTGACTGTGGGTTGACAGTAAGTGGGATCTCCGACCTCATCATCATCACCCTGTGCGTTATCACACCCGTCGTCCTCAGAGCCAACCTGTTCCTGCCCTGACAAAAAACTAAAGTTGTCGCTCCAATCAGGTATTTGAGTCTTATCATCGTCTTCCTCATTGTCTCCACCAACAGGAGTTACAGTTTGGGAATGAGGGTCTACATTATGGTCAGAACCTTCTGCGTCTGGTCCTGGATCCGACTCATAAAGATTCTGGGCATCAGTGCAGATCATTTCCTCGTCTGGATTCACAGAAGCGCTGGAGTCGACCTCTGATTCCCAGGCTATAGTATGAGTAAACAGCTCTGCAGACTCAACCATCTGTTCTACCTCATACTCAGACGGGCAGCTGGAGATTTGGGAGCTGTGAGGAAGCAAGTGCGATTTGGGTGACACCTTTGAGGACTGGAGTATTTGTGATGTTGAAGTTGATGTGGAGGAGAGCCCACTTAAAGGAGCACTTGATATCTGTTGAAGCACCTGCTGTTTTTGTGCCTCATCTGGAATTTGTAGCGATTGGCGTGGCCGTAAGAAAGGGATCTTATCACATTGTCCGCTAAAAGAAGTAGACATTTTAGTTTGGCTGGAAGATGGTCTTTCTTCTGCAGATGTTACTGTTGCTTTAACACCTACCCCACGGACACAACCTTTTTTCCCCTTCCCAACACGCCTATTCCCCTTTCCACCAGCAGCAGGCCTTTTTCCACTCATTTTGGTGGTTAACTAATTCACAACTCTGGAGTTGTTTGCACAAAAAAACAATGGATGGTAACCGAGCAGAGCTGAGTGGCCAAACTGTGGTATTAGGCCAAAACTATTGGCTGGGTTAGATGCAGAAAAAAATTATTTTGAATTTGCAACCTGATGGAGGTCAGTATAGATGGACTAATAGAGAAAGTCCGACACACTACTAGAAGGCCAAATATTTTTTCAGAGGTAGATGCAGAAAAAAATATATTCAGTTTGCAACCTGATGGAGGTCAGTATAGATGGATTAATAGAACAAGACCCACACACAGCTAGAAGCCCAATATTTTTTCAGAGGTAGATGCAGAAAAAAATATATTCAGTTTGCAACCTGATGGAGGTCAGTATAGATGGACTAATAGAACAAGTCCCACACACTGCTAGAAGCCCAAATATTTTTTCAGAGGTACTGTAGATGCAGATAAAAATTAGTTTTAATTTGCAACCTGATGGAGGTCAGTATAGATGGACTAATAGAGAAAGTCCGACACACTATTAGAAGGCCAAATATTTTTTCAGAGGTAGATGCAGAAAAAAATATATTCAGTTTGCAACCTGATGGAGGTCAGTATAGATGGACTAATAGAACAAGTCCCACACACTGCTAGAAGCCCAAATATTTTTTCAGAGGTACTGTAGATGCAGATAAAAATTAGTTTTAATTTGCAACCTGATGGAGGTCAGTATAGATGTGCTAATAGAGAAAGTCCGACACACTACTAGAAGGCCAAATATTTTTTCAGAGGTAGATGCAGAAAAAAATATATTCAGTTTGCAACCTGATGGAGGTCAGTATAGATGGACTAATAGAACAAGTCCCACACACTGCTAGAAGCCCAAATATTTTTTCAGAGGTACTGTAGATGCAGATAAAAATTAGTTTTAATTTGCAACCTGATGGAGGTCAGTATAGATGGACTAATAGAGAAAGTCCGACACACTACTAGAAGGCCAAATATTTTTTCAGAGGTAGATGCAGAAAAAAATATATTCAGTTTGCAACCTGATGGAGGTCAGTATAGATGGATTAATAGAACAAGACCCACACACAGCTAGAAGCCCAATATTTTTTCAGAGGTAGATGCAGAAAAAAATATATTCAGTTTGCAACCTGATGGAGGTCAGTATAGATGGACTAATAGAACAAGTCCCACACACTGCTAGAAGCCCAAATATTTTTTCAGAGGTACTGTAGATGCAGATAAAAATTAGTTTTAATTTGCAACCTGATGGAGGTCAGTATAGATTTACTAATAGAGAAAGTCCGACACACTACTAGAAGGCCAAATATTTTTTCAGAGGTAGATGCAGAAAAAAATATATTCAGTTTGCAACCTGATGGAGGTCAGTATAGATGGACTAATAGAACAAGTCCCACACACTGCTAGAAGCCCAAATATTTTTTCAGAGGTACTGTAGATGCAGATAAAAATTAGTTTTAATTTGCAACCTGATGGAGGTCAGTATAGATGGACTAATAGAGAAAGTCCGACACACTACTAGAAGGCCAAATATTTTTTCAGAGGTAGATGCAGAAAAAAATATATTCAGTTTGCAACCTGATGGAGGTCAGTATAGATGGATTAATAGAACAAGACCCACACACAGCTAGAAGCCCAATATTTTTTCAGAGGTAGATGCAGAAAAAACTATATTCAGTTTGCAACCTGATGGAGGTCAGTATAGATGGACTAATAGAACAAGTCCCACACACTGCTAGAAGCCCAAATATTTTTTCAGAGGTACTGTAGATGCAGATAAAAATTAGTTTTAATTTGCAACCTGATGGAGGTCAGTATAGATGGACTAATAGAGAAAGTCCGACACACTACTAGAAGGCCAAATATTTTTTCAGAGGTAGATGCAGAAAAAAATATATTCAGTTTGCAACCTGATGGAGGTCAGTATAGATGGATTAATAGAACAAGACCCACACACAGCTAGAAGCCCAATATTTTTTCAGAGGTAGATGCAGAAAAAAATATATTCAGTTTGCAACCTGATGGAGGTCAGTATAGATGGACTAATAGAACAAGTCCCACACACTGCTAGAAGCCCAAATATTTTTTCAGAGGTACTGTAGATGCAGATAAAAATTAGTTTTAATTTGCAACCTGATGGAGGTCAGTATAGATGGACTAATAGAGAAAGTCCGACACACTACTAGAAGGCCAAATATTTTTTCAGAGGTAGATGCAGAAAAAAATATATTCAGTTTGCAACCTGATGGAGGTCAGTATAGATGGATTAATAGAACAAGACCCACACACAGCTAGAAGCCCAATATTTTTTCAGAGGTAGATGCAGAAAAAAATATATTCAGTTTGCAACCTGATGGAGGTCAGTATAGATGGACTAATAGAACAAGTCCCACACACTGCTAGAAGCCCAAATAATTTTTCAGAGGTACTGTAGATGCAGATAAAAATTAGTTTTAATTTGCAACCTGATGGAGGTCAGTATAGATGGACTAATAGAGAAAGTCCGACACACTACTAGAAGGCCAAATATTTTTTCAGAGGTAGATGCAGAAAAAAATATATTCAGTTTGCAACCTGATGGAGGTCAGTATAGATGGACTAATACAACAAGTCCCGCACACAGCTAGAAGCCCAAATATTTTTTCAGAGGTACTGTAGATGCAGATAAAAATTAGTTTTAATTTGCAACCTGATGGAGGTCAGTATAGATGGACTAATAGAGAAAGTCCGACACACTACTAGAAGGCCAAATATTTTTTCAGAGGTAGATGCAGAAAAAAATATATTCAGTTTGCAACCTGATGGAGGTCAGTATAGATGGACTAATAGAACAAGTCCCACACACTGCTAGAAGCCCAAATATTTTTTCAGAGGTACTGTAGATGCAGATAAAAATTAGTTTTAATTTGCAACCTGATGGAGGTCAGTATAGATGGACTAATAGAGAAAGTCCGACACACTACTAGAAGGCCAAATATTTTTTCAGAGGTAGATGCAGAAAAAAATATATTCAGTTTGCAACCTGATGGAGGTCAGTATAGATGGATTAATAGAACAAGACCCACACACAGCTAGAAGCCCAATATTTTTTCAGAGGTAGATGCAGAAAAAACTATATTCAGTTTGCAACCTGATGGAGGTCAGTATAGATGGACTAATAGAACAAGTCCCACACACTGCTAGAAGCCCAAATATTTTTTCAGAGGTACTGCAGATGCAGATAAAAATTAGTTTTAATTTGCAACCTGATGGAGGTCAGTATAGATGGACTAATAGAGAAAGTCCGACACACTACTAGAAGGCCAAATATTTTTTCAGAGGTAGATGCAGAAAAAAATATATTCAGTTTGCAACCTGATGGAGGTCAGTATAGATGGATTAATAGAACAAGACCCACACACAGCTAGAAGCCCAATATTTTTTCAGAGGTAGATGCAGAAAAAAATATATTCAGTTTGCAACCTGATGGAGGTCAGTATAGATGGACTAATAGAACAAGTCCCACACACTGCTAGAAGCCCAAATATTTTTTCAGAGGTACTGTAGAGGCAGATAAAAATTAGTTTTAATTTGCAACCTGATGGAGGTCAGTATAGATGGACTAATAGAGAAAGTCCGACACACTACTAGAAGGCCAAATATTTTTTCAGAGGTAGATGCAGAAAAAAATATATTCAGTTTGCAACCTGATGGAGGTCAGTATAGATGGATTAATAGAACAAGACCCACACACAGCTAGAAGCCCAATATTTTTTCAGAGGTAGATGCAGAAAAAAATATATTCAGTTTGCAACCTGATGGAGGTCAGTATAGATGGACTAATAGAACAAGTCCCACACACTGCTAGAAGCCCAAATAATTTTTCAGAGGTACTGTAGATGCAGATAAAAATTAGTTTTAATTTGCAACCTGATGGAGGTCAGTATAGATGGACTAATAGAGAAAGTCCGACACACTACTAGAAGGCCAAATATTTTTTCAGAGGTAGATGCAGAAAAAAATATATTCAGTTTGCAACCTGATGGAGGTCAGTATAGATGGACTAATACAACAAGTCCCGCACACAGCTAGAAGCCCAAATATTTTTTCAGAGGTACTGTAGATGCAGATAAAAATTAGTTTTAATTTGCAACCTGATGGAGGTCAGTATAGATGGACTAATAGAGAAAGTCCGACACACTACTAGAAGGCCAAATATTTTTTCAGAGGTAGATGCAGAAAAAAATATATTCAGTTTGCAACCTGATGGAGGTCAGTATAGATGGACTAATAGAACAAGTCCCACACACTGCTAGAAGCCCAAATATTTTTTCAGAGGTACTGTAGATGCAGATAAAAATTAGTTTTAATTTGCAACCTGATGGAGGTCAGTATAGATGGACTAATAGAGAAAGTCCGACACACTACTAGAAGGCCAAATATTTTTTCAGAGGTAGATACAGAAAAAAATATATTCAGTTTGCAACCTGATGGAGGTCAGTATAGATGGATTAATAGAACAAGACCCACACACAGCTAGAAGCCCAATATTTTTTCAGAGGTAGATGCAGAAAAAACTATATTCAGTTTGCAACCTGATGGAGGTCAGTATAGATGGACTAATAGAACAAGTCCCACACACTGCTAGAAGCCCAAATATTTTTTCAGAGGTACTGCAGATGCAGATAAAAATTAGTTTTAATTTGCAACCTGATGGAGGTCAGTATAGATGGACTAATAGAGAAAGTCCGACACACTACTAGAAGGCCAAATATTTTTTCAGAGGTAGATGCAGAAAAAAATATATTCAGTTTGCAACCTGATGGAGGTCAGTATAGATGGATTAATAGAACAAGACCCACACACAGCTAGAAGCCCAATATTTTTTCAGAGGTAGATGCAGAAAAAAATATATTCAGTTTGCAACCTGATGGAGGTCAGTATAGATGGACTAATAGAACAAGTCCCACACACTGCTAGAAGCCCAAATATTTTTTCAGAGGTACTGTAGATGCAGATAAAAATTAGTTTTAATTTGCAACCTGATGGAGGTCAGTATAGATGGACTAATAGAGAAAGTCCGACACACTACTAGAAGGCCAAATATTTTTTCAGAGGTAGATGCAGAAAAAAATATATTCAGTTTGCAACCTGATGGAGGTCAGTATAGATGGATTAATAGAACAAGACCCATACACAGCTAGAAGCCCAATATTTTTTCAGAGGTAGATGCAGAAAAAACTATATTCAGTTTACAACCTGATGGAGGTCAGTATAGATGGACTAATAGAACAAGTCCCACACACTGCTAGAAGCCCAAATAATTTTTCAGAGGTACTGTAGATGCAGATAAAAATTAGTTTTAATTTGCAACCTGATGGAGGTCAGTATAGATGGACTAATAGAGAAAGTCCGACACACTACTAGAAGGCCAAATATTTTTTCAGAGGTAGATGCAGAAAAAAATATATTCAGTTTGCAACCTGATGGAGGTCAGTATAGATGGACTAATACAACAAGTCCCGCACACAGCTAGAAGCCCAAATATTTTTTCAGAGGTACTGTAGATGCAGATAAAAATTATTTTTAATTTGCAACCTGATGGAGGTCAGTATAGATGGACTAATAGAGAAAGTCCGACACACTACTAGAAGGCCAAATATTTTTTCAGAGGTAGATGCAGAAAAAAATATATTCAGTTTGCAACCTGATGGAGGTCAGTATAGATGGACTAATACAACAAGTCCCACACACAGCTAGAAGCCCAAATATTTTTTCAGAGGTACTGTAGATGCAGATAAAAATTAGTTTTAATTTGCAACCTGATGGAGGTCAGTATAGATGGACTAATAGAGAAAGTCCGACACACTACTAGAAGGCCAAATATTTTTTCAGAGCTAGATGCAGAAAAAAATTATATTCAGTTTGCAACCTGATGGGGGTCAGTATAGATGGATTAATAGAACAAGACCCACACACAGCTAGAAGCCCAATATTTTTTCAGAGGTAGATGCAGAAAAAAATATATTCAGTTTGCAACCTGATGGAGGTCAGTATAGATGGACTAATAGAACAAGTCCCACACACTGCTAGAAGCCCAAATATTTTTTCAGAGGTACTGTAGATGCAGATAAAAATTAGTTTTAATTTGCAACCTGATGGAGGTCAGTATAGATGGACTAATAGAATGATGCTATGCCCAAAAGATTTTACTTCACTAGGTGCAGTAAAAAAATTGGTATTCTATACACAGGTGGTATATCTTGCAACACAGATAGGCTACTCCACTGACTAACACACTCTGCAATAGGCCAAAAAGGATTAGCTTTGCTAGATTCAGCCAAATGCTGTGAAAAAAACTTGCACAGCACTGGCACATACCTGCCTGGCAAAAACTGATAGGAACTCATGTAACCTAGTCCTGAAAAGGACTCCAATTACAATTAGTCTTTACTCCCACAACCTATCTATTTAAGAGCACAGACCTCCCTGATAAAAGTCGTAGGAAATGCTGTAACCTAGTCCTTAAAAGGACTGCAATCACAACTATTCCCTACTCCCAAGCTATCTGTATATTTGTGCGAAAATTGGCTTGAAATTAACAAGGTATAGCGCACACAGCAACAGCGGTGCCGTCTAACACGCAGCTGCAGCAGTGAGAAAATGGTGGCGACGGGGAAAATGGCTTGGTCTTATAGGGCAAGGACATGTGACATACACTGCCAATCACACATGCCCTTGCTTGTGTGAAAAAAAGCACTTCGCTCCGTGTGTGCGCTGCTGATAGGCTGACAGATTGCACCTCCCCACTGTAAATGCGGGAAAGAGAAAAAAAAATGGAGATCTTCATTGTTCCTGCAGAGATCCATCCCCTGCCCCTCCCCCCACCCCGCTGTACACTCAAACTGCGTATTAACATTAATTTTCATCATTACTGAGAAAAAATCCAGTTATGATTTTGGTGCACGAACAGTTATCGAACATAACCTCGAACAGCCGAATTTTTCTCAAATTGTTCGTGTTCGCCGAACGGCTTGAACACCGCCCAAAACAGCTCGAATTTGAGATTGGCGAACAGTTCGAGTAGAACAACGCTCATCTCTAGTTACTAACCCTGGACAGCTGAGCTCCCTTCACACGCTGTAGATGTTGGCTGTGTTGCTGGACACAGATCAACTACTATTCCAGCCTGTTGAGTCTCCTTTGCTGCCATCATAGTTCTTTATAGATGCTCAGTCACAGGCTGAGCTTCTTAGGAGACCATGGTACTTCTGTATCAGGGGCGGACCTACCGCCCGTGCAGCCCGTTCATTGAATGGGGGCCCCGAGGGAGAGGGGGCCCTTCTAGCCTCCAGCAGGGCCGCCATCAGGGCATGACTGTCCTGACTCCAGTATGGGGCCCGGCCGGTCGGGGCCCCCTCGGAGCCCTGTTGGGGCCCCCCTCTTGTGCGTCTCCTCATAGGGCCCCCGTAGGGCCGGAGTCAGCACCCAGCGGACCCAGGCAAATGCCGGGGCCCTGAGCAGGCAGGGGGGCCCTCACCGTCGGGCACCCCGCGCGCTATGTGACCCGTGAGCGGAGGAGAGCGGTGTTAGCGCCCGCTCCCCATCGCTTGCTCAGGGACCCGGCACAATACTTACCCCTCCCCGTGCCTCTGCAGCAGCTCCTGCATCCTCCGTGGCTGCTGCACTGTGACATCTCAGGCAGGGGCGGACCTACCGCCCGTGCAGCCCGTTCATTGAACGGGGGGCTCGAGGGAGAGGGGGTCCCTCCAGTCTCCAGCAGGGCCGCCATCAGGGCATGACTGTCCAGACTCCAGTATGGGGCCTGGCCAGTTGGGGCCCCCTCGGAGCATCTACTCATGGGGCCCCCGCAGGGCCGGCGTTAGCACCCGGTCAAATGCCGGGGCACTGAGCAGGCAGGGGGGGCCCCTCACCATCGGGCACCCCGCGCGCTATGGGACCTGGGACCCGTGAGCGGAGGAGAGTGGTCTCAGCGCCCGCTCCCCCCCGTTTGCCTCCGCAGCAGCTCCTGCATCCTCCGTGGCTGCTGCACTGTGACGTCTCAGGTCAGAGGGTGCGGTGACGTCTTTACACCGCGCTCTATCCTGAGCAGTCACAGCGCAGAGCGGGATGAGGTTGGCGACGCTGGAGTCCGGAGCAGCGGCATCAGGTGAGACGTGGGGTGAGTATTTGATTTATTTTTTTTATTGTATGGAGGTCTGTGGCAGTATAAGGGAGGGGGGTGAGGTGGGGGTGTGTGACATCCTGCATGGGGTATTATAAGGGGGGAGGTGTGACATCTTGCAAGGGGCATTATAAGGGAGGGGGGTGTGTGACATCCTGCATGGGGCATTATAAGGGAGGGGGTGTGTGTGACATCCTGCATGGGGCATTATAAGGAAGGGGGTGTGTGTGTCATCCTGCATGGGGCATTATAAGGGGGGGTGACATCCTATACGGGGGGAACAGCCTGCATGGGGCATTATGTGGGGGGAACAGCCTGTGTGGGGCATTATGTGTGGGGAACAGCCTGCATGGAGCGTTATATGGGGGCCAGTATTCTGTATGGAGCATTATGTGGGGGCCATGGAGCGTTATATGGGGGCCAGTATTCTGTATGGAGCGTTATATGGGGGCCAGTATCCTTTATGGAGCGTTATATGGGGGCCAGTATTAGGTATGGAGTGTTATATGAGGGCCAGTATCCTGTATGAAGTGTTATATGGGGGCCAGTATTCTGTATGGAGCATTATATGGGGGCCAGTATCCTGTATGGAGCATTATATGGGGGCCAGTATTCTGTATGGAGCGTTATATGGGGGCCAGTATTCTGTATGGAGCATTATATGGGGGCCAGCATCCTGTATGGAGCATTATATGGGAGCCAGTATTCTGTATGGAGCATTATTTGGGGGCCAGTATCCTGTATGGAGCGTTATATGGGGACCAGTATCCTGTATGGAGCATTTTATGGGGGCCAGTATTCTGTATGGAGCATTTTATGGGGGCCAGTCTCCTGTATGGAGCATTTAATGGGGGCCAGTATACTGTGTGGAGCGATTCGCTGGTTTCTGAGCTATTGTGAAATCTTTGCTTTGTACTATATATATATTTCTCTTCGGTATCTGTGCATCATGAATCTTGGTATGTGTTAAAGGGGCCCACTGAGACTCTTTCGCTCTGGGCCCACAAAAACCTGGAGCCGGCCCTGGGCCCCCGGCCCCATGCTGAGCGCTAGCTGACTCGCCCCCTGGGCCGTGGGGTACTCAGGGCCGGGCCTCTGGATGCGGATGGGGAGTAGTAGTGGAGACCCGGTCCCGTGCTCAGGGTGTCAGGCTTTAAAAGGGGAACCGTCTTTTGATATAGATATAGGGTGAGTTCCGACTACGCCACCCGTGGTTTGCGGTCAGGGATAACCGCCGCTGCAGTGCAGACCGCTGGGGCAGATGTAAGTGTGCGGCCCCAGGGCAGTATAGATAGGTGATGGAGGGGATGATTCCGACCGCAATAGCCAGGAAACGGAGGCCTCTTGAACAGTTCAGGGTCTTTATTAGAACAGGTGAGACGACCCAAAAACAGTCCCGGCTAGAAGGGGGCCTGGATGTCTGAGAACAAGTGGGAAGCCCTCCTGGTCAGGGTGAGGGTGTAGGCCTACCGTGCTCTCTGCGCTCTTTCTGGCTATTTCCCTCCTCGTGGTGTAATAGCCCACGTTCCTGAGCTCGCCGTGTCTTCTCGCTCGTATGGCTTGCAACTTGGGTCCCTTTCTACTCTTGGCCTGGTGCAGCTTTGCTGGTCCCTTCTGCTGTGGCGGAACCTCCGGGCTTCTTAGGCCAAGGGACATACAATCCCCTGCGGGCTGGTTGTTTGCTGTAGGACTTGGAATCGTAACAGCCTCGGACACCAAAGTCCGGTAGATCAGTTTCTCTCTCAGCCAAGACAGGCTCACCTCGCCTTCCGTCCCTGGCTCGTGGCTCCTCTACTGCCACACGACCTCCTCAGCTACAGCTGAACTGACTCTCCCTTCTCTGGGACACCTCTCACTTCAGAGACAGGTCGTCCAGCTCTCACTAACCCTGCCCCCAGTTCCAGCTTTTATAGGGGCAGCCTGCTCCCCCTACTGGCCTGGGACAGGAGATGCTGCATGCTAATGGTCCCTAACTAGGAAAACCTCCCCCTTGCTCTCAGACACAGCTTTATTAAACATTTGTGGCATCCAGGCCAGGGTGACACACTAAGCGCCGGGACATCTCAGCGCTGCTTTCCTCTGTGCAGCAGTGCAGCGCTGCTGTGGCAGCGCCTTCATGATTCCCCTGACTTCTGGTCATGTGACGGCGCCGTCACATGGCCGGAAGTCAGGAGAACCTGGTGGCAGCGACGTGGACGAGCGCCAGGATTCTGCAGGGATCGCATGGGGGTAAGTATAACAAGTTTTATTTTTTTTAAATACAATTAATTAACTAGGAGTGGGGGGAATCAGAGATGCACGGGGGGGATGAGATGCACATGGGGGGATGAGAGATGCGCGGGGGGGATGAGAGATGCATGGGGGGGTGAGAGATGCACGGGGGGGTGAGATGCAAGGGGGGGGATGAGAGCTGCACGGGGGGATGAGAGCTGCACATGGGGGGATGAGAGCTGCACATGGGGAGGATGAGAGCTGCACATGGGGAGGTGAGAAATGCACATGGGGGGTTATGTTTACATAACTTTGTTGCCCTATGAAGGGCAGGGGGGGGCCCAAAAAAATTCTTGCACAGGGGCCCACTACAGTCTATGTCCGCCCCTGTGCTGTATACAGTAGGAGCGATCAGAAAATCTCAGGTTAAACCATCCTAAGGTGACTAAGAAATAATGTCAAAAAATGTAAAAAATAGTTTTCAAAAATGAAAAAAAAAATAAAGTAAAAATTTGTGCAATCAACTCCACATTAAAAATAAAGGACAAAACAGATTTGATATTTTTGTTTCCATAAAAGTCTGACCTATCAAAATCTAAAATGAATTAACCCAGCCAAAAAAATCAAAACTCCAGAATTGCGTTTTCTGTCCCCACGCCTCCTTTAAACAAAAAGCAGTAAAAACTATAAAAATTTCATATATAACCAAAAATCGATATCAATAAAACTGTCAGCTTGCCACACAAAAAAAACAAGCCCTTACACACTTTGATTGATGGAAAAATAAAAACATTCCGCATTTTGGAAAGTGGCGACCCAAGCCAAAACAATTTTTTTTTTTACAAACTATTAATTTTTTTCACTACTTAGATAAAAAAAATCTTTGCAAGTTTCATATTGCCGTAACTGCAGGGTCTCGGGGAATCATGTTTCTGTGTCATTTTTACCATATAATAAATACAGTAAAAACAAAACCCAAAAATCTATGGTGGAATTGAATTTTGTTCAACCTTTTCATGCCACTTGGAATTTTTTCCCATTTTTGAGTACATTGTGGTAATTACAGCTTGTTAAACAAATGCAAGTCCTCAAACGGCTAAAATTGAATAACTGATCAGACTCGCCATAATAAGTCAATGGGTGCACAAAAAATCGATCCAATCTGAGTTGCCATCCGTATATCATTCGTTTTTCACAGTTTTATTGGAATCATTAACACCTTCTCGCATTAAGATGCGAATTAATGTCCTGGGAAGGGGTTCACAAGTGTGTTGGGGGTGCTCACTCACACATGGCTGATGCCTTGCATAACCAACGTTAGTCTCTAACAGCTCGCTTGCATCGGCTCCCATCGGCACGAGGGACTGATGGGTTGCTATGACAGCTTGTGGTCTGCTGAGCTCCATAGGACACTGAGACTTTCACTATATACTGCAATAATATGGTTTTGCAGGATATAGTATAAGTGATCAAATGATCACAAGTTGAAGTCCCTTAAATGACAAAAAAAAATTTTGGGCTATAATTTTTTTTAAATGTAAGAATTAAAATCATCCCTCTTTTAATCCCTTTACAACCCAAGGTGGTTTGCACGTTAATGACCAGGCCAATTTTTACAATTCTGACCAGTGTCACTTTATGAGGTAATTACTCTGGAACACTTGAACGGATCCCCCTGATTCTGAGAATTTTTTTTCATGACATATTGTACTTCATGATTGTGGTAAAATTTCTTCGATATCACTTGTGTTTATTTGTGAAAAAAATGGAAATTAGGCAAAAATTTCGAAAATTTAGCAATTTTCAAAATTTGAATTTTTATGCCCTTAAATCAGAGAGATATGTCACACAAAAAAAGTTAATAAATAACATTTCCCACATGTCTACTTTACATCAGCACAATTTTGGAACCAAATTTTTTTTCTATTAGGGAGCTATAAGGGTTAAAAGTTGAGCAGCGATTTCTCATTTTTCCAACAAAATTTAGAAAACCATTTTTTAGGGACCACATCACATTTGAAGTCACTTTGAGGGGTCTTTATGACAGAAAATACCCAAAAGTGACACCATTCTAAAAATTTCACCCCTCAAGGTGCTCAAAACCATATTCAAGAACTTTATTAACCCTTCAGGTGCTTCACAGGAATTTTTGGAATGTGGAAGAAAAAAATGAACATTTAACTTTTTTTCACAAAAATGTTACTTTAGAACCAATTTTTTTTCTATTTTCTCAGGGGTAACAGGAAAAAATTGACCCCAAAATTTGTTGTGCAATTTCTCCTGAGCACGCAGATACCCCATATGTGGGGAAAAAGCACTGTTTGGGCGCACGGCAGGGTTCGGAAGGGAAGGAGCGCCATTTGACTTTTTGAATGTAAAATTTGCTTGAATAATTAGCAGACGCCATGTTTCGTTTGGAGAGCCCCTGATTTGCCTAAACAGTGGAAACCCCCACAAGTGACACCATCTTGGAAACTAGACCCCTTAGGGAACTTATCTACATGTGTGGTGAGCACATTGAACCCCCAGGTGCTTCACAGAAGTTTATAACATTGAGCCGTAAAAATAAAATTTTCACATTTTTCTCACAAAAATGTTTTTCAGCCCCCAATTTTGCATTTTCATAAGGGTAACAGGAGAAATTGCACCATGTAGTTTGTTGTGCAATTCCTCCTGAGTAAGCAGATAACCCATATGTGGGGGAAAACCACTGTTTGGGCGCACGGCAGGGTTCGGAAGGGAAGAAGTGCCATTTGACTTTTTGAATGTAAAATTTGCTTGAATAATTAACAGACGCCATGTTGCTTTTGGGGAGCCCCTGATGTGACTAAACAGTAGAAACCTCCCACAAGTGACACTGTCTTGGAAACTAGACCCCTCAGGGAACTTATCTAGATGTGTGTTAAGCACCTTGAACCCCCAGGTGCTTCACAGAAGTTTATAACATTGAGCCGTAAAAATAAAATTTTCACATATTTCCCACAAAAATATTTTTCAGCCCTCAGTTTTTCATTTTCATAAGGGTAGCAAACCATGCAGTTTGTTGTGCAATTTCTCCTGAGTAAGCAGATACCCAATATGTGGGGGAAAACCATTGTTTGGGCGCAAAGCAGGGTTCGGAAGGGAAGGAGCGAAATTCGACTTTTTGAATGTAAAATTTGCTTGAATAATTAGTGGATTTGCCCCTGATGTGCCTAAAAAGTGGAAACCCTTCACAAGTGACACCATTTTGGAAACTACTGTAGACCCCTCAGGGAACTTATCTAGATGTGTGGTGAGCACCCTGAACCCCTAAGTGTTTTACAGAAGTTTATAACATGGAACCGTGAAAATAAAAAAAATCTAACTTTTTCCACAAAAATTATGTTTTAGCCCCAATTTTTTTATTTCACTAGGGTAAGAGGAGAATATGGCCCCCAAAAACTTTTGTGCAATTTCTCCTGAATACGCCAATACCCCATATGTGGGGAAAATACAGTGTTTGGGCACATGGCAGAGTTTAGAAGGGAAGGAGCACTGTGTAACTTTTTGAACGCAAAATTGTCTGGAATCGAGAGTGGATGCCATGTCGTGTTTGGTAAGCCCCTGATGTGCCTAAATAGTGGAAAACCCCCACAAGTGACCCCATTTTGGAAACTAGACCCCTCAAGGATTTTATTAAGGGGTATAGTGAACATTTTGAACCCAGAGGTACGACGCAGAATTTGATAGCATTAGGTCATCATATTGAATAAGTTGTCATTAGTCTTGAGCGCAAGTGCTCGCTACTTGAGTTTGCATTGGGTACTCAGGTATGCACCATGTATCGGGGGTTCTCGAGTGACATGCTCGAGTCCCCGCCCGCATGTTTCACGGTTATTAGACACCCAAAAAAAAACATGCGGTGATCGCTCATGCATGGCAGGCAATCCCCGCAAGGTTTTTTTGTCCACTAAGCATATGGGGCAGAGACTTGAGCATGTCACTCGTGCACCCACGATACTCACTGCATACCCGAGCACCCGATACAAACTCAAGCAGCGAGCACTTGGGCTCAACACTAGTCGCCATATCGTCATCTTTTTTTTTTTTTTTTACTTATGAAAAGAATCCCAAACCTAACCCTAGCCCAACCCTAACCCTAGCCCAACCTTAAGCCAACCCTAACCCTAGCCCAACCCTAACCCCTAACCCTAGCCTAACTCTAACCCCAACCCTAACCCTACCCTAATCCCAGCCCTAGCCCTAGCCCAATCCTAACCCTAGCCCAACCCTAACCCCAACCCAAACCCTAACCCTAGCACGACCCTAACCCTAACCCGAGAGTTTATTTTTTAGGCCTTCCTTGTGCGGTATAAGTGATTAGACGACTTTATTCTTCGGGTCGGTGCGATTACAGCGATATCAGAATCATATCGGGTTTTTATGATTGACAGCTGTCACACAGTAAAAGACGCATTTTTTTGTAAAATCTAGTTTTTGCATCACCATATTTTGCTAGCTATAATTTTTCCATATTTTGGCCGTCATGTGATGGCTTCTTTTTTGCGGGATGAGTTGACGTTTTTATTGGTACCATTTTCAGGCACGTGACATTTTTTGATCACTTTCTATTCATATTTTTGGGAGGCAGATATAAACAAAAAACAACAATTCAGGATTTTTTTTTTTTTTATGCTGTTCCGCGTGTGGTAAAATTGATAAGGTAGCTTTATTCTTCGAGTTTACAGCGGTACCACAGTTATATCGTTTTTCTATGTTTTGGCGCTTTTACACAATAAAAGCTACTTTATAGAAAAAAATTTTTTTTGCATCGCTTTATTCTGAGAGCTATAACTTTTTTATTTTTTGGCTGATGGAGCTGTATGGTGGCTTGCTTTTTGCGGGACAAGATGACGTTTTCAGCGGTACCATTTTTATTTATATTTGTCTTTTTGATCGTGTGTTATTCCATTTTTTGTTTGGCAGTATGATGATAAAGCATTGTTTTTTATTTATTTTTTTTACCGTGTTCACTAAAGGGGATAACTAGTGGGAAAGTTTTGTAGGTCAGGTCGTTCCGGAAGCGGCGATACCAAATATGTGTACTTTTATTGTTTTTTTTTTTTCATAATAATATTTATTGATGGGAACATTATATTTTTATTTTTGGTGGATTATTATTATTATTTTTTTTAATATTTTTACAATTTTTATTTTTTATTTTTGTTCACTTTCTCACACTTTTTTTTACTTTTATTCTTTGTCCCACTATGGGACTTTCAGTTTTTTTATTCTGATCGCCTGTATAGCACAGGGATGGAGCACCATCCCTGTGCTATACAGGCTGTCAGCGCTGCAGATGCAGAGGATATTTTGGTCATGCACTGCTCATGACCAAAATATCTTCCTGCTGTCTGGTGACCCAGATGTTGTCATGACAACATCGGGTCCTCATGGCAACATCCAGGAAGCCGCGGCAGACACCTCTGGAGGCCGGAAGAGGAGGTGAGTATTGCGATCACCTCCCCTTGCCACCGCAATGCTGCGATCGACTTCGATCGCAGCATTGTGGGGGTTAATATGCCGGGAGCGGTGCGTGACCGCTCCCAGCACATAGCACCGGGTGTCAGCTGTGTGCGGGCGCGATTGCAAAGACGTATTAATACGTATCAGGCTCTTAAAGCCCAGGGTGCAGATACATATTAATACGTCTTGGGCTTTAAAGGGGTTAACCAGTTAAAAATGATGGACAGAAATAAACAAAACATACTTGGTTGGTACCACTACATTCATAAAAGTCCAATCTATTAAAATATGGAATTATTTTATGCAATTGGTAAATGCAGAAAAGAGATAAAAAAATGTAAATGCCTTAATTGCTAGTTACCTCACCTCCCCAGAAAAATGTAATAATAAGCAAAGTATCATATGTGCATAAAATTAGTATCAATAAAAATGTCAGCTCACCACCCAAAAAACAAGTCCTCACTTATTCACATCAACAGAACAAAAAAAATTTACAGGTTTCAGAAGATGGCGACGCAAAGAAAATGTTTTTACAATATTCAGATTTTTTTTCAACACTTAAATTTAAAGAAATCAATTCATGTTTTGTATCTCCATAATCAGACTGACCTGGACAATCATGTTATATCAGTCATGGTATTTTTACAGCACAATGAAAACCAAAAAAACCACAGATTTTGATTTATTTCACTATTTCATACCACTTGGAGTTTTCTTCCTGTTTTAAGTTTATTATGGTAAAATAAATGGTGACATTCAAAACTATTTCTTGCCCTTTGTCCTGCAAAACACAAGCCCTCATACATCTGTCTACGGAAAAGTAAATAAGTTATGTGTTAGGAGGGCGGTTGCAGACAACTTTATTATAATGGAACGCAACCGACCCCGGGGTCCGCGATGCAGTCTGGAGGACTGCTGCCGAACACTTTCCGGGTGGAAAGTAAAGTAACCAACTTAAATGATAGACCCTTCCGTGTTACTGCACACAGGAACGGGTATAGCGGTTCGCTCTATT
Organism: Phyllobates terribilis; assembly: GCF_046119375.1. Taxonomy (NCBI): domain Eukaryota; kingdom Metazoa; phylum Chordata; class Amphibia; order Anura; family Dendrobatidae; genus Phyllobates; species Phyllobates terribilis. Next base: position 341,917,279 of record NW_027362762.1, on the reverse strand, counting down.
TCCGTGAGATAGGCGAAGAAAACTATCTGTAGTCATGTTAATGACGCGCCCCCTGGGCCGTGTGGGCACGTGTGTGGGATACCTGGAGCCGGGTCTCTGGGGGTTGTAGTCTCCGTGGCGGTGACCCGGTCCCGTGGCTCAGGGTGGTCAAACCAGTGGCAGTCTATTTGTAAGATTTTAGGTTAATTGTCCGACTACGCCACCTGTGGATTGTGGTCAGGGTGTACCGCCGCTGCGAGGCAGACCGCTGAGGCTGGTGTTGTATGCGCAGCAGAGAATGGGATGACTCCCCACGGGAGGAGTATAGCCTCAGGGCAATGAGTGTGGATGATGGGAGTGATGGTGCACGAGCGCAACAGGAACGACTCAGAGTCTTTGCAGTGCAGTTCAGGGTCTTTACTGATGATAATAAGGCAGACCCTCCCAGGAGTACTGGCTAGCATAAGAGGCCTGGTCAGTCTGTGAGCAAACAGGAGTTCCCTTGACCAGGTGGAGTTGTAGGCCTCCCCGTCTGTCTGCACTCTTCCTGGCTACCTTGCTATAAGCGGGTGATAGTAGCCCACGTCCCTGAGTGTACCGTGTAGTGCTCATCTGTATGGCTGGTGACTTGGGGCCTTCTGTTAGCCTCCGCTCCTCGATGGCGATGCTGGTCCCTTGCTTGTGACTGAGCCTCCGGGCTTCTATGGCCAGACGACCTGGAATCCCCTGCCGACTGGGTTCTGCTGTTGGACTTAGAGATCCTTACAGCCTCGGACTCCGGTGTCTGGTACTTAGATTCTTCTGCCAGGGCGAGCTCTGCTCAGCTCCAGCCCCTGGTCTTCAGCTCCTGCTCCTACAGAGCTTTTGCTGTTTCTTTCCCTGTGTCTGCTTGTTCTCTCCTAACCCCGCCCCAGATCCAGTTTATATAGGGCAGGTTCCTCCCCTATCTGGTCTGGGACAGGAGGTGTTGCATGTTCAAGGGCTCCTGACCAGAGAACCTCCCACTTGCTCTCAGACGTAATATTTCTATTACTGTGGTAACCAGACCCCTGGGGTGCCACATTCCCCCCTAGTAAATTTTAGTACTCCGGGACTAAACACATTTTTAAAACATAATATAACAGGGTATAAACAACAACAGGAAAAAGTACATTTTGTCTTTAAGGTCACGGCATTTCCGTAACCGGGAGTCCATATCACCCAAGGTGAAGTTTTTAAGCAGAGTAGGGGACCTGTCCAAAGCAAACCCCAAACGTTGGCCCTGGGCGTGGCTGCAAGGCGAAGCTAACTACTTTGGACCACACGTGACCACGCCAGACAGGTTTTTCTTCTGTGGCCGTCTTCGCAAGAAGCACCAAGTGTAGTTATCTACACGGTAGTTCTGGCTATTCAGCGTCCATAACCTGTCAGTCCAAATAAACCTGAAGGGTAACTAGAGAAACATAATTAATACTCAGGCAACAAACATAAACCATTTTCAACATTTGCAGTTTACAGGTAAATTTACATTACAGTTTAGATTCTCCAGCGAGGGGGCATCTGTCCTCTAGTGCTCCTGGTGGACCTACGTAACCCACTATCTGGTTCTGCACTACAGGGTGTAGGAGGTGTTGCGGGTAGGTCTGGCAGCGTTCTGCGTACTCTTTGGCTTACTAGGGGCACGGCAGGCTCACTACTAGCAGAGGGTTGATTCTCCTGGGCTGCTGGTATGGATTCTTCTGCCTCTTGGGCCGGCTGCTCTTCCGACACCACCTGTTCTTCTGTAGGCCCTTGAGGGGCTGGCTGGAGAAAGGTGAGGACGGGTACCACGACTGCGTTGTTGATTTGAGTCCAGGATCGGGGAAAGTTTCCGAGTATGGTACTGATCATTTCTTCCCTTTCCTCTGCGGGTTGAGGGTTCTCTTGATCTTCATCAGGGCTTTGCAGCTGCTCGGGACACTTTTTCAGGTGGTCTCTGGAGACAATGGCTGTGGTCTCTCCTCCATCCTTACTGATTATGCAGACTTTTGGATTATCATGACTTGAAGGCAGTACTGTGTACGGGTTCTTCTCCCACTGGTTGTCCAACTTGTGGAGCCGCCTCTTTCTCTTCAAGACCTGCTCTCCAGGTACCAGGGGAATAGCGGGAGCATGCTGGTTATAAGTCTTCTCTTGCCTTTCTCTTGCTTGAGACCGACTTCGCTCGACGCTCTCCTGTACTTTCCGATACTGCTGCTGCCGTTCTGTATCCCAGTCTGCCTCTGGCGAGGTGTCCTCAGGTGTCAGAACTCCCATATCCAGGTCAATAGGCAGCTTACCAGGTCTTGCTCTCATTAGGTAAGCCGGGGTACAGTTGGTGGAACCTACGGGGATGTGATTATACAAGTCCACCAGATCAGGCAGTTTTTCAGGCCACAGACTGCGTTCTTCCAGGGGCAAAGTTTTTAGCAAGTCTATCACCACCTGGTTCATTTTCTCACATCGTCCGTTGGTCTGAGGGTGATAGGGCGTTGTTCTTATCTTCCTGCAGCCATACAGATTGCAGAACTCTTGGAAGACCTCCACTTCGAAGGCTGGCCCTTGGTCAGTCAACACTTGCTCCGGATACCCGTGTGGACGGCAGAAGTGCTGCTGGAAGGCTCTAGCTGCTGTTTGAGCCGTCCTTCCTTCTTAGGTTGCACGGGCCACAGTCTCTACACCACCTCTCGATGGCTCCTCTCCTGCCTACCCAGTAGAACCATCCACGCAACAGGAACTCCAGCTTCTTCCATTCGAAGTGTCCTGCTCCATCGTGGTATGCCTCCTGAACCATAGCCGCATCTCGTCTTGGGACCACTACCTGCCAGGTCAGCTCATGTGTTCTAGAGTTGACCATTCTCCAGCACAGCTTCTCCTTGTAAAGAAACAGCTTACTTTTCTCTTTCCACAGTTGCTTGGTCTCCTCCGGAGCGTCTGGGTCAAGACGGGCATCAGCCTGTGTCAGCATTTCCTTCACCAGACGGACTGCGGGATCACTGTCCTGTGTCTCCGCCCAGCTGTAGTGGGGTAAGGGATTGAACGTAGCAGAGCGCCTGTCCCTTACACGGTGGGAATACAGGGTAATCCCATGATGGTGGAACGCAGGGAGCTCGACTTCTTCCAGTTCTTCTGGATCTTCCCCTACCTCCGGTAAGTTTGGCATTCTGGACAGGGCATCCGCATTGGCATTTGAGCGTCCCGCCCGGTATTTGATGGTGAATTCATAGTTGGACAGGCGGGCCATCCATCTCTGCTCCAGGGCACCAAGTCTTGCAGTGTCCAGGTGTGTCAACGGGTTGTTATCCGTGTACACGGTGAACTTGGAAGAGGCAAGGTAATGCTTGAAAGGTTCGTCACTGCCCACACCACTGCCAGGAACTCTAGCTTGAATGAGCTCTAATTCTCAGGGTTTCTCTCTGTGGGCCGTAGTTTTCGGCTGACGTAAGCGATTACCCGTTCTCTCCCCTGCTGGATCTGGGACAGTACGGCTCCTAGCCCGATGTTGCTCGCGTCCGTGTGGAGGATAAAGGGCTGGCTGTAGTCAGGGTACGCCAGGATTTCATCCCCCGTGAGGGCCATCTTCAGCTGGCGGAAGGACTCCTCTTCCAGCTTTTCCCACCTGAAGGGCGGCTTCTGGTTTTTGGCCTTCCTGGATTGACCTATCCTGCATAGGAGCTGCCATTTTGGTGAAACCTGGAATGAATCTTCGGTAGTAGCCTACCAACCCGAGGAACTGCCGCACTTCCTTTATGCTGGAGGGTCTTGGCCAGTCTTTAATCACGGTGATCTTATCGGGGTCGGGAGCCACTCCGTCAGCACTCACCACGTGTCCCAGGTACTGTACCTTTGGTTTCAGCAGGTGACACTTGGAGGGTTTCACCTTTAGGCCGTAGCTTGCCAGGGCGTCAAACACTTCTGCCAGGTGTTTCAGATGGTCCTCGTAGGTTTTGGAATAAACAATGACATCGTCCAGGTATAACAGGACCGTCTCGAAATTCCGGTGTCCCAGACAGCATTCCATCAACCGCTGGAAGGTTCCTGGTGCGTTGCAGAGCCCGAACGGCATACAGTTGAATTCGCTGAGACCCATCGGGGTGGTGAACGCAGTCTTCTCCTTGTCCGCCTCTGCTACCGGAACCTGCCAGTACCCGCTAGTAAGATCCAAAGTGGAGAAGAAGTTAGCAGATTTTAATGCAGCTAAAGATTCTTCTATTCTAGGTAACTGGTACGCATCTTTGTGCGTGATACGGTTGACCTTTCTGTAGTCCAGACACATTCTCATTGTGTTGTCCTTCTTTTTCACTAGAACTAGTGGAGCTGCCCATGGGCTACAGCTCTCCCTGATTACCCCAGCCTCCTTCATGTCCCGTAACATCCCCTTTGCATGCTGATAGTGTGTAGGGGGTACAGGTCGGTATCTTTCCTTTATGGGTGGATGGTCTCCTGTGGGGATGTGATGTTCTACTCCCTTTACTCGCCCGAAGTCTAGCGGGTGTTTACTAAAGACTCTTTCGTACTCCTGAACCACCCGGTAGACTCCCTGTTTTTGGTGTGAGGGAGTGGAGTCAGTACCCAAATGCAGTTGCTGACACCAGTCCTCCATTTGTTTCTTAGAGCCGTTACCTTCCTCTGGTTGAGATGGAGGCAAGGGTTCTACGGCCTTCACAGAATTTTGGTTTATGGTGAACAATTTGGCTAGCGTGGCATACCAGGGCAGGTGTACTTCTCTCTCCCCGATATTTACGATGCGGACAGGTACCCTCCCATGGCGTACATCGACCACTCCCCGTGCTGTCAAAATGGTGGGCCTACTGTCTGAGTAGACGGGCTCTACCATTGCTTGGTAGTCTCTACCTCTTAGACCAATAGCTGCCCGGCACCATATCATCATCTCACTTTTCGGGGGCATGGCAATAGGGAACGGGTCACACATTCTCACGATACCAATCTCACCACCAGATAATTCCACCTGTTGCCGTTTCATCAGTGCCCGGATCTCTTTTTGGAGGACACGCTGCTGGCTGGAACTGGCGTTCATGGCAACCTTCTGTAAAATGAGAATTATCTCTTCAAGACAATTTTCAATCACGTTAGTACCCAAGGTAATTTTAGGGTGACTCTCACGACGATCAATGTCCACAATGATCAGTCCTTGTGCCGCTAGTTCGACTTTACCGATCTTAATGGTCACCTCTTTGAATCCCACCTGCGGCACGGGCTGACCATTGCTGGCGATGATACTCAGGTCGTCATCTGGGTAGCGGGTTATGTCCGAGTCATTCCAGTACCGCTTAAAGAGCACGTACGGGATGGTAGTCACCTGTGACCCAGTGTCTAGTAGGGCACTCATAGGAATGCCATCCAGTACCACAGGCAAGACTGGACGTCCCCCTATATATTTATCACGCCAGTTTGAAGGGCCTGATGATCTTATGCCTGGGGGCTGGCCCTCTACCCCAGGTTGTGCCCATTTAAATGACAGTACCTTGCCATATGTCCGGGTTTATTGCAGCGGCGGCAGATGGGTTGTCCGTCCTCGTTGTATCTGTCGCTGGGTCTTCCTCTGGACGATGGGATCCTCCTCTGTCGGCGCCACGGGACGTCCTCCGGTCCGGATGCCAGCTGGATCTTTCCTGGAGGAGAGACCTGTAAAGACTGCACAGTTTGGGTTAGCGCGGCTACGCTTTTAGTTAGCTCTTGGACCTGATGGTGCAGGTCTGTAGCCGAGTTGTTGTCCAAAACCTGCACACCAGCTCCTACAGGCTCTGCAGACAAGGGCGCCGCCTCATGGTGATAGGTAATAGCAGGGCGCCTGTGGGTTACAGTGCTACCCGGTGCCGATTCTCGGAGCACCCGGATGGCCCTGTCTTTGAACTTTGCAAAGTCTAAACCAGGGTTCTGCAAAGCCATTGCACGTAACTGGGTTCGGTGGGCGTTGGACAGCAGACCCTCAATGAATTGCTCAGTTAATAGTTCATCTGCATTCCGCACACTGTCAGGGTCTGCCTGTTTAATGGCTCCCAGGGCCTCTTGCAAACGCAAAGCATAGTCTCTTATACTGTCTTGGGCCCGCTGCTTGCACCCATAAAATCTCATTTTGATCTCGGCTGAGGTGCGGGTATCAAAAGTGTCCTTCAGCCGGGCTAAGATCTCCTTTACGGTCTCCTTGTCCCGGACTGACCAGGACTTTACTTCGCGTTGGGCTGCGCCGGTTAGCTGGCCTATTAATATGCTCACTTTCTGGCCCTCCGTCAGGGGGTATACCTTAAATAGGCTGTACAGTCTCTCTTTAAAGTCGCTTAGGGTATGCAACTCCCCTGAGTATTGGGGCAGCCAGGCCGCTCCGGGGATGTAAGGCATTGTAAATGGCATTACTGCGGCGGTGGCCGCGCTGGTGGTAGAGGGTCCCTCCGTGTCCATCATCTTCCTCCCCCCTAGTTAAGTGTGGCCTACCTTCCGACGATCCTCTTCTGTAGGCTGCGGCTCCGCTGGTGCTGCTCAGGACGAGGACCTTGCGTCACGTCCTGGTGACGTCAGCGTCGCTCTCTCTCCCTTCCAGGACCTTGTGCAGCGTCGGTGCGTAGGGCGGAGCTTCAGGTCTCGCGCGCTTTCGGCATCCACGCCCCTCTTCTTCCCGCGCGGCGTCCCAAAGATGGCGCCCGATGGCGGGAAAACGACTGCGGATGGCGGGAAAACAGCTGCGGATGGCGGGAAAATGGCTGAAGATGGCGGGAAACTTCACCACGGCAGGTATGACAGTCTTTTGAAGGCGCGCAGTACCCGGTGGTTGCGGGCACGAAATCCTGCCGACTACGCCAAAGTTTACGCGCCCCCTGGGCCGTGTGGGCACGTGTGTGGGATACCCGGAGCCGGGTCTCTGGGGGTTGTAGTCTCCGTGGCGGTGACCCGGTCCCATGGCTCAGGGTGGTCAAACCAGTGGCAGTCTATTTGTAAGGTTTTAGGTTAATTGTCCGACTACGCCACCCGTGGATTGCGGTCAGGGTGTACCGCCACTGCGAGGCAGACCGCTGAGGCTGGTGTTGTATGCGCAGCAGAGAATGGGATGACTCCCCACAGGAGGAGTATAGCCTCAGGGCAATGAGTGTGGATGATGGGAGTGATGGTGCACGAGCGCAACAGGAACAACTTAGAGTCTTTGCAGTGCAGTTCAGGGTCTTTACTGATGATAATAAGGCAGACCCTCCCGGGAGTACTGGCTAGCGTAAGAGGCCTGGTCAGTCTGTGAGCAAACAGGAGTTCCCCTGACCAGGTGGAGTTGTAGGCCTCCCCGTCTGTCTGCACTCTTCCTGGCTACCTTGCTATAAGCGGGTGATAGTAGCCCACGTCCCTGAGTGTACCGTGTAGTGCTCACCCGTATGGCTGGTGACTTGGGGCCTTCTGTTAGCTTCCGCTCCTCGATGGCGGTGCTGGTCCCTTGCTTGTGACTGAGCCTCCGGGCTTCTATGGCCAGAGGACCTGGAATCCCCTGCCGGCTGGGTTCTGCTGTTGGACTTAGAGATCCTTACAGCCTCGGACTCCAGTGTCCGCTACTTAGATTCTTCTGCCAGGGCGAGCTCTGCTCAGCTCCAGCCCCTGGTCTTCAGCTCCTGCTCCTACAGAGCTCCTGCTGTTTCTCTCCCTGTGTCTGCTCGTTCTCTCCTAATCCCGCCCCAGATCCAGTTTATATAGGGCAGGTTCCTCCCCTATCTGGTCTGGGACAGGAGGTGTTGCATGTTCAAGGGCTCCTGACCAGAGAACCTCCCACTTGCTCTCAGATGTAATATTTCTATTACTGTGGTAACCAGACCCCTGGTGCCACATTAACTACACAGGGACTACACTGGCGGCGCTAGGATGCGTGTGTGACTACGCCGACGGGTACACATGCCTCCAGCCGGCGTGCTACCGGACTGCAGGGTATTACTCCACGTGTCTGACAGACGATAGCCGTGAACAGGACGTCTGCAGGCTGCTCGGGGTGTTAGGCGACCCCTTTGGCTGAGCCAGACTGCTAGACGAAGCTACCTGCCTCTATGGAGCTAACCTGCCTAGCGGAAACTACACGTGGAACAGAGTCGTCCATACACCAGCATCACTGCTCAATGATCAGAGCGCGCCGCCATGTTTGTGGGTGGGCCTTTTAAAGACTAAGCCCTGCCCACTGACGCACCATTGGTGACGCTACCCGTGGGCCAATCAGGCGGTGCCAGGTCACCGGGTCAGGTGGGTGCCAAACCACCAATCACGATCCGCCAGGTCACGGGCATGCTCAGTGCGGCGAATCCTGGACTTAGACTCCAAAAGCCCTGTCTCCCTCTGCAACCTATGCTTAACATTACTAGGCACAAATACCTGGGAGACAATCTGCACATCTCGTGGACCAAGTAGGCGTTGGGGCTGCCGATGATGCTGACCAGCATCAGCCCTGGCTGTACTGAAATGGGGGACCACAGATTCTAGACCATTTCAAATCTAGCACCAGACCCATGCCTAACATTATGGCTGTTGGAAGGTGAAGAGAAAATGAAAGCACAAACAAAAATTCACTTATCCTTAAAGGGTTAACAGAAAACTGATGTCTAAATAGGGTACCATATATATGTCATACAGTAGTAAGAAAGATATATGGATGACAACACAAAAACAGACTATTTTGCATACGCTCTTCTCAACTTTTAGAAAAAACAATTGACAATTGAGAGCAGGCAAGCTGGTAGACTGTGTCAGGACCAGTGCATGTTGGGAATTAAAGTGAAAGGATTCTCCAAATCCTATAGTGCTGGCAAAATACTGGTGAATAGTAGAAGAAGAAGAAGAGTGAATAGTAGTGATGAGCGAGCACTAAAATGCTCGGGTGCTCGACCCGAGCAACGAGCCTAATGTAAGTCTATGGGAAACTAGAGCATTTTTCAGGCAGCTCCCCCCGGAGGTCTGCAGAGGGCCTAAAAATTACCCAAATCGATGGGAACAGTGCTCAAATGACATGGGAACAGCATGAGGAAAGACCCCTGGAAGCATTTCTGACTCCCAGGTCACTGCTGTCAACAATTTTGTCAGAGGTATTACGCCACTTTTACGGACTCACAATAAAACATACTAAAGCGAAACCAAAATGGATTTTCCTGGGAAATATGTCAAGGAACATCCTTTCCTGGGTAATGACTTGTATATAAGGCAAAATAAATAACCAAAAACAAAAATACTCCTCCACACCTTGGGCTATGTTCACAAGTAGCGTTCTTAATGTGTTTTTGTACTTTTGCATTGCTTTCAACCGTGACAAATGCATTCACTGGGAAGTGTCATTTTAACATTTTACAACCTTATTTGGCCATGTGGTGTGTGAGACATGATCAGACACATTGTGTTTCATTTATGAAGGAGGGACTCTGAGAGTCACAAAGCCTATTTTATAGGGCCATTGCTGGCTTTGCTGTTCCCATTACTAAAGAGTGGGTCTCTATATTGTTATTGCGTATGCAGTGAGTGGCAAGGCTGCCCAAAATTTGGACGCACCCCTATACCCCTTTGAAAATTTGGACGCACGCCAATACCCCTTTGAAGAGACTTAGAGGAGGGCCTCCTGAAAGCAATGTTCCTATTATTAAGAAGTGGGTTTCCCATTGTGCTTGCCTATACAGTGAATGCAAGGGTTGACAAAAATTGGGAGGCACTCCAATGCCCCTTGGAAGAGATGTAGAGGGCCTCATGAAAAAATGTTCCCATTATTAGGTAATGAGTCTCCCTTAGTGTTGGCCTATGCAGTGAATACACAGCGGGAGGCCGCATGTAGCCATCTATACACAGAGGGAGGCCGCACGTAGCCATCTATACATAGCAGAAGGCCGCACGTAGCCATCTATACACAGCGGGAGGCTGCACGTAGCCATCTATACAGCGCGGGAGGCCGCACGTAGCCATTTATACACAGCAGGCGGCCGCACGTAGCCATCTATACACAGCAGGAGGCCGCCCCCCAGATACAGCGGGAGGAGGCCACATGGCGCCCCCCAGATGCAGTGGGAGGAAGCCGCACAGCGCCCCCCAGATACAGCGGGAGGATGCCGCACGGTGCCCCCCAGATACAGCGGGAGGAGGCCGCATGGTGCCCCACAGATACAGCGGGAGGAGGCCACACGGCGCCCCCCAGATGCAGTGGGAGGAGGCCCCACGGCGCCCCCCAGATACAGCGGGAGGATGCTGCACGGTGCCCCCCAGATACAGCGGGAGGAGGCTGCATGGTGCCCCAAAGATACAGCGGGAGGAGGCCGCACAGCACCCCCCAGATACAGCGGGAGGAGGCCGCATGTTGACCCCCAGATACAGTGAGAGGACGCCGCACGGCGCCCCCCAGATACAGCGGGAGGAGGCCGCACGCAGTCACACACACACACACAAACATATACAGAGATATACAGCACAGATCAAAAGTTTGGACACACCTTCTCATTTAAAGATTTTTCTGTATTTTCATGACTATGAAAATTGTACATTCACACTGAAGGCATCAAAACTATGAATTAACACATGTGGAATTATATACTTTACAAAAAAGTGTGAAACAACTGAAAATATGTCTTATATTCTAGGTTCTTCAAAGTAGCCACCTTTTGCTTTGATGACATGACTGCTTTGCACACTCTTGGCATTCTCTTGATGAGCTTCAAGAGGTAGTCACTGGAAATGGTCTTCCAACAATCTTGAAGGAGTTCCTAGAGATGCTTAGCACTTGTTGGCCCTTTTGCCTTCACTCTGCGGTCCAGCTCACCCCAAACCATCTCGATTGGGTTCAGGTCTGGTGACTGTGGAGGCCAAGTCATCTGGCGTAGCACCCCATCACTCTCCTTCTTAGTCAAATAGCCCTTACACAGCCTGGAGGTGTGTTTGGGGTCATTGTCCTGTTGAAAAATAAATGATGGTCCAACTAAACGCAAACCGGATGGAATAGCATGCCGCTGCAAGATGCTGTGGAAGCCATGCTGGTTCAGTATGCCTTCAATTTTAAATAAATCCCCAACAGTGTCACCAGCAAAGCACCCCCACACCATCACACCTCCTCCATGCTTCACGGTGGGAACCAGGCATGTAGAGTCCATCCATTCACCTTTTCTGCGTCGCACAAAGACACGGTGGTTGGAACCAAAGATCTCAAATTTGGACTCATCAGACCAAAGCACAGATTTCCACTGGTCTAATGTCCATTCCTTGTGTTCTTTAGCCCAAACAAATCTCTTCTGCTTGTTGCCTGTCCTTAGCAGTGGTTTCCTAGCAGCTATTTTACCATGAAAGCCTGCTGCACAAAGTCTCTGTAACGGGTCTGGGAGGCGGAACCTCTGAGCTACTATACAAGGGGGCGGTCCTTGTAAGGGAGCGGGTGGCGACCAGGGAAGACGGGCTGGAAGTCTCAGCAGGTGAACGGGACAGTCTCTGAGTGAACGGGACAGTCTCTGAGTGAACGGGCTGGAGGTCACGGCAAGTGACCGGGGCAGTCTCTAGGTATAGGGTTGGTACGACCTGTGGCGGCTGATGATAGACGTGAGCTCCCAGGTGAGCAGGCGAGAGTCTCTGGATGAACGGGTGGTCACAGCATGTGACGGCGGAGCCTCCAGGAAGACCAGCGGACAGGCGACAGATGAGTGCTCCCAGGTGAGCGGGCAGAAGTCTCTGGACAGGCGGGTGGTCACAGCACGTGACGGCAGAGCCTCCGGGTAGGCAAGCAGACAGGTAGCAGATGAGCGCTCCCAGGTGAGCGGGCAGGAGTCACTGGACAGGCAGGTGGTCACAGCACGTGACGGCGGAGCCTCCAGTTAGGCTAGCAGGCAGGTAGCAGATGTGCGCTCCCAGGTGAGCGGGCAAGCTGGTCCATAGACAGACTGACAGGAGTTGGAAGGCAGACCGTCGGACCTCAGGCAAGCAGGCAGGTAGCTGATGTGCGCTCCCAGGTGAGCGGGCAGGCTGGTCCTTAGACAGACTGACAGGATTAGTAAGGCAGACCGTCGGACCTCAGACTAGCAGGCAGGTAGCAAGTAATCAGGCAGGAATCTGGCAGGTAACTGGCAGGTAACTGGCAACGGGACCTGAGGGCTGAAGCACAGGTGAGACACAGGTGCAAACAACATTGCTCGGGCACCTCCATTTTGGAGGAGGTGCCTTATATATGGTAAAGTCCTCCGGCCATTGGCCGGGGACTCCTTAGGACGGCGCGCGCGGCCCCTTTAAGAGGGAGGGAGAGCGCGCGCGCGCGCCCTAAGCACAGTGGCCGGGAAGGAGCGCGCGCTGCCAGCAGAGCGGGAGAGGGACGCCGGGCACGGAGCAGAGCGGTGAGGGGAACAGCGTCCCTGCCTAGCAGAGGGCAGGGACGCCGGCACTACAGTCTCCTCTTAACAGTTGTTGTAGAGATGTGTCTGCTGCTAGAACTCTGTGTGGCATTGACCTGGTCTCTAATCTGAGCTGCTGTTAACCTGCTATTTCTGAGGCTGGTGACTCTGATAAACTTATCCTCAGAAGCAGAGGTGACTCTTGGTCTTCCTTTCCTGGGGCGGTCCTCATGTGAGCCAGTTTCTTTGTAGCGCTTGATGGTTTTTGCAACTGCACTTTGGGACACATTCAAAGTTTGCCCAATTTTTCAGACTGACTGGCCTTCATTTCTTAAAGTAATGATGGCCACTCGTTTTTCTTTACTTAGCTGCTTTTTTCTTGCCATAATACAAATTCTAACAGTCTATTCAGTAGGACTATCAGCTGTGTATCCATCTGACTTCTGCACAACACAACTGATGGTCCCAACCCCATTTATAAGCCAAGAAATCCCACTTATTAAACCTGACAGGGCACACCTGTGAAGTGAAAACCATTTCCGGTGACTACCTCTTGAAGCTCATCAAGAGAATGCCAAGAGTGTGCAAAGCAGTGATCAAAGCAAAAGGTGGCTACTTTGAAGATCCTAGAATATAAGACATATTTTCAGTTGTTTCACACTTTTTTGTTAAGTATGTAATTCCACATGTGTTAATTCATAGTTTTGATGCCTTCAGTGTGAATGTACAATTTTCAAAGTCATGAAAATACAGAAAAATCTTTAAATGAGAAGGTGTGTCCAAACTTTTGGTCTGTACAGTATATACACGCATAAACACATTTGAAACACAAAAATACATATAAACAGACATCACACATTGATATCTGCACACACAGACACACTGTGACACGCACACACACACACATGTCACTCACCATCCCCAGTGTTATGCACACGCCCAAACTGACTGGCGTGTGCGTGTTTATGTAGTGGTTCCACTGTGCCATGAACCGGAGAGTGCCTGGAGGGGCGTAACTAAGTATCTGCCCGATCCGACCAAGGTCGCACGACGGCATACGACGCCAGTGCACCAGGGAGGAACCAGCAGAGGAACCAGGGTCTACTCCAGGTCAGACTCCGGACACGGCTGTTGACCCACACCGGGGAATACAGGAACAGGCAGACTAGAGCGCAGGCTGGGTAGGGTCCAGTACAGACTGGGAGACAAATTCGAAACCGCAGACGCGGTGGACAGGGCCGAGCAAAGCGAAACCGCAGATGCGGTGGACAGACCTGAGCAAAGCGAAAACCGCAGACGCGGCGGACAGAGCTGAGCAAAGCGAAAACCGCAGACGCGGCGGACAGAGCTGAGCAAAGCGAAAACCGCAGATGCGACGGACAGAGCTGAGCAAAGCGAAAACCGCAGACGCGGCGGACAGAGCTGAGCAAAGCGAAAACTGCAGACGCGGCGGACAGAGCTGAGCAAAGCGAAAACCGCAGACGCGGCGGACAGAGCTGAGCAAAGCGAAAAACCGCAGACGCGGCGGACAGAGCTGAGCAAAGCGAAAAACCGCAGACGCGGCGGACAGAGCTGAGCAAAGCGAAAACCGCAGACGCGGCGGACAGAGCTGAGCAAAGCGAAAACTGCAGACGCGGCGGACAGAGCTGAGCAAAGCGAAAACCGCAGACGCGGTGGACAGAGCTGAGCAAAGCGAAAACCGCAGACGCGGTGGACAGAGCTGAGCAAAGCGAAAACCGCAGACGCGGTGGACAGAGCTGAGCAAAGCGAAAACCGCAGACGCGGCAGACAGAGCTGAGCAAAGCGAAAACCGCAGACGCGGTGGACAGAGCTGAGCAAAGCGAAAACCGCAGACGCGGTGGACAGAGCTGAGCAAAGCGAAAACCGCAGACTTGGCGGACAGAGCTGAGCAAAGCGAAAAACCGCAGACGCGGCGGACAGAGCTGAGGAAAGCGAAAACCGCAGACGCGGCGGACAGAGCTGAGCAAAGCGAAAACCGCAGATGCGGCGGACAGAGCTGAGCAAAGCAAAAACCGCAGACGCGGTGGACAGAGCTGAGTAAAGCGAAAACCGCAGACGCGGTGGACAGAGCTGAGCAAAGCGAAAACCGCAGACGCGGTGGACAGAGCTGAGCAAAGCAAAAACCGCAGACGCGGCGGACAGGGCTCTGTTCACACGGAACAGACTAGAAGGGAAAGGCAGAACCAGATACCCACAGGGTACTTGCAGAGAAGTAGCGAGTGGACCACAAACCCACAAACGGAAGTACAGTGACAACGAGCAGGAGTTAGGTACGAGTTCAGACTCTGCAGAAAAAGGAAAGGAACGGACAAAGAGAAAAAACAGGTAAAAGATAGGATAGAGTTCAGACTGGAACTGAGTGTACGGAGAGACCGACACTGCAGCGGGATACAGGAGCGGGTCTGGGAATACGGCCCCCAGAGAGGCGGGACGAACAGGCAAGGAGCGTGTTCAGACTGGCCTGGAAATACAGCCTCCAGGAAGGCGGAACGAATAGGCAAGGAACGAGTACAGACTGCAAGTTAAGGTACACAGATAGGACACAGTACAGACATGGGAACAGATACTGCAAGACAGGTAACATAGACAGGACCTGGCATGTCAGAGACAAAAGCCAACTGACAGGGCAAGATGCTCAGGCATGGGTTAATTGGAGCAGCTGGTTTAAATACCAGGTGACAGACAGCAATAGGCTGAGGACGCACAAGGGGTGTGCCTGCAGCAGGTACAAAAAGCAGGAAGTGATCGGGCTCCCGCCCTTAAGCAGCAGACACAGAGGCAAACAGACAGCATGGAGGGAAGCCAAAGAGACATTCTGGACTGGAGATCAAGTGTGCGCTCTTGCACAGTGGAAGATGGACCACTATGCAAGGACGCCGCCAGATATGTTACACCCAGGCTCGGCTCCAGACGTCGTCCAGCTCTTCTCTGACCAGCGCAAGCACACAGGGAAGTTAATAGGTGCAGTGCTTGCCTGGCCGAAGAAGAAGCAGCAGCCCTGCGCCGCTGCTGGGGGAGCATTCCGGGTGCCCCCCGCCTCTGCCTGCCGGTGTCTGTCACATTGGTGCCGCTGCTCCGCACATATTATAATGAGGGCAATCTCGCTAAGGGCCCCCGGGCAGTAGCCCAGATTGCCCTCATTATAATCCACCTATGCGTGCTTGTGTAATGCGGGGACGGCACACCGGGAGAAATAGTGTCGGCTGGGGACCGAGTACCTAGGGACAGACGCCGCTATCAGGTTACAGAATGCTCCCGTCTCCACGAGCCTAAAAGGCAACATTTCGAGCGCAAGCAGTCGCAAAATGTGGGAATTTAGTAGTGTGGCCTGTGGGGCGTTGGCTGCGAATTTGCGCTTGCGTTCCAAGGACTGGGGTATGAACAAATGAATGCTGCGCTGGGACAAGGACATGGACGTGCTTCCTGATGCTGCTATTTGAGAGTGTGCAACGACAGGTGCAGGGCAGGAGGCATCTTCTCATACACCATGGACAGGGGATTGGCTTGCATACACAAAAGTGGAAGAAGCAGTGGTGCCACCCGCAGACACTGTTCCTGGACCCTGGGTTCGGCCCATAAAGTCGGGTGCTTTGCTGCCATGTGCCTGATCATGCTGGTGGTGGTCAGGCTTGTAGTTTTGCCACCCCTGCTGATGCTGGCCTGGCAGGTGGTGCAAATGGCCCTTTTTGGGGTTATCGGCAGAGTCTTTAAAAAACAACCAGACTCGAGAAGACCTAACAGTTGTACTGGCAACTTCCATTGTGTTGGTGTTAAGGGGAACGGTTGCCTGCCTTCTGTCTGCGGCCACCACACTGCTTCTTCCTGCCTGTTGGGGTGCTCTGCCTCCCTCCCCCTGTGTGCTGCTGTCCTCGCTCTGCATGTCATCCTGCCAGGTTGGGTCAGTTACTATATCATCCACCACCTCGTCTTCCACTTCCGCACCCTGGTCCTCCTCCTGACTTTCTGGCAATTGTGTCTCATCATCGTCCACCTCTTGTGACTCTTTCCCACCGTCGCCTTCGTGTGAATGTGGCTGCTCAAATATTTGAACATCGCTACATGCGATCTCCTCTTGCTTCAAGTGGACCGGGCGAGAGGCCCGAATCTTTAAATGGAAAAGTTAACAGCTCTTCAGAGTGTCCAAGTGTGGGATAAGTTGTCTCTGGGCACTCAGCATGGTGGGAGGAAGGAGGTTCAGGGTGAGGAATATGCGGTCTTGACTCACGGCTACTGAGACTTGACCGTGTGGAAGACAGGGTGGTGGTGGTGGCTAAGTGACTGTAAGCATTATCTGCTATCTAACCAATAACCTTTTCACACTGCTCTGTGCTCAATAGTGGTGTTCTGCGGTTCCCTATTAATTGGGACAGGAAGGTCAAGCGAGAAGATGTGGGTGTTTATTGTGGCACAATTTCAGCTTGCCCACGGCCTCGGCCTCTGCATGCATCATCACCATCACGTCCAGTTCCCCGTCCCTTGCCGCTTGCCTTGCCCTTTTTAAATGGAGGACAATATCTTCCACACTCACTACAAATGGCTGAATTTGGAGCGAACTTATATATGATCCATGTGACGGACGAACCACAGTTTTAAATAGCTGGCCTGTAGGTAACTATTTTGAACAGCAAACCGGTGTCAAAAACTTCACTGACACACTGAAACAAATTTTTAATAGAGACCAGAAATGGCAGTATTTTCTGAAAATTTATATGTGATCCTTGTGATGGAGAAAACACAGTTTTAAATACCTGGCCTGTAGGTAACTATTTTGAACAGCCAGTTGGTGTCAATAGCTTCACTGACACACTGAAACAAAATTTCAGTGGAGGCCAGAAATGGCAGTATTTTCAGCGCAATTAATGTGATCCATGTGACGGACAAACCACAGTTTTAAATAGCTGGATTTTTAGCGCTGTAATATGGAAAGGACCTGGCTGTATTCTGCAGTGCCAAAAAGCAAATGGCGCAGAAAAACGGTGTTCTCTGGATTGCTTTTTAAGCAAATAATGAGGATTAAGATCCCCCAAAAAATCATTCCTGGCCCCTGAGACCTGGGCCTATGTCTAGGAATGTCTAACAGCAGCTGCAGCAGACAGAACAGGAATGGAGCCTCTTGTGCTATATGCACTGCAGTCTGCTATGTACACTGCCTGCCTGCCTATATTCGCTGCCTGCCTGATATCTCTGCAGATGGATTAGTCCTCAGAAGAACTGTTTGTTGCGATGGATATGTGTAATATACTTCTTTTCTACCTACACTACCTAATAAACAAGCAAATCTCTCCCCAGCTCAGCAGCACCTCTCCCTATACTGTCTGATTCGGGAGTGACTGTGATGAGCACAGCGGCGCCAGGTCTGATATAGACCTGATGACGCTGTATGGCCAGCCAATCACTGTAATGCCACAACCAACATGGCTGCGGCATTACAGTGATTGGCAGGCAATCCCTGCACGTTCATTGGCTCTGTAAAGAGCGCCAAACATGCAGGGAGGGGACCCAAGCTCCCGCCGAGCAACCCCGGAAATACTCGGTGAGCACCGAGCATCTTGAGCAGTGAGATGCTCGGGCGAGCACCGAGCAGTAGCGAGCATGCTCGCTCATCACTAGTGAATAGCAAAATACAGAGCCGGAAGTTCGGCAACATTTCTGGACATATTAGATTAGCTTGTGCACCAATACCAGTTTTGACTTGTTGCGGGGGGATAAGGGCAGCAAGTCCATGCTTCTCTACTGGTTTTGTGTAAAAGGACACAAAAGCTTTAAGGGTACATTCAGATGTCTGTAGAAATCAGTCGAGATCAGACTACAATGCATGGACTGGAAGCTGGTCTCCCAACCTAAGCATGACAGCGTCATAGAAATATATGAAGCTATCACACTTGGGTTGGGAGACCCACGGCCAGTCCGTGCATTGTGTTCCGATCTCGACTGATTTCTACAGACATCTGAATGCGCCCAAGCGTGATCACACTGTATCCATGAGGTCCTAAGAAAGTATCTGAGGGCTATGCAATCACTATGTGGCCAATTCATTAAGATTGGCATTTCACTCTCTGGAGTACAATGTGCCGCCACTTGATGAATTCAGTGCATATTCTCAGTTGTGTGCGTCTCGTTATGCCTTGCCAGAGATGCTACTTTATTCAGGTACTGGGGTTGCATTTTGGGCATAAAAATCACTTTTGCAGAATTTGACAGGTGGGCATAGTCACAAACTGTCTTGGCTCCTCCCCAGCTCCACCCATTTTAGCAGATCTGCTTCAAACTGGCGTGAAGACGACAGAACTCGTCAAATATTTGCACAAAAGTGTAGTGATATTTCAAAGCATTTTACGCCAGTTTTCTGTAGTAAAGGCTTTGATGAATCTCCCATATATGCTTGTCTCCTAGTCTTCTAACTGCACGAAGATTCTACAGTAAAAATTAGCTGCTCATTTTAAGTGGTGAATGTCGTGGATCCTTTGCTCTCTTCTGTATGGATATTATAAATAGAAATGCTCTTGGTCTAATGTGATTTCCTAGAAATTCTCTTATCCGTCACACAAGTATACCACTAATAACATGTAGGACTAAGGGAAGAATTTCAACCTCGTTGTCAGCCTGTTGTAGATATTCCTGAAATAAATAAAACATAAATTCAATAAAATTGTTTCCACGCAAATTGAATTTGTGATCTGTTTACAAACTAGCCTAATGCAACAGATATACTTTAAGTCAGATAAACTGGTTTAAGAACATAAATTAACTAAATCATAATTATTCTAAGCCACATATGAATACTTCTAGGGATGCACTAAAGTAGTAAGTCACTAATTAGCAGTATGTGAAGCATGCTTTGTCAGTAGTATTGAATTCCTTCTTGTTTTATCCTGTTACAGTAGTTTTCTTTAGCATACGTTCTCACAATGAGCTTTTGGTAAGTTTTTGATGTTGCAGATTTTCTCCAGGATTTCTGTACCTATGACGTAAATTATGTTACTTGCATTTTTTATTGAATTTCAGTGTGTTTTTTTTAACGCATTTTTGATGCTGCGGTTTTGGTTTCTTTTAAGTATGTCATGTTTTAAGTAAAGCTGCTTTTGATACTTTTTGGTATTTTGCTTTGACAAAGCTTTTCAGATACAGTCATGTGCGGATTACATTTGTTTTTGGTGCATTTCCACTGCGAGAATGCAGTAAAAATTTATATGCATTTTTTACTTGTAGATTTTCCTCCTCTAATGCAATTCTATGGGGAAACTTCACACATACTGCTCAGCTTGCCAGCAAGAGAGATTGACATGTTGCGGATTTTAAACATACCACAGGCCAAGTTACGCTACCTAAAAAAAGCATAGTGGGATGAGGTTTCTATAAATCCCATAAATGTTACTGGAACTTTAATAGGCTGCGTTTTTTTGGGCAGCGAAAATGCACAAAGTCAAAAACTCAACAAAAGCTCATCATGGGAACTTAACCTAAGAAAATGAAAACAAACATTCTACATCCACATTTAAAAGCAATACAATTCCATGTTGACCCTTAAAGCCAAATATCACAGCAATTGTAATTGTGACACAACAGCATCACTTCAATTTGGATCACTAAGAAGTTAACTGGGGGTTAGTCATCATCTCATTACTGTGTCCTAGTAATGGACCACATCAGCCTAGTATCACATAATATTGTCCTAATAGGCTTTATAGCATGAGCCTCAGGCAACTTAGCTGGGAACATGAAGGTTGTGATCCATTAGCACGGTACTTCTTGCTGGTGACCCAGATCATTAGCATCTTTCCATGGAAGCATTATAGCAGATCGTTTTAAAACTACATTTTACATACAGTTTTCTTTCCTTTCTTTTTTTTAAACAACATTTAGGAGATGATGAAATAATAAATAATTATGAACAATGTATATAATAGTCATCTCCATCCCTAGCTGTATAATGGCTTTAGCAATTTGGTGGTTGAGTAAATATGTGAATATACATTTCATTGTTGAGTATTTCAAACTAGTCTAAATATAGTTCAATGATAATGGCGTGCAACTATACAGTACAGACCAAAAGTTTGGACACACATTCTCATTTAAAGATTTTTCTGTATTTTCATGGCTATGAAAATTGTACATTCACTCTGAAGGCATCAAAACTATGAATTAACACATGTGGAATTATATACTTAACAAAAAAGTGTGAAACAACTGAAAATATGTCTTATATTCAAGGTTCTTCAAAGTAGTCACCTTTTGCTTTGATGACTGCTTTGCAGACTCTTTGCATTCTCTTGATGAGCTTCAAGAGGTAGTCACCGGAAATGGTCTTCCAACAATCTTGAAGGAGTTCCCAGAGATGCTTAGCACTTGTTGGCCCTTTTGCCTTCACTCTGCGGTCCAGCTCACCCCAAACCATCTCGATTGGGTTCAGGTCTGGTGACTGTGAAGGCCAGGTCATCTGGCGCAGCACCCCATCACTCTCCTTGGTCAAATATCCCTTACACAGCCTGGAGGTGTGTTTGGGGTCATTGTCCTGTTGAAAAATAAATGATGGTCCAACTAAACGCAAACCGGATGGAATAGCATGCCACTGCAAGATGCTGTGGTAGCCATGCTGGTTCAGTATGCCTTCAATTTTGAATAAATCCCCAACAGTGTCACCAGCAAAGCACCCCCACACCATCACACCTCCTCCTCCATGCTTCACGGTGGGAACCAGGCATGTAGACTCCATCCGTTCACCTTTTCTGCGTCGCACAAAGACACGGTGGTTGGAACCAAAGATCTCAAATTTGGACTCATCAGACCAAAGCACAGATTTCCACTGGTCTAATGTCCATTCCTTGTGTTCTTTAGCCCAAACAAGTCTTTTCTGCTTGTTGCCTGTCCTTAGCAGTGGTTTCCTAGCAGCTATTTTACCATGAAGGCATGCTGCACAAAGTCTCCTCTTAACAGTTGTTGTAGAGATGTGTCTGCTGCTAGAACTCTGTGTGGCATTGACCTGGTCTCTAATCTGAGCTGCTGTTAACCTGCGATTTCTGAGGCTGGTGACTCGGATAAACTTATCCTCAGAAGCAGAGGTGACTCTTGGTCTTCCTTTCCTGGGGCGGTCCTCATGTGAGCCAGTTCCTTTCTAGCGCTTGATGGTTTTGCAACTGCACTTGGGGACACTTTCAAAGTTTGCCTAATTTTTCGGACTGACTGACCTTCATTTCTTAAAGTAATGATGGCCACTCGTTTTTCTTTACTTAGCTGCTTTTTTCTTGCCATAATACAAATTCTAACAGTCTATTCAGTAGGACTATCAGCTGTGTATCCACCTGACTTCTGCACAACACAACTGATGGTCCCAACCCCATTTTTAAGGCAAGAAATCCCACTTGTTAAACCTGACTGGGCACACCTGTGAAGTGAAAACCAATTCCGGTGAC
This sequence comes from Phyllobates terribilis, assembly GCF_046119375.1. NCBI lineage: Eukaryota > Metazoa > Chordata > Amphibia > Anura > Dendrobatidae > Phyllobates > Phyllobates terribilis. The sequence goes on along the minus strand of NW_027362762.1, from coordinate 341,895,555 downwards.
TACCTCTTGAAGCTCATCAAGAGAATGCCAAGAGTGTGCAAAGCAGTCATCAAAGCAAAAGGTGGCTACTTTGAAGAACCTAGAATATAAGACATATTTTCAGTTGTTTCACACTTTTTTGTTAAGTATATAATTCCACATGTGTTAGTTCATAGTTTTGATGCCTTCAGTGTGAATGTACAATTTTCAAAGTCATGAAAATACAGAAAAATCTTTAAATGAGAAGGTGTGTCCAACCTTGGGGCTGTACTGTATATATATATATATATATATATATATATATATATATATATATATATACATATAATACACACTGCTCAAAAAAATAAAGGGAACACTCAAGTAACACATCCTAGATCTGAATGAATGAAATATTCTCATTGAATACTTTGTTCTGTACAAAGTTGAATGTGCTGACAATAAAATCACGCAAAAATCATCAATGGAAATCAAATTTATTAACCAATGGAGGCCTGGATTTGGAGTCATCCCCAAAATTAAAGTGGAAAAACACACTACAGGCTGATCCAACTTTGATGTAATGTCCTTAAAACAAGTCAAAATGAGGCTCAGTATTGTGTGTGGCCTCAAAGTGCCTGTATGACCTCCCTACAATGCCTGGGCATGCTCCTGATGAGGTTGCAGATGGTATCCTATGGGATCTCCTCCCAGACCTGGACTAAAGCATCCACCAACTCCTGGACAGTCTGTGGTGCAACGTGACGTTGGTGGATGGAGCGAGACATGATGTCCCAGATGTGCTCAATCGGATTCAAGTCTGGGGATCAGGCGTGCCAGTCCATAGCTTCAATGCCTTCATCTTGCAGGAACTGCTGACACACTCCAGCCACATGAGATCTGGCATTGTCCTGCATTAGGAGGAACCCAGAGCCAACCGCACCAGCATATGGTCTCACAAGGGGTCTGAGGATCTCATCTTGGTACCTAATGGCAGTCAGGCTACCTCTGATGAGCACATGGAGGGCTGAGTGGCCCACCAAAGAAATGCCACCCCACACCATTACTGACCCACTGCCAAACCGGTCATGCTGAAGGATGTTGCAGGCAGCAGATCGCTCGCCACTGTGTCTCCAGACTCTGTCACGTCTGTCACATGTGCTCAGTGTGAACCTGCTTTCATCTGTGAAGAGAACAGGGTGCCAGTGGCGACTTTGCCAATCCTGGTGTTCTTTGGCAAATGCCAAGCGTCCTGCACGGTGTTGGGCTGTGAGCACAACCCCCATCTGTGGACGTCGGGCCCTCATACCACCCTCATGGAGTCGGTTTCTAACCGTTTGTGCAGACACATGCACATTTGTGGCCTGCTGGAGGTCATTTTACAGGGCTCTGGCAGTGCTCCTCCTGTTCCTCCTTGAACAAAGGCGGAGGTAGGGGTCCTGCTGCTGGGTTGTTGCCCTCCTACCGCCCCCTCCACTTCTCCTGGTGTACTGGCCTGTCTCCAGGTAGCGCCTCCAGCCTCTGGACACTACGCTGAGAGACACAGCAAATCTTCTTGCCACAGCTCGCATTGATGTACCATCCTGAATGAGCTGCACTACCTGAGCAACTTCTGTGGGTTGTAGAGTCCGTCTCATGCTACCACGAGTGTGAAAGCACAACCAGCATTCAAAAGTGACCAAAACATCAGCCAGAAAGCATTGGTACTGAGATGTGGTCTGTGGTCCCCACCTGCAGAACCACTCCTTTATTGAGGTTGTCTTGATAATTGCCAATAATTTCCATCTATTGTCTGTTCCATTTCCACAACAGCATGTGAAATTGATTGTCAATCAATGTTGCTTCCTAAGTGGACAGTTTGATTTCACAGAAGTTTGATTTACTTGGAGTTATATTCTGTTGTTTAAGTGGCCCCTTTATTTTTTTGAGCAGTATATATATATATATATATATATATATATATATATATATATATATATATATATATATATGGCACCCTGCTGTTCACAGGTACCACAGGACCCAAAAGGGTGCATGGATGGACTTCTCCACAAGAGGCCCTCATTACATGCAGACACTCCACCCTTCCACTTCATACCACCAGAGGGAGCCCTGTTAGGGATATATATATGGTGGGTGGAGCCAGGTAGTTCAGTCAGAGAGAGAGAGTTCAGAGAGTGTGCTGCCACTGAGAGCAGTGAAGATGCAGCACGTCTGCTGCTGGATTGAGGGCCCCGAGTGTGGCCGGAGGCAGTACGGAGAGGAGAGAGGAGTTGAGGGGGCAGAGGAGCATCATAGGCTCACCCCAAGACACAAACCGGACACCGGGTCCGCGCCTACAGGGTCCTCTATACCCAGTAGGGACAAACCGGCATACCAGGAGGCTTCCAGCAATAACCGGACTAGGAACCACGAAGGCCCCGGCGTCCAAGGATAGTGGTTGCCAAAGAAAGGTCCTACTACCAAGCGGTCAGGTGAGAGAGCAACACAACACAGAAGCTAGGCCAAGTTTCTGGCTGGCTAGAATCTTAGCGAGAGGGAGACACGGATCAGGAGGCCTTATACCCATTCACCCTTCTCACTGGGGAGAAGTCCTGAAGTGCACCCTTCCTAGCAAGTACCCTGGACCATACCTGCCATTACACCAGTAAAGGTACTGAAGCGAATCCCCTGTGTGAGTGTCCGTCATTCCCCCTGACCTGGCCATCTCTCACCTGCATCCTTTCTATCAACTCTGCCCCGGGGGTCCGCTCCGCCTGTAGGGAGCAGAAACATCCCAGCGGCCATTTCATCACCCCCGGAGGTCTGTAGCAGCGCCGGTAACCGTTACCGGAAACCATAGGTGGCGTCACGAAACAAACTTTAAACTAGAGACGGGGGGGGGGGAACCAAGGAAATAGGTGGGATGTGAGGCAAGCAAGGGGGAAGGGGAGAAGTGAATATAATGAGGGTGGAGAGGGGGGTGGGGATAGTACAGTTAGATCGTTAGAGAAGAATAGGATGCTAAATAACCGAAAAGTTTTATCTTGCATGCTGACCAACGCAAGAAGCCTGACCAATAAGGCGGATGAGCTGCGGGCGCTTATATCGGAGGAGAGGTACGACATCGTAGGTATAACAGAGACTTGGCTAGACGATAGCTACGACTGGGCGGTAAATTTATTAGATTATAGTTTATTTAGAAGGGACCGGAAACAGGGGAAAGGCGGAGGAGTCTGCTTATATGTAAAGTCATGTCTAAAACCCAGACTAAGGGAAGATATAGGAGAGGGAGAAGAGGGGGTCGAGTCCATGTGGGTAGAGATAGAGGGGGCAAAAAATAATAATAAAATATTACTGGGGGTCTGCTATAAGCCACCAAATATAACAGAGGAGAATGAGAATCTGCTATTAGGACAAATAGACAAAGTAGCAAAACATAATGAAGTGATTGTAATGGGGGATTTCAACTACCCGGATATTGACTGGGAAACAGAAACCTGTAGATCTCAGAAAGGAAAAAGGTTCTTGACAAATATTAAGGATAATTATCTCTCCCAACTAGTGCAGGAACCAACGAGAGGGAAGGCCGTGTTGGACTTAATATTGACTAATAGGCCTGATAGAATAACTGAGGTACAGATAGGGGGGCACTTAGGTAATAGCGATCATAATATTATCGACTTCAAAATGCCCTTCAGTAGGGTTATCAATAAGGGAACAACAAAAACATTAAACTTTAGGAGGGCGAAGTTTGATCAGCTGATAGAAAACCTTCAACTTATTGACTGGGACAAAGTACTTAATCAATGGAATACGAATAGTAAATGGGAAACCTTCAAAAGAATTCTGAATACTCAGTGCGAGAGGTATATACCGTATGGGAATAAAAGGGCCAGAAATAAGAGGAAACCAATATGGTTGAATAAGAACGTAAAAGGGGCGTTAAATAGCAAAAAAGAGGCATTCAAGAGATTAAAACAGGAAAACAGTAAGGAGGCACTAATGTGTTACAAGGAAAAAACGAGAACCTGTAAAAAACAAATAAAAATAGCGAAGGAGGAAACAGAGAAACGTATTGCTAGGGAAAGTAGATCAAATCCCAAACTGTTCTTTACGTATATAAATAGTAAAAGGATTAAATCGGATAATATTGGACCGATAAAAAGTGAGGAAGGCAAAATCATAGAGAAAGATGAGGATAAAGCTAATCTATTAAATAATTTTTTTTCGACAACTTTCACAAAGGAAATAGAACTAACAGGAGAAATGAGAAGTGACAAGCTTAATCCTCCACGAAGTATGGCTAATCTAACCCAAGTTGAGGTACAGAAACGCCTCAGTAACATTAAAATAAACAAATCACCAGGACCTGATGGCATACACCCACGGGTGCTAAGGGAACTAAGTAATGTGATAGACAGACCGTTATATCTTATATTTAAGGACTCTGTTGAGACTGGGTCTGTACCACTTGATTGGCGACAGGCGAATGTAGTGCCAATATTCAAAAAGGGAGCGAAAAGTGACGCCAGAAACTATCGGCCGGTGAGTCTGACGTCCGTTGTGGGCAAAATTTTTGAAAGCTTCATTAAAGAGGCAATTACGGAGCATCTTGATGCTAATAATCTTTTAATCCCGAACCAACATGGATTCACGAGGAATCGCTCCTGCCAAACAAACCTGATTGACTTCTACGAGGAGGTTAGCTCTCGAGTAGATCAGGGGGAACCAGTGGATGTCGTGTATCTCGACTTCTCAAAAGCGTTCGATAGCGTGCCACATAATAGGTTGGTATACAAAATGAGAATGATGGGGCTGGGGGAAAATGTCTGCAAGTGGGTAGCTAACTGGCTAAAGGATAGAAGGCAGAGGGTGGTTATAAATGGAATATACTCAGACTGGGTAAGCGTCACTAGTGGGGTACCACAGGGGTCTGTACTAGGCCCAATGTTATTTAATATCTTTATTAACGACATAGTCAACGGGATAAATAGTAAAATATCAATATTTGCAGATGACACAAAGTTATGTAAAACAATTAATACAAAAGAGGACAATGCAGACCTACAGAGGGATTTGGATAAGCTGGGTAGGTGGAGCATTAAATGGCAAATGAGGTTTAACGAGGAGAAATGTAAGGTCATACATATGGGAAGGAAAAATGGAAGTCACCAGTACTCACTGAATGGGAAATCATTGGGGAATTCAGAGATGGAGAAGGACTTGGGCATCTTGATTGATAGCAAACTAAATTGGAGTGCCCAAAGTCAGGCCGCTGCTGTAAGGGCAAACAGGGTAATGGGATGTATCAGAAGAGGTATAGCTGCAAAGGATGAGAACATTGTTCTTCCACTGTACAAAGCACTGGTCAGACCACACTTGGAATACTGTGCTCAGTTATGGGCCCCAATATATAGAAAGGATATAAATGAGCTTGAAAAGGTACAAAGGAGGGCAACAAAATTAATAAGGGGAATGGAGGGACTGCAATACCCAGAGAGGTTGGCAAAACTAGGACTATTCAGCCTGGAAAAGAGAAGGTTGAGGGGGGACATAATAAATGTGTACAAATATGTTAGGGGACAGCATAGAGATCTTGCCCGGGATTTGTTCAAAAGGAGGGATATTACGGTAACAAGAGGGCATTCACTAAGACTGGAAGAGAAAAGGTTTCAGCACCAACATAGGAAGGGGTTCTTTACGGTAAGAGCAGTGAGAATATGGAATTCACTGAGTGAGGTGACGGTAATGTCGGATTCACTACACCAGTTCAAGCGGGGACTGAATGCATTTCTAGATACCAGGCAGATTTCAGCATATATTTAAAAATAAAATAAAATAGTAGGTTGATACAGGGATTTATTCTGACTGCTGGTTTCAGAGTCGGGAGGGAATTTTTCCTCAGGTGAAGATTGGCTAAATCATTTGGGATTTTTGCCCTCCTCTGGATCAACTTTAGCAATTACAGAACTAACAGGTCGAACTTGATGGACGCAAGTCTTTATTCGGCTTTACAAACTATGTTACTATGTTACTAAAACCCCTTTTTCAAGCGAGACCCCAGAGTACGGGCCAATGAGCCGACTGCCGTGACATCCTAAGCAAGGTAAAAGGCCTGGGTACCGAGTCCCCTATATCCCCCCTGGGTGAAACATATAATATATATATATATATATGTATGTGTGTGTGTATGTATATATATATATATATATATATATATATGTATATATATATATATATATATATATATATATATATATATATATACAGTACAGACCAAAAGTTTGGATACACCTTCTCATTTAAAGATTTTTCTGTATTTTCATGACTATGAAAATTGTACATTCACACTGAAGGCATCAAAACTATGAATTAACACATGTCAGGTTTAATAAGTGGGATTTCTTGCCTTATAAATGGGGTTGGGACCATCAGTTATGTTGTGCAGAAGTCTGGTGGATACACAGCTGATAGTCCTACTGAATAGACTGTTAGAATTTGTATTATGGCAAGAAAAAAGCAGCTAAGTAAAGAAAAACGAGTGGCCATCATTACTTTAAGAAATGAAGGTCAGTCAGTCCGAAAAATTGGGCAAACTTTGAAAGTTTCCCCAAGTGCAGTTGCAAAAACCATCAAGCGCTACAAAGAAACTGGCTCACATGAGGACCGCCCCAGAAAAGGAAGACCAAGAGTCACCTCTGCTTCTGAGGATAAGTTTATCCGAGTCACAAGCCTCAGAAATCGCAGGTTAACAGCAGCTCAGATTAGAGACCAGGTCAATGCCACACAGAGTTCTAGCAGCAGACCCATCTCTTCAACAACTGTTAAGAGGAGACTTTGTGCAGCAGGCCTTCATGGTAAAATAGCTGCTAGGAAACCACTGCTAAGGACAGGCAACAAGCAGAAGAGACTTGTTTGGGCTAAAGAAAACAAGTAATGGACATTAGACCAGTGGAAATCTGTGCTTTGGTCTGATGAGTCGAAATTTGAGATCTTTGGTTCCAACCACCGTGTCTTTGTGCGATGCAGAAAAGGTGAACGGATGGGCTTTACATGCCTGGTTCCCACCGTGAAGCATGGAGGAGGAGGTGTGATGGTGTGGGGTGCTTTGCTGGTGACACTGTTGGGGATTTATTCAAAATTGAAGGCATTCTGAACCAGCATGGCTACCGCAGCATCTTGCAGCGGCATGCTATTCCATCCGGTTTGCGTTTAGTTGGACCATCATTTATTTTTCAACAGGACAATGACCCCAAACACACCTCTAGGCTGTGTAAGGGCTATTTGACCAAGAAGGAGAGTGATGGGGTGCTGCGCCAGATGACCTGGCCTCCACAGTCACCAGACCTGAACCCAATCGAGATGGTTTGGGGTGAGCTGGACCGCAGAGTGAAGGCAAAAGGGCCAACAAGTGCTAAGCATCTCTGGGAACTCCTTCAAGATTGTTGGAGGTCATTTCCGGTGACTACCTCTTGAAGCTCATCAAGAGAATGCCAAGAGTGTGCAAAGCAGTCATCAAAGGAAAAGGTGGCTACTTTGAAGAACCTAGAATATAAGACATATTGTCAGTTGTTTCACACTTTTTTGTTAAATATATAATTCCACATGTGTTAATGCATAGTTTTGATGCCTTCAGTGTGAATGTACAATTTTCATAGTCATGAAAATACAGAAAAATCTTTAAATGAGAATGTGTGTCCAAACTTTTGGTCTGTACTGTATATATATTACATATCCATCTGAACTAACAGTCCTTCTGAGGACTAATCCTCTGCTCTGTGGTGATAGCAAGAGTTAGGCAGGCAGGTAGGGTATACATAGTTACATAGTTACATAGTTAGTAAAGCCGAATAAAGACTTGCGTCCATCAAGTTCGACCTGTTAGTTCTGTAATTGCTAAAGTTGATCCAGAGGAGGGCAAAAACCCCAAATGATTTAGCCAATCTTCACCTGAGGAAAAATTCCCTCCCGACTCTGAAACCAGCAGTCAGAATAAATCCCTGTATCAACCTACTATTTTATTCTATTGTTAAGTATATGCAGAAATCTGCCTGGTATCTAGAAAAGGATCCAGTCCCCGCTTGAACTGGTTTAGTGAATCCGACATTACCGTCTCCTCACTCAGTGAATTCCATATTCTCACTGCTCTTACCGTAAAGAGCCCCTTCCTATGCTGGTGCTGAAACCTTTTCTCTTCCAGTCTTAGTGAATGCCCTCTTGTTACCGTAATATCCCTCCTTTTGAACAAATCCGGGGCAAGGTCTCTATACTGTCCCCTAACATATTTGTACACATTTATTATGTCCCCCCTCAACCTTCTCTTTTCCAGGCTGAATAGTCCTAGTTTTGCCAACCTCTCTGGGTATTGCAGTCCCTCCATTCCCCTTATTAATTTTGTTGCCCTCCTTTGTACCTTTTCAAGCTCATTTATATCCTTTCTATATATTGGGGCCCATAACTGAGCACAGTATTCCAAGTGTGGTCTGACCAGTGCTTTGTACAGTGGAAGAACAATGTTCTCATCCTTTGCAGCTATACCTCTTCTGATACATCCCATTACCCTGTTTGCCCTTACAGCAGCGGCCTGACTTTGGGCACTCCAATTTAGTTTGCTATCAATCAAGATGCCCAAGTCCTTCTCCATCTCTGAATTCCCCAATGATTTCCCATTCAGTGAGTACTGGTGACTTCCATTTTTCCTTCCCATATGTATGACCTTACATTTCTCCTCGTTAAACCTCATTTGCCATTTAATGCTCCACCTACCCAGCTTATCCAAATCCCTCTGTAGGTCTTCACTATCCTCTTTTGTATTAATTGTTTTACATAACTAGAGATGAGCGTTGTTCTACTCGAACTGTTCGCCAATCTCAAATTCGAGCTGTTTTGGGCGGTGTTTGAGCCGTTCGGTGAACACGAACAATTTGAGAAAAATTCGGCTGTTCGAGGTTATGTTCGATAACTGTTCGTGCACCAAAATCATAACTGGATTTTTTCTCAGTAATGATGAAAATTAATGTTAATACGCAGTTTGAGTGTACAGCGGGGCGGGGGGAGGGGCAGGGGATGGATCTCTGCAGGAACAATGAAGATCTATATTTTTTTTTCTCTTTCCCGCATTTACAGTGGGGAGGTGCAATCTGTCAGCCTATCAGCAGCGCACACACGGAGCGAAGTGCTTTTTTTCACACAAGCAAGGGCATGTGTCATTGGCAGTGTATGTCACATGTCCTTGCCCTATAAGACCAAGCCATTTTCCCCGTCGCCACCATTTTCTCACTGCTGCAGCTGCGTGTTAGACGGCACCGCTGTTGCTGTGTGCGCTATACCTTGTTAATTTCAAGCCAATTTTCGCACAAATATACAGATAGCTTGGGAGTAGGGAATAGTTGTGATTGCAGTCCTTTTAAGGACTAGGTTACAGCATTTCCGACGACTTTTATCAGGGAGGTCTGTGCTCTTAAATAGATGGGTTGTGGGAGTAAAGACTAATTGTAATTGCAGTCCTTTTCAGGACTAGGTTACATGAGTTCCTATCAGTTTTTGCCAGGCAGGTCTGTGCCAGTGCTGTGCAAGTTTTTTTCACAGCATTTGGCTGAATCTAGCAAAGCTAATCCTTTTTGGCCTATTGCAGAGTGTGTTAGTCAGTGGAGTAGCCTATCTGTGTTGCAAGATATACCACCTGTGTATAGAATACCAATTTTTTTACTGCACCTAGTGAAGTAAAATCTTTTGGGCATAGCATCATTCTATTAGTCCATCTATACTGACCTCCATCAGGTTGCAAATTAAAACTAATTTTTATCTGCATCTACAGTACCTCTGAAAAAATATTTGGGCTTCTAGCAGTGTGTGGGACTTGTTCTATTAGTCCATCTATACTGACCTCCATCAGGTTGCAAACTGAATATATTTTTTTCTGCATCTACCTCTGAAAAAATATTTGGCTTCTAGCTGTGTGTGGGTCTTGTTCTATTAATCCATCTATACTGACCTCCATCAGGTTGCAAACTGAATATATTTTTTTCTGCATCTACCTCTGAAAAAATATTTGGCCTTCTAGTAGTGTGTCGGACTTTCTCTATTAGTCCATCTATACTGACCTCCATCAGGTTGCAAATTAAAACTAATTTTTATCTGCATCTACAGTACCTCTGAAAAAATATTTGGGCTTCTAGCAGTGTGTGGGACTTGTTCTATTAGTCCATCTATACTGACCTCCATCAGGTTGCAAACTGAATATATTTTTTTCTGCATCTACCTCTGAAAAAATATTGGGCTTCTAGCTGTGTGTGGGTCTTGTTCTATTAATCCATCTATACTGACCTCCATCAGGTTGCAAACTGAATATATTTTTTTCTGCATCTACCTCTGAAAAAATATTTGGCCTTCTAGTAGTGTGTCGGACTTTCTCTATTAGTCCATCTATACTGACCTCCATCAGGTTGCAAATTAAAACTAATTTTTATCTGCATCTACAGTACCTCTGAAAAAATATTTGGGCTTCTAGCAGTGTGTGGGACTTGTTCTATTAGTCCATCTATACTGACCTCCATCAGGTTGCAAACTGAATATAGTTTTTTCTGCATCTACCTCTGAAAAAATATTGGGCTTCTAGCTGTGTGTGGGTCTTGTTCTATTAATCCATCTATACTGACCTCCATCAGGTTGCAAACTGAATATATTTTTTTCTGCATCTACCTCTGAAAAAATATTTGGCCTTCTAGTAGTGTGTCGGACTTTCTCTATTAGTCCATCTATACTGACCTCCATCAGGTTGCAAACTGAATATAATTTTTTTCTGCATCTAGCTCTGAAAAAATATTTGGCCTTCTAGTAGTGTGTCGGACTTTCTCTATTAGTCCATCTATACTGACCTCCATCAGGTTGCAAATTAAAACTAATTTTTATCTGCATCTACAGTACCTCTGAAAAAATATTTGGGCTTCTAGCAGTGTGTGGGACTTGTTCTATTAGTCCATCTATACTGACCTCCATCAGGTTGCAAACTGAATATATTTTTTTCTGCATCTACCTCTGAAAAAATATTGGGCTTCTAGCTGTGTGTGGGTCTTGTTCTATTAATCCATCTATACTGACCTCCATCAGGTTGCAAACTGAATATAATTTTTTTCTGCATCTAGCTCTGAAAAAATATTTGGCCTTCTAGTAGTGTGTCGGACTTTCTCTATTAGTCCATCTATACTGACCTCCATCAGGTTGCAAATTAAAACTAATTTTTATCTGCATCTACAGTACCTCTGAAAAAATATTTGGGCTTCTAGCTGTGTGTGGGACTTGTTGTATTAGTCCATCTATACTGACCTCCATCAGGTTGCAAACTGAATATATTTTTTTCTGCATCTACCTCTGAAAAAATATTTGGCCTTCTAGTAGTGTGTCGGACTTTCTCTATTAGTCCATCTATACTGACCTCCATCAGGTTGCAAATTAAAAATAATTTTTATCTGCATCTACAGTACCTCTGAAAAAATATTTGGGCTTCTAGCTGTGTGCGGGACTTGTTGTATTAGTCCATCTATACTGACCTCCATCAGGTTGCAAACTTAATATATTTTTTTCTGCATCTACCTCTGAAAAAATATTTGGCCTTCTAGTAGTGTGTCGGACTTTCTCTATTAGTCCATCTATACTGACCTCCATCAGGTTGCAAATTAAAACTAATTTTTATCTGCATCTACAGTACCTCTGAAAAAATATTTGGGCTTCTAGCAGTGTGTGGGACTTGTTCTATTAGTCCATCTATACTGACCTCCATCAGGTTGCAAACTGAATATATTTTTTTCTGCATCTACCTCTGAAAAAATATTGGGCTTCTAGCTGTGTGTGGGTCTTGTTCTATTAATCCATCTATACTGACCTCCATCAGGTTGCAAACTGAATATAATTTTTTTCTGCATCTAGCTCTGAAAAAATATTTGGCCTTCTAGTAGTGTGTCGGACTTTCTCTATTAGTCCATCTATACTGACCTCCATCAGGTTGCAAATTAAAACTAATTTTTATCTGCATCTACAGTACCTCTGAAAAAATATTTGGGCTTCTAGCTGTGTGTGGGACTTGTTGTATTAGTCCATCTATACTGACCTCCATCAGGTTGCAAACTGAATATATTTTTTTCTGCATCTACCTCTGAAAAAATATTTGGCCTTCTAGTAGTGTGTCGGACTTTCTCTATTAGTCCATCTATACTGACCTCCATCAGGTTGCAAATTAAAAATAATTTTTATCTGCATCTACAGTACCTCTGAAAAAATATTTGGGCTTCTAGCTGTGTGCGGGACTTGTTGTATTAGTCCATCTATACTGACCTCCATCAGGTTGCAAACTGAATATATTTTTTTCTGCATCTACCTCTGAAAAAATATTTGGCCTTCTAGTAGTGTGTCGGACTTTCTCTATTAGTCCATCTATACTGACCTCCATCAGGTTGCAAATTAAAACTAATTTTTATCTGCATCTACAGTACCTCTGAAAAAATATTTGGGCTTCTAGCAGTGTGTGGGACTTGTTCTATTAGTCCATCTATACTGACCTCCATCAGGTTGCAAACTGAATATATTTTTTTCTGCATCTACCTCTGAAAAAATATTGGGCTTCTAGCTGTGTGTGGGTCTTGTTCTATTAATCCATCTATACTGACCTCCATCAGGTTGCAAACTGAATATATTTTTTTCTGCATCTACCTCTGAAAAAATATTTGGCCTTCTAGTAGTGTGTCGGACTTTCTCTATTAGTCCATCTATACTGACCTCCATCAGGTTGCAAATTAAAACTAATTTTTATCTGCATCTACAGTACCTCTGAAAAAATATTTGGGCTTCTAGCAGTGTGTGGGACTTGTTCTATTAGTCCATCTATACTGACCTCCATCAGGTTGCAAACTGAATATAGTTTTTTCTGCATCTACCTCTGAAAAAATATTGGGCTTCTAGCTGTGTGTGGGTCTTGTTCTATTAATCCATCTATACTGACCTCCATCAGGTTGCAAACTGAATATATTTTTTTCTGCATCTACCTCTGAAAAAATATTTGGCCTTCTAGTAGTGTGTCGGACTTTCTCTATTAGTCCATCTATACTGACCTCCATCAGGTTGCAAACTGAATATAATTTTTTTCTGCATCTAGCTCTGAAAAAATATTTGGCCTTCTAGTAGTGTGTCGGACTTTCTCTATTAGTCCATCTATACTGACCTCCATCAGGTTGCAAATTAAAACTAATTTTTATCTGCATCTACAGTACCTCTGAAAAAATATTTGGGCTTCTAGCAGTGTGTGGGACTTGTTCTATTAGTCCATCTATACTGACCTCCATCAGGTTGCAAACTGAATATATTTTTTTCTGCATCTACCTCTGAAAAAATATTGGGCTTCTAGCTGTGTGTGGGTCTTGTTCTATTAATCCATCTATACTGACCTCCATCAGGTTGCAAACTGAATATATTTTTTTCTGCATCTACCTCTGAAAAAATATTTGGCCTTCTAGTAGTGTGTCGGACTTTCTCTATTAGTCCATCTATACTGACCTCCATCAGGTTGCAAATTAAAACTAATTTTTATCTGCATCTACAGTACCTCTGAAAAAATATTTGGGCTTCTAGCAGTGTGTGGGACTTGTTCTATTAGTCCATCTATACTGACCTCCATCAGGTTGCAAACGGAATATATTTTTTTCTGCATCTACCTCTGAAAAAATATTGGGCTTCTAGCTGTGTGTGGGTCTTGTTCTATTAATCCATCTATACTGACCTCCATCAGGTTGCAAACTGAATATATTTTTTTCTGCATCTACCTCTGAAAAAATATTTGGCCTTCTAGTAGTGTGTCGGACTTTCTCTATTAGTCCATCTATACTGACCTCCATCAGGTTGCAAATTAAAACTAATTTTTATCTGCATCTACAGTACCTCTGAAAAAATATTTGGCCTTCTAGTAGTGTGTCGGACTTTCTCTATTAGTCCATCTATACTGACCTCCATCAGGTTGCAAATTCAAAATAATTTTTTTCTGCATCTAACCCAGCCAATAGTTTTGGCCTAATACCACAGTTTGGCCACTCAGCTCTGCTCGGTTACCATCCATTGTTTTTTTGTGGAAACAACTCCAGAGTTGTGAATTAGTTAACCACCAAAATGAGTGGAAAAAGGCCTGCTGCTGGTGGAAAGGGGAATAGGCGTGTTGGGAAGGGGAAAAAAGGTTGTGTCCGTGGGGTAGGTGTTAAAGCAACAGTAACATCTGCAGAAGAAAGACCATCTTCCAGCCAAACTAAAATGTCTACTTCTTTTAGCGGACAATTGTTAGAACCTTGCTGTTAGGTTTTTTTTCCTTTGCTGGTCACATGACCTTGTTGGCCTATTTAATCCTGCTCCGCCCTTCTGGCTTTGCTGGACTTCATTGTATATCTACTTTCTAGCTAGCCTGTGCTCTGTATCTAACTCTGTTAGTTTGCTTGGTCTACGGACCTCTATGTTCTATCTATTTTGTTTGTTCGTCTGTCTGCTACTATTTCTGTTAGGAGGTGTCCCATATTCCTCCCAGTCCTTAGTACTTGTAGGGATTCCCTCCCCACATCTATAGGTCTCCGTACAGACTAGATTAGGACTTTAGCAGGTCTGATCGCAGGATCAGGTTCCCTGTTACATCGTAGGGATTCAGCTGAGTCCTATAGTAGGGACAGATCTCCTCTCTTTCCTTAGCTTTGGTAGCAGAACATAACAACAATGTGATAAGATCCCTTTCTTATGGCCACGCCAATCGCTACAAATTCCAGATGAGGCACAAAAACAGCAGGTGCTTCAACGGATATCAAGTGCTCCTTTAAGTGGGCTCTCCTCCACATCAACTTCAACATCACAAATACTCCAGTCCTCAAAGGTGTCACCCAAATCGCACTTGCTTCCTCACAGCTCCCAAATCTCCAGCTGCCCGTCTGAGTATGAGGTAGAACAGATGGTTGAGTCTGCAGAGCTATTTACTCATACTATAGCCTGGGAATCAGAGGTCGACTCCAGCGCTTCTGTGAATCCAGACGAGGAAATGATCTGCACTGATGCCCAGAATCTTTATGAGTCGGATCCAGGACCAGACGCAGAAGGTTCTGACCATAATGTAGACCCTCATTCCCAAACTGTAACTCCTGTTGGTGGAGACAATGAGGAAGACGATGATAAGACTCAAATACCTGATTGGAGCGACAACTTTAGTTTTTTGTCAGGGCAGGAACAGGTTGGCTCTGAGGACGACGGGTGTGATAACGCACAGGGTGATGATGATGAGGTCGGAGATCCCACTTACTATCAACCCACAGTCAGCGAAGAGATGAGGTCAGCAGAGGAGGTGGAGGAAGATGCTAGTGACGACGAGGTCAGGTTGCGCCTTCCTGGACAGAGACGTAGTACTGGAAGCACGTCAACAACTGCATCCTCAAACACAACTCTGCCTCTCACCACAAGTCGTGGTGGCTCTTCAGGTCGCATGGGTGCTAAGCCTTGCATAGCCTGGGCATTTTTTCAGATCGATAAAGATGACCCAACTCGTGTTATCTGTAACATTTGTCAGCAAAAGCTAAGTAGAGGCCAAAAAATACATAGTTTGAGTACTTCATGCATGAACCGGCACATGGACATGAAGCATAAGTTGCAGTGGGAAGCTCAGTGTGCTACAATGCGGCCTAGCCGGCCGGGCCAACCACCGTCTGCCATATCTTGTGCATCCGCGGCCTCTTCATCCTCTGTGACTGGGGGGACAGCAGTCACACCTGTTTTGGGGCGCAGACCTGCCACCTCTTTACCCGCAACAGCCAGCGTGATTGGCAGGTCATCATTTTCTTTGGAGGTGGTAACACCAGCTGGTGTTGAGCGCTGTCCGACATCGATAGCACCACCTTTGGATGAAGGCAACCTAACATGTCCGCCTGCATCTCCCTCACAGACCGGCAGTTTGCCGGGGACACCCTTATCAACCCCGTCTAAGCACAATAGCCAGCCCTCGGTCCCTCAGATGTGAACAAGTAAAAGACCATTTCCTCCTAGCCATGAGAAAGCTAAGAGGTTGAATTTCACCATCTGCAAGCTCTTGGCTACAGAAATGCTGCCTTTCCGCCTGGTGGACACAGAGGATTTTCGAGACCTTATGTCCGTCGCAGTGCCCCAGTACCAGATGCCCAGTCGGCACTACTTCTCAAAGAAAGGTGTGCCTGCGCTCCACCAGCATGTCGCACACAACATCACCGCTTCTTTGAGAAACTCTGTGTGTGACAGGGTGCATTTCACCACAGACACTTGGACGAGTAGGCATGGACAGGGGCGTTACATGTCGCTGACTGGGCACTGGGTAACTATGGTGACAGCAGGACAAGGGGCTGCTGTCCAAGTCTTGCCGTCCCCACGAGTTGTGCGTCAATCCTCTTTATGTCAAAGTTCCTCCACTGCTTCTGCCTCCTCAACCTCCTCTCGGTCTTCCACCTGCACCCAATGCCTGTCTGGTCATGCCACAAGCTTTCTAACTGCGCAGAAGGGATCCTGCACACCTCCTTACTATGCTGGCAGTAGGGCTCAACGTCATCAGGCGGTTTTTACATTGAAATGTCTGGGAAATGTGAGTCACACAGCTGAGGAGTTGTGGTCAGCTCTGGAGAACCAATTTCATGAATGGTTGTCTCCACTGGACCTGAAACCAGGGAAGGCCGTGTGCGACAATGCTGCAAACCTGGGTGCGGCCCTTCGCCGGGGCAATGTCACACACGTGCCTTGTATGGCTCACGTGTTGAACCTGGTTGTCCAGCAATTTTTAGCCCACTATCCCAGACTAGATGGCCTTCTGCAGAGGGCACGGTCGCTGTGTGCTCACTTCCGCCGTTCGCATCCCGCAGCTCAGCGACTTACATCTCTACAGAAGTCGTTGGGCCTGCCACTTCACCGGCTAAAATGCGATGTGCCTACCCGGTGGAATTCAACTCTGCACATGTTGCAGCGACTGTGGCAGCACCGACAAGCCCTGGTGCAATACGTTCTGACGTATAGCCTGGGCCAACGAGATTCAGAGGTGGGGCAAATCACGCTGGAGGAGTGGTCTCAGATCAGGGACCTATGCACCCTTCTGCACAGTTTTGAAATGGCGACGAAGATGTTTAGTGCTGACGATGCCATTATCAGCATGACTATTCCGGTGATTTACATGCTGGAGCACATGTTAAACAGAATTCGGAGTCAGGTGGTGGCACAAGAGGAGGTGGAGGAAGTAGAGGAGGAGGAGTTGTATGCGGAAGGGCTAACATCTGCAAGGTCCAGAAGGTCGGCAGCACCAAGGCGGCAGGCATGTGAGGGTGGGGGAGATGGTTTTACCAGGGCGCATGGTAGCAGCCAAACTAGTGAGGAAGGTGCAGGAGCCCAGGAAGAAGTGGAGGACGAACTGATGGAAGACTCATCAGATGAGGGAGACCTTGATCACATTTCTGTTGTGCGAGGTTGGGGGGAGAGGACAGAGGAAGGAAGCATGATTGTTACCTCGCCACCAACACAACAGGGACTTGGTGCTCCTGGATGCGCAACACACATGAGTGCCTTCTTGCTGCACTACCTGCAACATGACCCTCGAATTGTGAGAATTAGAAATAATCCTGACTACTGGGTTGCCACACTGTTAGATCCCCGGTACAAAAGTAAATTTGCAGAAATTATTCCTGCCATAGAAAGGGATGCACGCATGCAGGAGTATCAGCAGAGACTGTTGCAGAATCTTACATGTGCTTTTCCACAAAATACCAGTGGTGCACGTAGTGAATCTCACAGTTCCAACTTGCCAACCGTGGGACCGTCAAGTGTTCAGCACTCAAACCGTAACAGAACCACAGTATCTGCTGGTAACATCAATTTTGCGGAATAATTTCACCACTTTTTTAGCCCATCCTTTGCAAGGCTACAGGAGACAAGAAGTCTGACACATAGTCAACGCCTAGAGACGATGGTACAGGAGTATCTCCAAGTAAACATTGAAGCCACGACTGTGTCACTGGACCCTTGCTCTTTTTGGGCTTCCAATCTGGATAAATGGCCGGAGCTAGCCACTTACGCCTTGGAGATCTTGTCATGCCCCGCAGCCAGCGTTCTGTCTGAACGTGTGTTCAGCGCTGCTGGTGGTGTGCTGACAGATAAGCGCACGCGGCTCTCCACTGATAATGTAGACAGACTCACGTTCATAAAGATGAACAAATCATGGATCCGAAACGACTTTTCTACCCCTGTGTCATCCTGGGGAGAGTAAAAGCTTGATGATTGGTTAAAATCACCCTACCAAACGTTTTAAGCTTTCAAATTACTAATCATGTTTATCTGTATCTTGACTGGAAAATAATTTGGGCTTTGTAGCAGTGTGCAGCACTGATCCTATTAGGCCATCTATAATAAGCTCCACCAGATTTAAAATTAAAAATAATTTTTAGCTGCATCTAGCCCGGAAAATAATTTTGGGGCTCCGAGATGCGCAAGACACATAAGTGCCTTCTTGCTGCACTACCTGCAGCATGACCCTCATATTGTCAGAATTCGAAGTAATCATGACTACTGGGTTGCCACACTCTTAGATCCCCCAAACTTTTCGATCAACCTTTTCATTTTAATAAAGACCAAAAAAATGGTCATTTTTGAAATTATAAGCATTAGCAGGTTGTTAGAAACTGAAATCAAACAGTTTTCAACTCAAAACTTTATTCTAGGTGATGTTACATTTTCACATAGGACCCCTTGTTCGAAAGGAGCTTCTGAACTCTCTCATCCATTGAATTTGTCAGGTTTTGGATGGTTTCTGCTTCATTTGTTTTGCATGAGGACAGAATACCCTCCCAGAGCTGTTGCTTAGATGTGAACTGCCTCCCGCCATCATAGACACTCCTTTTAATGATGCTCCAAAGGTTCTGAATGGGGTAGAGGTCAGGGGAGCATGGGGGTCACACCATAAGTTTGTCCCCTTTTATGCCCATATCAGCCAGAGATGCAGATGTTTTATGTGCAGCATGAGATGGTGCATTATCATGCAGAAAAATGATCTTGCTGTGAAATACACGGTTCTTCTTCTTGAACCATGGCAGGAAGTGCTGTTTGAGAAAATCCACATACATTATGGAGTTCATCTTTAGCGCCTTCAGGGATCCTAAAGGGGCCGACAATCTCTCTCCCCATGATTCCAGCCCAAAACATTACTCCACCTCCTCCTTGTTGGCGCTGTAGCCGTGTTTGCGTGGGGTGTCCATCAACCAGCCATCCTCCACTCCATCCATCTGGACCATCGAGCGCTGCACGGCACTCATCCGTGAACAAAACAGTTTTGAAATCAGTCTTCATGTAATGTTTGGCCCATTGGAGCCGTTTCTGCTTGTGTGAAGTGGATAGAGGAGGTCGACAGGATGGCGTATGCACAGCTGCAAACGTCTGAAGGACCCTGCATCTTGTTGTTCGGGGGACGTTGGAGGCACAAGCAGCTTCAAAAACTTGTCTGCTGCTATGACAAGGCTTTTTTGCCGCTGCTCTTTCAACCTGACGTAATTGCCTGTAGGAAAGAGTCCTCAATTTGCCCTTATCAGCACGCACACGTGTGTACTGTGAATCAGCTACATACTTCTTGATTGCCAAGACACTTCATCCTGATCATCGCACAATGTTGATTGTAGTCATGCCTTGACCTAAACACTCCACAATTTGTTGCTTCTCAGCAGCCGACACATCCTTTTTCTTTCCCATTTTGGCAGAAAATGTAGGCTGCTTAATAATGTGAGAGAGCCTTCTTAAGTAGTCTTGCCTTTCATTGGACACACCTGCCAAACTAATTAGCACAGGTGTCTGCAATTGCTTATAGTGATATAAAGAGCCCTGACACACATCACCATCAATGAGTTTAACTGACAAACAAACAAATTCTTCCCTTATCACTCCTAAACACTTTTTGCATAATAATTTGGAACGCGGTGTACATGTGCTTTTCCACAAAACACCAGCGGTTCACGTAGTGAATCTTACAGTTCTAACTTGCCAACCGTGGTCTGTATGGAATTGTTCAATAAAGGGCCCAAAATTAAGATAACATAGATGGGAGAGGTCTCTATGAATAGGAATTCCTAAGTATTTGATACCCTGTGAGGGCCAGGCAAAGGGAAAGTTGGACTGGATGGAATCCTATATGGATTTGGGGAGGGAGACATCGAGGGCCTCAGACTTCGCTGCATTGATTTTAAAATTTTACCATGTAACAAAGTGATCTATTTCAGCCATAACAGCATGGATGGATATATGTGATTGAGTGATATATACTAGGACATCATCAGCAAATAGAGAGCACTTGTACTCGGTGCCTCCCACCTCAATCCACCTAATATTGGGGTTATGGCGAATTGATGAGAGCAGGTGCTCCGTCACTAGGATGTATAAGAGAGGGGACAGAGGACATCCCTGCCTTGTCCCATTGGTGATTGTGAAAGGTGATGAAAATGTTCTGACGCACCCCCTGGGCCTTGGGACACCCGGAGCCGGACCCTTTTTGGTGGATGCTGGTGGTTGTAGTCTTCGTGGCGGCGACCCGGTTCCGTGGCTCAGGGCGGTCAAACCAGTGGCGGAACTATTTATGTGGTTTTGATGTTTAAATGTCCGACTACGCCACCCGTGGATTGCGGTCAGAGTGAACCGCCGCTACAGGGCAGACCGCTGAGGCTGGTGTTGTGGGTGCAGCAGAGCGCAGCATAACTCCCCACGGGAGGAGTAAAGCCTCAGGGCAGTGTATGCGGAGGATGGGGGTGATGGTGCAGGGCAGCAGCAGTAACGACACGGAGTCAGTGATGCAGTCCAGGGCCTTTACTCACAGTTCTTATTATCCAGACCACGTCTGCAGGTAACGGCTGCCCACGTTGTACTGTGCTCACCAGGTGAGGGGCTCAGACAACTCCCAGATAACTTTGGAGCACTTCACAGGACCCCCTTTGTGTGTCCTTTGTCTGGCCTTTCTTACCAACACTTCTGTCCGGCTGCCTCGGGCCTCCTCTTGGTAAACTTGGCGCCAGTTTCCCTGACCCTATGTGGTGCCTTCCTAGCGGGTGTAGCGAGGGGCTGCGCCACATAAAATGTCAGAGCCTCCGGTTTCTAGCTGAGGGTCGTTTCCTGCCTCCACTAGTTTCGGGGACCGGTCTCCCCCTTTGGCCTGACCCCTCCACGCAGGTGGATTCGGGCGTGCGGTGGCGACTCGCCCGTCCGCACCCCTGGGATCCCTTCATTCCTCGTTCCTGGAGCCTTCTCCGCTCCTCTTCCTTCCTTCTCCCTCTTCCAGGCCTGGGCCTCTGTTACTAGGCCCGCCTCCGGAGCAGAGCTCATGCAGAGCCCCTGCTCCCTGCCACTTCTGCTCAGACTTCTCTGCACTGAACTAAGATGGTGCCCACCTTTTATACTCCCTTCTCAATGCACCCAGGAACTGCTTCCTCCCTGCTCCTGCACTACAGGGTTCCCCTTCCTCAGTGTTCCCTCCCCCCACTCCAGCCAGGGACAGGGACTGTCGTGCCCATCTCAGGGGCATATTGGTCGCCCTGCCCCACGGCAATGTGGTGTAATGCATGCAGGTGTCGGGTCCTGATCCACACTCCATCCTTACCTGAGAGTGAGATATCACACCTCTGGGTGAGGTGCAATACGTCTGTAGCAACCGAGCCCTCAGGGTGCTACAGTTCCATTTATCTTCAGCCTAGGTGACGTATTGCGATACAGGGCCGTGATTTTGGCTATAAAAGGGTCCCCTAGACCCCTACCCCAAGCTTTTTAAGAGAATCATATATGGCATGCCAGGAGACTCTATGGAATGCTTTCTCAGCATCCAACGAGAGTATCTAATTACAAATTTTTAACTGCATCTAGCCCAGGAAATACTTTGTGCCTAGTAGCAGTGTCTGCTAGTCAGCGGATTATCCCGGCTGTTAAGCAAGCTACACCACCTGTAGTTTAGACACTTAATTTTTTCAAAGGAAATGCTTCGGGACCATGGGATACTCAGTGAAGAGCATCAGGAGGCACCCCAAGGCATAGGGGCTGGGACTGGCAGTAGGATGCCTTGCGGTGGACAGCCGAGCTCGATCCTTATAAAAGCTTTTTAACTGCAGCAGCTTTAGTGGATGCTACTGGAGCTGGAATTACGCGGCTGCTGGCATGAGACTTGCCCTCCAATAGATCCTTGTAAATGGATTTAAAGTGTATTCATTCAAATTAGAGAGACAATTTAAATTAAAAAGCTTAGAGCTGCCTTCACCACAGGGGGGCTCGCTCGACCCACCAGCGGACAGGCACCAGTATTGGGAGAGGGGGGCTGGCCATCAGGGTTCACCGCGGCTCTGGCACAAACCTGGCGACACGGAGGTGGCACGGGCAGGAGCGGACTGGCCGTGTCGGCTTCTCACTTTTTGGATTTTAGAAGGGCATGACATGCCTATATCTGTGTCTCCCCCTCCTTTTACTCCTCCACCTCTTTTATTATCGCATGACTATATGTACTTGTCACTTTTCCATGTGTTAGTTGTGTCTTCTGAGCAGTTTGTCAGCTTTTGGACACCTTTGAAGGTGTTTTCTATGTGTTTCTATGTGTTTTTGTTTGCCTGCCATTGGTTTTAACGGTGTTCGAAGGTGTTCGACGAACAGTTCGACGAACAGTTCGGCGAACACACGGGTGTTCGACGAACCGAACCGAACTCGAACACTACGGGGGTGGCTCAACACTATACATAACTTTGTGTCATCTGCAAATATTGATATTTTACTATTTATCCCATTGACTATGTCGTTAATAAAGATATTAAATAACATTGGGCCTAGTACAGACCCCTGTGGTACCCCACTAGTGACGCTTACCCAATCTGAGTATATTCCATTTATAACCACCCTCTGCCTTCTATCCTTTAGCCAGTTAGCTACCCACTTGCAGACATTTTCCCCCAGCCCCATCATTCTCATTTTGTATACCAACCTATTATGTGGCACGCTATCGAACGCTTTTGAGAAGTCAAGATACACGACATCCACTGGTTCCCCCTGATCTACTCGAGAGCTAACCTCCTCGTAGAAGTCAATCAGGTTTGTTTGGCAGGAGCGATTCCTCATGAATCCATGTTGGTTCGGGGTTAATAGATTATTAGCATCAAGATGCTCCATGATTGCCTCATTAATAAAGCCTTCAAAAATTTTGCCCACAACGGACGTCAGACTCACCGGCCAATAGTTTCCGGTGTTACTTTTTGCTCCCTTTTTGAATATTGGCACTACATTCGCCTGTCGCCAATCAAGTGGTACAGACCCAGTCTCAACAGAGTCCTTAAATATAAGATATAACGGTCTGTCTATCACATTACTTAGTTCCCTTAGTACCCGTGGGTGTATGCCATCAGGTCCTGGTGATTTGTTTATTTTAATGTTACTGAGGCGTTTCTGTACCCCAGCTTGGGTTAGATTTGTCATACTTAGTGGAGGATTAAGCTTGTCACTTCTCATTTCGCCTGTTAGTTCTTTTTCCTTTGTGAAAGTTGACGAAAAAAATGTATTTAATAGATTAGCTTTATCCTCATCTTTCTCTATGATTTTGCCTTCATCACTTTTTATCGGTCCAATATTATTCGATTTAATCCTTTTACTATTTATATACGTAAAGAACAGTTTGGGATTTGATCTACTTTCCCTAGCAATACGTCTCTCTGTTTCCTCCTTTGCTATTTTTATTTGTTTTTTGCAGGTTCTCGTTTTTTCCTTGTAACACATTAGTGCCTCCTTGCTGTTTTCCTGTTTTAATCTCTTGAATGCCTCTTTTTTGCTATTTAACGCCCCTTTTACGTTCTTATTCAACCATATTGGTTTCCTCTTATTTCTGGCCCTTTTATTCCCATACGGTATATACCTCTCGCACTGAGTATTCAGAATTCTTTTGAAGGTTTCCCATTTACTATTCGTATTTCCTTGATTAAGAACTTTGTCCCAGTCTATAAGTTGAAGGTTTTATTTCAGCTGATCAAACTTCGCCCTCCTAAAGTTTAATGTTTTAGTTGTTCCCTTATTGATAACCCTACTGAAGGGCATTTTGAAATTGATAATATTATGATCGCTATTACCTAGGTGCCCCCCTATCTGTACCTCAGTTATTCTATCAGGCCTATTAGTCAATATTAAGTCCAACACGGCCTTCCCTCTCGTTGGTTCCTCCACTAGTTGGGAGAGATAATTATCCTTGATATTTGTCAAGAACCTTTTTCCTTTCTGCGATCTACAGGTTTCTGTTTCCCAGTCAATATCCGGGTAGTTGAAGTCCCCCATTACAATCACCTCATTATGTTTTGCTACTTTGTCTATTTGTCCTAATAGCAGTTTCTCATTCTCCTCTGTTATATTGGGTGGCTTATAGCAGACCCCCAGTAATATTTTATTATTATTTTTTGCCCCCTCTATCTCTACCCACATGGACTCGACCCCCTCTTCTCCCTCTCCTATATCTTCCCTTAGTCTGGGCTTTAGACGTGACTTTACATATAAGCAGACTCCTCCGCCCTTCCCCTGTTTCCGGTCCCTTCTAAATAAACTATAATCTGTTAAATTTACCGCCCAGTCGTAGCTATCGTCTAGCCAAGTCTCTGTTATACCTACGATGTCATACCTCTCCTCCGATATAAGCGCCCGCAGCTCATCCGCCTTATTGGTCAGGCTTCTTGCGTTGGTCAGCATGCAAGATAAAACTTTGGGGTTATTTAGCATCCTATTCTTCTCTAACGATCTAACTGTACTATCCCCACCCCCCTCTCCACCCTCATTATATTCACTTCTCCCCTTCCCCCTTGCTTGCCTCACATCCCACCTATTTCCTTGGTTCCCCCCCCCGTCTCTAGTTTAAAAACTCCTCCAACCTATTAGCCATCTTCTTCCCCAGCACCGCTGCACCCTCCCCATTGAGGTGCAGCCCGTCCCTACGGTAGAGCCTGTAGCCGACAGCGAAGTCGGCCCAGTTCTCCATGAACCCAAACCCTTCTGCCTTGCACCAACTCTTTAGCCACTTATTCACCTCCCTAACCTCCCGTTGGCGCTCTTGTGTGGCTCGCGGGATTGGTAGTATTTCTGAGAAAACTAGAGGTAGTATAGAGAAAAAACAAACGAGAAGTGTTTTGTTTTCTTCTGTTGACAATACGAATGTTGGTTTCATTTCCAATTCAGTCCGCTCTGCAGTTGAAAATACAAATTTTTAGATTTTTTTTTTTATATATATATCTATGTTTTTGTTTCATCATCAATTCGAAACAACTGGTTGATTTTTTTTTTCGGTTTCTGAGTTGAGTAGACTGCCAAATGATTACTTGTTTTATGATCTGTTTTTTTATTTTATATATTTTTTTTCAATGAACTATGTAGGGTTTTGAGCATTTTTGAGCTGCTGATCACATCGTTTTTTTTTTTTTTTTTTTGTAAGGTTCATTCAATTTTTGTTGTTTATGGTGCTTATTGTAACTGAAGTTACTGCTCTGGGGTTAGCACTTGTACCTCTGGAGGAATCTCTGTATATACCATTAATTCTTGCCTTTTGTATGTGGCAGACTGCACTGCATGATACAGCATAAGAGGGTCCATTGAACGTTCTCTCTGCTGCTGCTGTTCTTTCATATATTTGTAGACATAGCCCCAGGTATCAGGGGCCAGGGCATTTTTTTTATCTTAATCCTGGTTATTTACTTAAAAAGCAATACAGAGTACACCATTTTTCTTCTCCATTTGCTTGTTAGCACTGCAGACTACAGCCAGATCTTTTCCATATTACAGCGATAAAAATCCAGAAATTTGAACTGAACATGGAAAATATTGGCCTCCTTTTCCATTTTGTTGCAGTGTGTCTGTCAACCTATTCACACTAGGTCTCTGTGAAGAATAGTATTAGTAAACTACAGGCCTGCTATTTAAAACCATGGTACTCTGTCACACGTATCACATATCACTGCGGTTCAAATACAGCCATTTGTAGTGAACATGGAAAATATTGTCCTCCATTTATAGATGGGGCAGTGTGTCAGTGTACACCATTTTACAGCTCCATTTGCTTGTCTGCAGAATACAGACAGATTTTTTTAGTACTATTCATATTACAGTACTGTGGAAGCAGAGGAACTTTTTTCAATGATCAGACACACGTGATCCATATGACTGCCGTAATACTACAGAAATTTTGTAAAGCGTGCCAAATATTCCACTCCATTTAAAGTCAGCCACCTTTTATTTTATTGAACCAATTGACACTTGGTCACTGACAAATAACATACTATTAGGCGACTGTCTGAAACCGTGGCCATCAGACGTTATCCCATATGACTGCCCTAATAATCCAGCAATTATTGTTAGCGTATCATATATTACACTCCATTTAAAGTATTGCAGTTGTGGGTTCAAACCTATTCACAGTTCGCCACTCACAAATATATCTGTGAACAATGTTGTGTATTACGCAACGTTTACGGACTGACAAAAAAAAAACATACAAAAAAACAAGCTAAAATGGAAAAAATGTTAAGAAATATTCTGAAGATAATATGCTTAATGCTTAGGTGACAAAGCGCCCACCACTGCAAAGTTGTTGAAAGCTGTAACACAGCAGCCTGATCTGTAGCTCTCACCGCTGAACATACAGCCAGGCATGGTCATGTGTGACAATGGGCGGAACTTGGTGACGGAGAAATGACAGCCGGAGTAGATACGGTTTCTCTCTATGCCAGTCCTTTCACCGAGCTAAAGAAGATGTGGTGAAATACAACTCTCACCGAGAAGCATTGTCAGACTGAAAAACATTGGGCCCACCAGAGGATTTGATTCTGAGGGCCCACCTTTCTCCCCCGCTCAAGAGCCCCATAGCAGCTGCAAAGTTTGCACGAAGTTTGCATGAATTCTCCTGATGGAGAAGCCAGGGCCCAACCGAGGATTCTCTGATGGGCCCGTCCAACCCTGCCAAGAAGCAACCATGGCTAAGAAAAGTCTGTGGGAAGGTTCCCGGACACTCTATGGCTGCTCTTTTACTGAGGGGGAAACCCACACAAACACAGGGAGAACATACAAAATCCTTGCAGATGTTATCCTTGGTGGGATTTGAACCCAGGACCCCAGGTGCTAACCACTGAGCCACTGTGCAGCCCTCTCTGTTATCCCTTTGATATCTAACATGCTGGAGAAACTTGCACCTACTGCCACTCAGTATCTTCAGCTCCTTTGTGAGAAACTAATGTATTTGGGCTGAAGAAAAGGAAATTGTAGATGACTTCGCTACTGGTACTGAAGGCACTGCTAATACCATGGCGTCATGCCAAAGTTCACTGGAAATATTCCAGGCTTGTTAGAATCAACCTGATTCCAATAGAAAAGTACCAGCAGCAAGCTAAGGAGATGGTGGCCTCTATCATCATCACAACCTCATCTCGGCACTATGAACTCTCCTGAAGGAGAAGCCTCGGCCCACCGGAGGATTTTCCGGTTCTCCGGTGGGCCCATCCAACCCTGCCGAGAAGCAGCCATGGCTAAGAAAAGTGCGTGGGAAGGTTCCCAGACACTCTATGGCTGTTTTTTTTTTTACTGTGGACTGGCTCCCTACCATCCCTGGCCACATTCATTTGTCCACGTGTTTGTGGTTAGGCGGTCCTTCCCAGTAAGTGCACTGGGGAGGGCACAGATAATGTTCTGGGACCCGCGCTTGTGGAAGGCATAGATGATACCAGGAGAAATAGTGGCGGCTGGGGACTGAGTATGGACACCCGGCCGCCGCCATGAGGTTGTGGAAAGCTTCCGCCTCCACGAGCCTAAAAGGCAACATTTCAAGTGGAAGTAGTCCAGAAATGTGGCAGTTTAGTATTGGGGCCTGTGGGTGAGTGGCTGGCTGCATACTTGTGCTTGCATTCCAAGGACTGTGGTATGGACAACTGAATGCTGCGAAGGGACAAGGACGTGGGCAGTGATGGTTGCAAGTCTGCAACGACAGGTGCAGGGAGGGAGGCATCTTCGCATGCGCAATGGACAGGGGATTGGCGTGCACGCACAACAGCGGAAGAGGCAGTGGTGTCACCCGCAGACACTGTTTCTGGACCTTGGTGTTTGGCCCAGCTAGTCGGGTGCTTTGCTGTCATGTGCCTGAGCATGCTGGTGGTGGTCAGGCTGGTAGTTTTTGTGCTCTTGCTGATGCTGGCCTGGCAGATGTTGCAAATGGCCTTTTTGGGGTTATCTGAACAGTCTTTAAAAAAGAACCAGACTCGGGAAGACCTAACAGTTGTACTGGCAACTTCCGTCTTGTTGGTGTTCCGGGGAGCAGTTGCCCGCCTTGTGTCTGTGGCCACCACACTGCTTGTTCCTGCCTGTTGTGGTGCTACACCTCCCTCCCCCTGTGTGCTGCTGTCCTCGCTCTAGATGTCCCCTTGCCAGGTTAGGTCAGTGACTTCATTGTCCACCGATTCGTCTTTCACTTCCGCACCCTGGTCCTCCTCTTGACTTTCTGTCCATTGTGTCTCATCATTATCCGTCTCTTGAGACAGTAATTGCACTTTCCCACCATCGCCTTAAGGTGACAATAGCTGCTCAAATCACTACGTGCGATATTCTGTTGCCCTGCTCGAAGCTGGCCAGTCGAGAGGCCCGAATCTATCGAAGGAAAAGTGAACAGCTCTTGGGGTAACCCTGGACTCTAATCTCTCCTTCAAACCACATATCCAAGCTCTATCCACTTCCAAGCGGACCGAGTGAGAGGCCAGAATCTATAAATGGAAAGATCAACGAAACAGCTCTTCGGAGTGTCCAAGTTGGAGATCAGTTGTCTCAGGGCTATCGGAATGGTGGGAGGAAGGAGGATCAGGATGAGGAAGATACTGACTCCTAGTAAAAAAAATCTCCCGGATCCGCACATTCCTCAACCACGAATCTACAAAAACACTAGTGCACTCCCTCATCATCTCCCTTCTCGACTACTGCAACCTCCTGCTCTGTGGCCTCCCTTCTAATACTCTTGCATCCCTCCAATCTATCCTAAACTTTGTTGCCTGACTAATCCACCTGTCCCCTCGCTATTCCCTGGCCTTTCCTCTCTGTCAATACCTTTACTGGCTCCCAATTGCCCAGAGACTCCAGTTCAAAACCCTAACCTTGGCATGCAAAGCCATCCACAACCTGTATCCTCCATACATCTGTGGACATCTGTAGTCTCCCGGTACTTACCTGCACGCATCTTATCTCCTCTTCTCACAATCGCATACAAGATTTCTCCCATGCATCCCCCCTTCTCTAAAACTCTCTACCCCTCCATTTCTGACTCTCGCCTACTGTTGAAATCTTCAAAAAGCACCTGAAGACCCACCTCTTGCGACATGCGCACAACCTGCAGTAAGGCTTTGTGCCCACAATGCGTTTTTTAAGCATTTCCGCAGCGGCAAAAACGCTGCAGAAACGCTTAAAAAACGCATGGTAGAAGGTCTGCCATGTTCCCCAATGATAATCCACATGTGCTGTGCATATGCTGCGGAAATTTCCGCTGCGGGTTATCATTGCGGAAAAAAACGCAGTACTACCAATTATTTTGCGGAAGCGCTGCGTTTTCGCCGCCATTGACTTGCATTGGAACGCTTGGATTCCGCATCACTGCATCTGTACATGCGAAATCCAAGCATTTCAATGCCCGGATGGTACCCGGGTCTGGAGGACAGGAGACTCTGACGCGCCCCCTGGGCCGTGGGGTACCCGGAGCCGGGCCGGTAGACGCTGGGGGGTTGTAGTCACTGTGGCGGTGACCCGGTCCGTTTCCCAGGGCGGTCAATCCAAGGGGAATTTATATATGGGTTTTATTAATGTCCGACTACGCCACCTGTGGAGTGTGGCTAATGAGGCCGCCGCTGCGGAACAGTCCTCTGAAGCTGGTGGTTTGGCAGCGAGGGACCAGGGACTTTGCTCCGTAGGAGCAGTCTTGCCCTGTCCCCCGGAAATGTGGTGTAGTGAATGCAGGTGTTAGGGTCCTGAGCTGTACTCCTTCCTTACCTGAGGGTGAGATACCACACCTCTGGGTGAGATGCAGTACCTCTATGGCCACTGAACCCTCAGGGGCGCCACACACCTCCCTGGTAAAACACAGCACGTCCCCGGGCTGGAACAGAGTAAAAGACAGGGTAAATTAGAGACTTGCAAAATTTTTGAATGCATTCACATAGAAAATTATAAACACAACATATTTTTCCCTTTATGGGAGGCATTTTTCTTTTTAAACGTCACTGGCACATTTTCTCTTTCAGCAATATTATAAGACTTTCTTCACATATATAAAACATTATATAACTCTCTTTCACTTGAATAAACACATCTGTCACATATAAAACATTTTTCTTATAAACATTCTTCATGTAAAACTTTTCTTAACTGGTCACAGTGCACTTTGCAACCAGGTGTCCATCTTTCTAGAAAGTGCAAACTTGTAAACACAAACATGAGGGACCCGTCCCAAACCCTCAACGAAGGCCCCTGCAGGGCATAGATGATCCAGGTGTTGGACCACGTCTTCGGCCACCTCCAACGGGTTTTTGTTCTGAGGTCAATCGTTGTAGTTCTCATAAAACCAATAAGGGGCACCTTAAGAGGCGCAACTATTTACAAGGGAAAGTTTTTCGGGAGATCATCGTCCTCTTCCCTAATGTGTTTTTACACCCTTACGGGTAACTGGATAAACGCATAAAACCGGGCAAACTTGCAGTGTTCCTGAATACCCTGACGGGTAACTTATACACAGTTTTAAAGTTTTGGTCCACTTACTATACTTCAGTAAGGGTGCTACCTCCGGGGAAGCTCTGGTCCACCGCAGGCTGACCCAGCCGGGTCTTCATCACTGTATGGTAGAAAGTGGCTCGTTGTCTCCACCCAGTGGACGTTCAGGGCATACCAGCCCCTTTCGCCTCGATGCCTTGTATATGACATGATGTCCCCTGGATACAGGTCCCGATCTGGGTGTCCTTCCTGTAAATGAGATTCCACATCTCTCCTGTTTACAAAGAGATCCGTGTCGGACAGCGGGTCCCGGATGAACCCCCATCCTGCGTCTAGATTGAATTTAACTACAGTCCCGATGACTCTGGGACCACGAGCTGCTTGCCTGTCTTTGCGGGCCCGGGCCTTCTCCTCCATATTTCTGGCCTCTAACTTCTCCCACCGCACGCGTCATAATTTGAGTTGCTTTACCAACTGGGCCAGCTGTTGGTGGCAGAACTTCCTCCTGCGAGCCGCCGCTGCCCTTGACTCCTGGGTAAACCCCATCAGGTCTTCCCCAGCGTGATCCCATTCAAATTGGGCCTCGTCTCTCGGCTTCAGGTCGACGGCGGCGGGCTGCGGAGCGGGTGTTAGAACCTTGCTGTTAGGTTTTTTTTCCTTTGCTGGTCACATGACCTTGTTGGCCTATTTAATCCTGCTCCGCCCTTCTGGCTTTGCTGGACTTCATTGTATATCTACTTTCTAGCTAGCCTGTGCTCTGTATCTAACTCTGTTAGTTTGCTTGGTCTACGGACCTCTATGTTCTATCTATTTTGTTTGTTCGTCTGTCTGCTACTATTTCTGTTAGGAGGTGTCCCATATTCCTCCCAGTCCTTAGTACTTGTAGGGATTCCCTCCCCACATCTATAGGTCTTCGTACAGACTAGATTAGGACTTTAGCAGGTCTGATCGCAGGATCAGGTTCCCTGTTACATCGTAGGGATTCAGCTGAGTCTTATAGTAGGGACAGATCTCCTCTCTTTCCTTAGCTTTGGTAGCAGAACATAACAGTAAGTCCAGCCTGCAAATTCTCTAAGGAAAGATTTATTTTTTTTTTTTTTGTTCCATCATGGTGTCGGTTCAGGATTTGGCTAAACACCTGCAGGGACTCTCTCTGGAAGTGGCCGAGCTCCGTCAGCACGTGAGTAACTGTCCTGGAGCATATTTCTTGGAGCCTAAGGTATGTTTGCCGGATTTATTTTTTGGTGAACATCGAGAATTTTTTTCATTTAAAAATGCTTGCTTATTGTATTTTCGTTTGAGACCCAAGTCCTCTGGGGATGAATCCCAGCGCGTAGGGTTCATAATGTCACTTTTGCGCAAAGAGCCTCAGGAGTGGGCCTTTTCTTTGCAACCTAGTGATACATGCTTCAGATCAGTGGATAGTTTTTTTTCTGCTTTAGGACTATTATATGATGATCCTGACCGTGTGGCATCAGCTGAGACTGAGTTGAGACGTTTAAAACAAGGATCAGGTAATGTCGAAAAATATTGTACTCATTTTCGTCGTTGGTCCACTCAAACAGGGTGGAACGATTCTGCTCTGAAAAGTCTATTTCTTGCTGGGCTCAGTGAAAGGGTTAAAGACCTGCTAATTGCTTATCCTACACCTGAGGATTTGCAACAGGCTATGCAATTAGCTATACGGGTGGATAGAAGACTGCGTGCTAGGGTTAATGAGAGCAAATCCTCTGCTATGTCAGTTTCTGGTTATGATAATGTGTGTACTAACAGTGGTGAACCGATGGAGATTGGATCGGTGGCACCTCGCTCTCAAGAAAAAGACCGTCGTTTTTCGGAAGGCTTGTGTTTCTATTGCGGAAAATCTGGTCATTTGATTAAAGGCTGTGAGCTTCGTATGAAGAAAGAAAAAAAAATGGTCAGTCACGCCCGTATTGCCTGTTTAAATTCCAAGGGTATATTTTTAGCTGCTTCCACGATTGCTCAGGAAAAATTAATGGAATTTCGGGTGTTTGTTGATTGCGGGTCTACACTGAATGTAATTGATGGGGGATTCGTGGAAAAACTCAATTTAAAACCTGAACCTTTATCATCCCCCATTGCTGTGGTTTCTGTGGATGGCTCCCCTTTGAAGAATATTACTCTCAAGGTCAGTGAATTTCCTCTCACTATTAATGGTGTTCACCATGAGAAATTGGATTTGGTAGTGTTGAATAACTTGCCCTCTCCAGTAATATTGGGTTTGCCCTGGTTAAAATTTCACAATCCTGTACTGGATTGGTCTACCAGTGAAATTAAATCCTGGAGCCATAAATGTTATGACAAGTGTTGTAACGGGCGTATTGCAGCTTTGGATAGGGGAGAATTGCCTGTTCCTATTCAGGATTTTTGGAGAGTTTTTTCTGAGAAGGAATCGCAGGTTTTGCCTCCCCATAGAGACTATGATTGTTCTATTGAATTTGTCCCTGGAGCGACTCTTCCTAAAAGTCGTTTATTTAACCTTACTATTCCTGAGAGGAAGGCTTTGGAGGAATACATACAGACAAGTTTGGCCGCCGGTCACATTAGGCCCTCTAAGTCTCCTGTGGCGGTTGGATTTTTTTTTGTAAAAAAAAAAGGACGGCGGTTTACGTCCTTGTCTGGATTTTCGTGAGATTAACAAAATTACGGTACGCAATCCTTACCCACTGCCATTGATTCCTGATCTGTTTAACCAGTTATTGGGGGCCAAGTGGTTCTCTAAAATTGACCTTAAGGGGGCATACAATCTGTTGCGCATGAAGGAGGGTGATGAATGGAAGACTGCTTTTAACACTCCTGTGGGTCATTTTGAGAATCTGGTTATGCCTTTTGGTCTTACTAATGCTCCTGCATTTTTTCAGAATCTGATTAATGACATCCTTAGACCTTTGATCGGTAAAAATGTGGTTGTGTATTTGGATGACATTTTGATTTATTCGCCAGATCTGGAGTCTCATTGGCGGAGCGTGCGTGAGGTATTACAGTTATTAATGGACAATTCGCTTTTTGCTAAGCTGGAGAAATGTGAGTTCGCTGTACAGAGAATTAGTTTTTTGGGCTACATTATCTCCAGCAAAGGTTTTGAGATGGATCCGGTTAAGGTTCAGGCTGTGCAGGAATGGCCTAGGCCTATTGGTTTGAAATCGATACAGAGGTTTTTGGGTTTCGCCAATTACTACAGAAAATTCATAAAAAATTTTTCTAGTATTGTCAAACCTCTGACTGATCTCACCAGGAAAGGTGCTGATGCGGTTCAGTGGTCTTCTGAGGCCATTGAAGCTTTTGTGTATCTCAAGGAGAGGTTCACCTCTGCTCCCATCCTTATGCAGCCTGATGTTACTAGGCCGTTTTTGGTTGAGGTTGATGCTTCCTCTGTGGGGGTTGGCGCAGTATTGTCTCAGGATAACGGGGATGGATTACATCCCTGTGCCTTTTTTTCAAAAAAATTTTCGGAGACTGAACTGAATTACGATATTGGTAATCGGGAATTATTGGCTATTAAACTCGCATTTGAACACTGGCGCCACTTCTTGGAAGGTGCGGAATTTCCCGTTCAGGTTCTTACGGATCATAAAAATCTGATATATCTTGATGCTGCCAAGCGCCTGAATGCCCGTCAGGCTAGGTGGGCACTGTTTTTCTCGCGGTTTAATTTCTCCGTTACTTACATCCCTGGTACTAAGAATGTTAAGGCGGATGCCTTGTCTCGCAGTTTTTCTCCCATAGTCGGTGCTGAGAAAGAGGAAAACATTTTACAAGAAGGTGTTGTGATAGCTGCTTTAGACTCCGTTTTGGAAGATGAGATTCTTAAAGCTCAGGAGAATGCCCCATCTAACACTCCTCATGGGAGGTTGTTTGTGCCTGAGACCTTTAGGAGAGATTTGTTTGTTGAGTGTCACGAATCTCGGTTGGCAGGTCATCCCGGAATCTCTGAGACCAAGAGACTGGTGGGTCGCAGTTTTTGGTGGCCTGGATGGCAGAAGGAAGTCATTAAGTGGGTGCGCCAATGTACTATATGTGCTAGATCTAAGTCCTCACATACTCCTGCTGCGGGGTTGCTTTGTCCTTTGGAGGTCCCCAGTGCTCCTTGGACACATTTGGCTATGGACTTTATAACTGACCTTCCCCCCTCTGAGGGTTTTACTGTCATCTGGGTGATCGTGGACCGTTTTAGCAAGATGTGTCACTTGGTTCCCTTCGTCAAACTGCCCTGCGCTAAAACTCTCGCTAAGGCCTTTGTCAAGGAAATTGTCAGACTTCATGGCGTTCCTACTGACATTGTTTCTGATAGGGGTCCTCAGTTCGTGGCTCGTTTTTGGCGTGCCTTTTGTGACAGGTTGGGAATTCATTTGTCGTTTTCGTCCGGATATCATCCTGAATCTAATGGCCAGACAGAAAGGAAAAACCAGGATGTTGAGCAGTTCTTGCGTTGTTTTGTGGCAGACAATCAAGAGGGGTGGTCTGAGTTTCTGCCACTTGCCGAATTTGCTCTGAACAATCATACATCTTCTTCTGCTGGTTGTTCGCCTTTTTTTTGTTGTTCTGGGAGACATCCGTCGTTTGGGTCGTTCTCCAAGTTGGGATCTGCCGTGCCTGAGGAGGAGAATTTTTCCGGTGATTTGGAAAGAGTTTGGACGGATGTGCGTGGTAATCTTCAGGAGGCCAACAGAAAATCTAAAGACTACTTTGATAGGAAACGACAGGAGGTTTTGTTCGCTGTTGGTGACATGGTTTGGTTGTCCTCTAGGAATCTGCGGTTGAGGATTCCTTCTAAGAAATTGGGTCCCAAGTTTGTAGGGCCCTTTAAGGTGCTTCAGGTTGTCAACCAATCTGCTGTTAGGTTGGAGGTTCCTACCTCCTGGAGAATTAATCCGGTCTTTCATGTCTCTCTGTTAAAAAAAGCTGTTGTGTCGGATGGTGACGCCTCTGCCTCTGTTCCTCCGGTGGTGGAGGACGGGGAATATGAAATTTCTCGCATCCTTGACTCTAGACGGTATAGAGGTAGTTTGCAGTATCTTGTGGCCTGGAAAGGTTTCGGACCCGAGGATAACTCTTGGGTGAGGTCAGATGATGTTTCCGCGTCCAGACTTATCAGAGCGTTTCACAGGAGATTTCCTGATAAGCCTGGTCCTAGGGGATCCGGAGGATCCTCTTAGAAGGGGGGGTACTGTTAGAACCTTGCTGTTAGGTTTTTTTTCCTTTGCTGGTCACATGACCTTGTTGGCCTATTTAATCCTGCTCCGCCCTTCTGGCTTTGCTGGACTTCATTGTATATCTACTTTCTAGCTAGCCTGTGCTCTGTATCTAACTCTGTTAGTTTGCTTGGTCTACGGACCTCTATGTTCTATCTATTTTGTTTGTTCGTCTGTCTGCTACTATTTCTGTTAGGAGGTGTCCCATATTCCTCCCAGTCCTTAGTACTTGTAGGGATTCCCTCCCCACATCTATAGGTCTTCGTACAGACTAGATTAGGACTTTAGCAGGTCTGATCGCAGGATCAGGTTCCCTGTTACATCGTAGGGATTCAGCTGAGTCTTATAGTAGGGACAGATCTCCTCTCTTTCCTTAGCTTTGGTAGCAGAACATAACAGCGGGTAGGAGCGAGGGATGCTGGTCCTCTACTTCCGCGGACCAGTCCCATGGGTGACGCCCGTAGACCCATGCGGGTGTCGGAGGGGGCGGTTCCTGGAGGGGGCCTAGGAGCAGGTCGGTGACGCGGGTGCCCGAAAGTGACGGTTCCGGGGCCTGCGATGCGCTCGCAGGTACAGGGCTGCTCTGGTGTGAGTAGGGTGGGCCGGCAGC
The DNA here is from genome assembly GCF_046119375.1 of Phyllobates terribilis. Classification (NCBI taxonomy): domain Eukaryota; kingdom Metazoa; phylum Chordata; class Amphibia; order Anura; family Dendrobatidae; genus Phyllobates; species Phyllobates terribilis. Next base: position 341,859,021 of record NW_027362762.1, on the reverse strand, counting down.
GGTTTTGCCTGGGGCTGGAGGGCCTGGTTCAGGCATTAGGAGTGGGGTGGCTTCAGCGGCGCCCGGGGTTAGCGGTTCCACCAGGGGGCCCAGGAGCAGGTCGGCGCTTGCAGCGCCCAGGACTGGGAGACTCTTCCTACCTGCTCCTTCGGTCGCTCCCGCATCACACGCTGACTCCTGATGCTGGTCTCGGTCCTCGGAGGCCGGGGTGCTGCCGGAGCTTGGCAGCGTTGCTGGCTGCCGGGCCGCCATCCTCTGCTCCATCTCTCTCTTCCATTCTTCGATGGCGTCCTGCTGGGCCCTTGCCATCCTCTGGCCCAGATCTTCCATACCGGCGTGGAGGAATTCGGTATCCTCCCGGGAGAGCTTGGCCACCAGCTCCTCCAGGGTATAAGGCACTTCGGCCTGCAGCATGCCGCTGGCAGGGTCTCCGGTGTTGCTGCGGTCCATGTCCTTTTCCGGGTGCGGCCTGCCTGGACTGGTCCAGACCACACCCTGTCTCCCAGTTTTCCTGCCTCCCCTCCCCTTTCGGGGAGCGGTTCCAGGGCAGTCTGCTGTCGGTCACTTCCAAGGGCAGCCCCCCCATGTCGATGGACACATCCACATACATAATTACTGCTGCTTGGGGCGGGCCCCGCTTTTGGTGCAATTCTGGGACCCAGCCCACGATAGGAGGTTCGGTACTGTTGTCTTTTGACTCGCACATAATGGCGCCCGTTCTTCTGGGGCGGGCGCCACATTCAGTACAGTAAAACAGTCTTTAGGCGCACAATACCCGGTGATAACGGGCTGGTTGCATATCCTGCCGACTACGCCAAAATTGACGCGCCCCCTGGGCCGTGGGGTACCCGGAGCCGGGCCGGTAGACGCTGGGGGGCTGTAGTCACTGTGGCGGTGACCCGGTCCATGACCCAGGGCGGTCAAACCAAGGGGAATTTATATATGGGTTTTATTAATGTCCGACTACGCCACCTGTGGAGTGCGGCTAATGAGGCCGCTGCTGCGGAACAGTCCTCTGAAGCTGGTGGTTTGGCAGCGAGGGTGGTATAACTCCCCACAGGAAGAGTGTAGCTTCAGGGCAGTGTAGGTGGATGATGGTGGTTGTAGTGCAGGGAGTCAGTAAAGAACACAGAGTCCATGTGATGCAGTCCCAAGACCTTTACTCACAGTTGTTGCAGTCCAGATTACAGGTACCAGAGCAATCTCCCCCGTCGTGCTGTGCATACTCAGTGAGGGGCTCAGTCCACCCCCAGATAGCTCTGGAGTACTTAGCAGGACCCCCTTCTGTGTGTCCTTTCTCTGGCCTTCTCCCTGCACCTCACACCCAGTGACACTTCTATCCGGTACCCTCGGGCCTTGGCGGGCGACGTGTGTTCCATCCCCTGGGTCCTATGTGGCTACCTTCTTAGTGAGACTGGTGTGGACTTGTGGCTACAGGACATGAAACCCTGCAGCCTCCGGTTTCTAGTTGAGCCTTGCTGTTTCTCTGCTAGTTGAGGGACCGGTTCCCCTTATCTGGCCTGACCCCTCTACCTCCTGGTAGCAGCGAGCGTACGGGTGGCCTTCTGCATGGCCCGTACCCCTAGGGTCCCTTCTGTTCCTGGAGCCTTCCTGCTCCATCTCCTCTCTCCTTCAGTCTTGGGCCTCACAGGCTAGGCCCGCCTCCGGAGCAGAGCTCATGCAGAGCCTCTGCTCCTATCACCTTCCTCCTCTGACTGAACACTGGACTAAGATGGAGTCTCTATTTTATACAGCTACTGAAGTGCTCCCCTGATCTACGTTCTCCACCCACACCCACCACATGGTTCCCCCTCTCTAAGTGGTTCCCCCCCACTCCAGCCAGGGACCAGGGACTGTGCTCTCCCGTAGGAGCAATCTCGCCCTGTCCCCCGGAAATGTGGTGTAGGGAATGCAGGTGTTAGGGTCCTGAGCTGTACTCCTTCCTTACCTGAGGGTGAGATACCACACCTCTGGGTGAGATGCAGTACCTCTATGGCGACTGAACCCTCAGGGGCGCCACAACTCTCCTCCGGACTCGGGTACTATAGAACCTGTAAAAAAAAAGAATAAAATAAAAAATAAATGTTATATTTACCTTCTGATGGCCCCCGGTCTCCTTGTCTTTACTTTCCGGCAGCTCGCGGTGAACTGAAGGACCTGCACTGACGTCATAGTCATGTGACGGCAGGTCCTTCACTTCACTGTAGTGTACCCCGAGCTGCCGGCAAGCCAGGATGGAGCGAAGCAAGACTCCGGGGGCCATCGGAAGGTAAGTATATATTTATTTTTTTATTTTTTACCATTTTTTTACGGTCACACTATATAAATCCATGCTGTTTGCATGGATTTATATAATGTGACCAAGTTGTCAAGCACTTTCCAAGTGATGCTAAAATCGCTTCGAAAGCGCTTGTCAACCCGCATGCGGAAATGCTTGTGAAGAACGCTTCACATCCGCATGTCCCTGGCAGGAAAAACGCATGTACAATCTGCATGCGTTTTTTCTGCCAGGGAGATGCAGAAACGTTGAGGAAAAAATCCTGAGCATTTCTGCATCGTGGGCACATAGCCTAACCCTGGCTCCGCCATACCGCTGCATGACCAGCTCTATCCTCAACTACTGTATCCTTATCCATCCCTTGCAGACTGTGAGCCCTCGCAGGCAGGGTCCTCTCTTCTCCTGTACCAGTCACTGTCACATTTTTGTTCAAGATTATTGTTATTGTTTTGCAATGTATACCCCTTTTTCACATGTAAAGCACCATGGAATAAATGGCGATAAAGTAATAATAAAAATGTGGTCCAGACTCACATCTACTGAGACTGGACCATGTGGAACACAGGGTGTTGGTGGTGGCAAACTGACTGGAAGCTTTATCTGCTATTCAACCAACATCCTTTTCACACTGCTCTGGCTTCAATAGTGGTGTTCCGCGGCCCCCTAGAAATTGGGACTGGAAGGTAGTTCGACATGACCTGGGTGTTTGTTGTGTTGTTATTACCATAATGTTCACTTCCCCGTCTTATGACACACACCTTGCCCATTTTAAATGGAGTTTAAGATATGTCACTTTGCCAAAAATGTCTGTATTATTACTGCAGTAATATAGGATCATGTCTGATGAGATGACCACAGTTTTAGGCAGTGCCCTGGGAGTCAGAGGTGCTTCCAGGGGTCTTCCCCATGCTGTTCCCATGTCTTTTCAGCACTGTATGAATGTGTCTGATCATGTCTCACACACACCACATGGCCAGATAAGGTAGTAAAATGTTAAAATGACATTTACCGGTGAATGCATTTTTCAACGTTGAAAGCAATGCAAAAGTGCAAAAATGCATCAAAAACGCTATGCATGAACATAGGTGTGGAGGAACATTTTTTTTTGTATATTTATTTTGCCTTATATATAAGTCATTACCCTGGAAAGGATGTTTCTTAACATTTTTCCCAGGAAAATCCATTTTGATTTCCTTTTTGTATGTTTTATTGTGGCGTAATACCTCTGACAACATTGACAGCAGTGACCTGGGAGTCTGAGATGCTTCCAGGGGTCTTCCCCATGCTGTTTCCATGCCATTTGAGCACTGTTCCCATCAATTTGGGCAATTTTTAGGCATACTGCAGACCGCCGGAGGGGATGGTGGGGCGCCGGAAAAATGCTCGAGTTTCCCATAGACTTACATTGGGCTCGTTGCTCGGACCAAGCACTCGAGCATTTGAATTTGCTCGACCCAAGCGATGAGTACCCGAGCATTTTAGTGCTTGCTCATCACTATTGACAATGTATATAAATGTCAAAATATATCAAGCCAGAGAAATACCATAGGTATAAAATAATAAAACAAATAATCAATATGATTCATGTTATCAGTGGTATCAGGAAATCACCCTTGAGTTTGTCCAAACTTCCAGTATTAGTTGAAAAAGGTCGAAATGTATCTACAGGTTGACAGCATGTTAATAAGGAATTTTCTGAAGATGGCATGGGAATTTTTGCTGTACAATGGGGTTGCAGTAGAGCTGCATAGATTTAAACATATGTTACAGGGCCTCCACATGGTTACATCATGAACATGGTTCACATGCAGGAGGCACTGCTGTTCTATGCAGCCACAAACCTCCAGGACAGGCATATTTCTAATAATTCAGAAAGACACCACTGTCAAAAATCAGCCTTTTGATATAGTATTTATTATAAATGTCAGGGCAGGTCATGTAAGTGACGTGCCCAGGGGATGGGGACGACTACTCGGCGCCCGGGCCTTGTTGTTGTTTTTTTGGGGGATGCCGCGGTGGCCGGCTCCCTGGCCCGTACCCTGGGGTCACTCTTAAAAGCAAGAAGGAATGGGGGGAAAGGTGTATGGGAAAGGGGAAAGTTCGTGACGCCACCCATGGTGTCTGGTGAGGACCACCAGCGCTGCTACAGTCCTCTGAGGCCGGTGATCAGGCAGCTTAGTTGGCGCGGCTCCTCACAGGTGGAGCAGGGCCTCAGCGCAGCGTAGGAGAAGGGATGCAGGATAGAGTGTTGGCGGGTGCAGGGCCGCGGAGAAAGGAACAGACAGACAGTATTTGAAGTCATCCGAGTCTTTACTCACGGTGGTGCTTTCTCAGCTCAGAGCTCCTCTCTGCTGTCACACGGTGAGCTGCGGCCGCCAGGGTGGGGTTCAGCACACTCCAGGTAGTTCAGTAGCGCTTGACAGGAACCCCCGCTCTAAAGTGTTCCTCTCTAGGTAAGCTTCTCCTGCCTTGTGTCCCCCACTGTGTCCCGTACGGGTACTGCGATGTCCTTGATGGGTAGCGTGCAGCTCCCGGACCGACTGGGTGCCCTTCTTGGTGACTGGTGGTGAGAACGTGGCTTAAGGCCGGGTCCCTCTGGATAAACTCAGATTAGGGCATACAGGTGGCGACTCCGCTCCGTCCGTATCCCCCTGGGATCCACATAAGCCTTCGGACTTTTCCGACAGAGACGTGAAGTGCAAAGTCAGATAATCGGGGACCGGTACCCCCTCTTGCAGCAGGGTCTCTCTGGCAGGGCCAGAATAAGGTATGCAGGTGGCGACTCCGCTCCGTCCGCACCCCCTGAGATCCTTTCTCCTGTGGAGCCTAACTCCTCTGCTCCCCTCCTGGGCCTTCTTGGTTGGACTCTGACCGGGGACAGAGCCGGGTAAGACTCTGCCCCAATCCCCCGTCTCGAGGCCTGAGACCGGGAATCGTGGACCCCTCAGCCGGTTGCAGCTTAATGCTGACTTGCCGTCCCAAAGACCCACGACCAAAGACCCGGTTATAAAGATGGCCTTAGTTATATAGATTCTATTAAGTGCTAAAGTGCTTCAACCCTCACTCACAACATGGTTCCCCCTAACTTTGGTTTCCCCAACTCCTCCATTCAGGACCGGGGCAGCACTATGGTGCTTTTAGGCCCCCTGCAGAACTGGAGTGGTGTAGTGTTGAGTGTGTTGGTAGGGGTCCTGTGTAGTGCTCCATCCTTACCTTGGAGAGGAGATACCACACCTCATTCTGAGATGCAGTACCCCTATGGCGACTGAACCCTCAGGGGCGCCACATAAGATAAACAGAAATGCCATCTAATGCCTGGGTGCAAGCATCTTGCATGTCAGAGAAGAGTGGTGAGAGTGGCACTCAATGAAGAGCAAAATGCACTGTGTGACTGGTATTGTTATGGGAACCTCTTGTTCTATTTTAAGCAACTAAAAGGCTAGATCTAAGCAAATCTCTGAAGATAGCCTTTTCACAGACAAAGAGAATAGGGTCTCTAGTGCACATGACTTAGGACATAAAGCTAAACCAAAATCTCTACTTGTATATATAGCTGTTAAGGGGTTCTTGCCTCTCATCAGTGAAAGATTGATACTTCAAGTAGTTGGCGTTAGAGACTCTGCTTTCTTCCTCTCTGAAATGCCGCTGCGTGGCTTATAAGTCTCCCTAAACACTGTAATCATACTGACTTTGAGAATCATGATTCTGAGTCATTTGTACCACAGAATGTACGCTGTTAAAATAAAACCAAAAAAAAAATTACTGAATTGCATTTTTTTTTCACAATTTAATTAAATGGAATTTTTTTCCTGTTTTCGAGTACACTGAATGTTAAAACGAATGGCATCATTCAACTACGACTTTTCCTGCAAAAAAACAAGCCCTTATACGGACAGGGCAACGGAAAAATAAAAAAATTACGGCTCTTGGAAGAAGAGGATAGATTAATGAAAGTGCAAAAATAAAAATTTGCTGCAGAGGAAATGGGTTAAATGCAGTTCTCCTTCCTTGAGTGGAGGAGAGGTGGCCATGCATGTGTGCAGCCTGCACTTATATATCATGGAGAAGCAATGCTTTGCTGTTTGTGAAAGTCCAATAAATGAATATGTTCATTGTAAGCCAGCGCTAGTCATCATGCTGGGGGACACTCGCTTCACCGGGTCAACTAAAGCACACATGCAGCGCCTTTCAGGTATTTCACAATCCAGCAGTTTATTATTTATCATAAACCGCTCATAACCGAGTCCATCTCAGTGGCTCGCCGACATATTACACATATAATGTCCAAGAGCCTTTCCAGTGACAGATATGTCCACTTGGCTCCAGAGACAGCTTTCAGCAAGGTAACAATATAAATGTCCACATCAAGCAGTGTTTTACCGTTGCCGGGTTTTAGCTGCTTCAGATTTGTTCTGCCACAGCTGTGGCTTTAGAGCTTCCCAGATGGGGGTCTCCAGCCCTCGTACCTTCAAAGGCTACTGGTATGTTTTCACATATAACATCCAGCCTCTGCCTTCCAGGACTCTTGCCTTCCAAGCTGCTTGCCCTCCAAGGCTCCTGGCATCTCTTACACACAAGGATCCAGCCTCTGCCTTTCAGGCTTCACCAGCTTCACACTCTCACGGTGTCCCACACACGGGGAACAGGCCTCATGCCTTTCACACCTCTGTTTCAAAACTACCAGGGTTTATATATCTTCCAGTGCACACACAGGACCTGTGCTGATGTCACAGTCATGGGATCAGACCTTCTGTGTGCACAGGACCTGTGCTGATGTCACAGTCATGTGATCAATCACCTGAGGGAGAGGTTCATGGTCAGCCAGAACACACCCTGGACCATTACAGTAATGCCGCTGCATTACATATCCCCCCCTCTGTTCAAACTTGTGGGGTTGAACACATAATATGCACAATTACATTATAACCCACAGTTCACACAGAGACCATGTACTTTATAATTGTGCTGCTCAGCCCCTGGAACATTAGTCATCGACATTAACCCATTCCTTAGGGACCTACCATCTGTCATTGTCACTGACTTCGTCAAGTCACCTCTCCGGGTCGTAACCTTGTCACACCTCCCCCGCTCCCAGCGGTCAGTCGTAACCTTGTCAGACCTCCCCCGCTCCCAGCGGTCAGTCGTAACCTTGTCAGATCTCCCCCGCTCCCAGCGGTCAATACAGCAGTGTGACTCACATGCCCTTGAATCTAAGGTCCGGTTAGACTCCGTACTGTCCCGTACTCTATTGGGTCATTTGTATGGGCCTCTCAAACCTGAGTTACTGGAGGTCTCACTATTTCTAGATGGCTGCCATCTTCTGCTGCTCAGACGATGCTGTCTTTCCACTCGCAGTCTAGCGAGATTCAACTGTTCTACCTCTCGCAGGTAGGTCACTCGGTACTCCATCAGCATGCGTATATATGCAAGACTTTCTTCCGTTCCTACAGCGGAGAATGACACTATGCCGTCTTCATCTGGTATCCAGTCCTGACGATCACGTGGACTGCTTACTTTCATCACACCAGACTTCTTTACCATCATCTGCATGGCTCGGCCATTTCTCCCAATAAGCTTTCTTATCAGAGCCTGAGGCACCCGGATGACCTCTTCATGCAGACTTTGAGCTTTTCTCATAAGCTCCAGTTGTCTAACGTCTTGTTCCGTCTTCAACCGGAGAAACCGCTTTGTGTGAATACATCGCCAGTGCATGTAACTTAGGATAGCCACCCTGTTCACTGTGACTTCGGTTGTGGACAGGACCAGCAGCTGTTTAGCTTCTGAGGTTGAGTACACCTTACAGGCTCCCACGGCCTTCTTAAACTCTTCATGCATGGACTCACTGGTGCATTCTTCTCTCAAATCCTCGGGTACATCTATGAGGCACTTGTACCGAGAGGTTTCTGTCTCACCAGTGGTCTCCAAACGATCATCTAGCTCAGGTTTCAGGGACAACTGACTTTCAGCTTCTTCACCCTGTATGCTTCCCCTGAGCTGACTCACAGCTACAAATTCAAGAATTTTCGTCTTGACCGCTTCCTCTAGCTCAGGCACTCGCCTCTCTGCAACCCATCTCTGGACCATTACAGTAATGCCGCAAGCCGCTGCATTACATCATGTATACTCGCGCACCTCATCCCTTTTTCTTTGGAGAAAAGTTCTTAATGTCCCTGATCAGAGGAATCTGCTCTTATACAGTCCAGTTTCATATAAGTGTAAAACAAATGTATTTTTAACCCTTATTATGGAGAAAAAAATGGTCTCAATTGCAAGTCTAACATCCCACACTATTTTTTATTTTATTCTTTTTTTTATACAGTTTTCTATGGTACCCAGGTCCGGAGGAGAGTCTCCTCTTATCTAGACCTGGGTACCATCCGCACATTAGAACGCATGGAATGCGCATCTATATATACAGTGATGCGTAATCCATGCGATCTAATGCAAGTCAATGGCGGCGAAAATGCAGCACTTCCGCAACATAATTGGTAGTGCTGCGTTTTTTATTCATTCTTCTTTTACAGGTTCTATGGTACCCGGGTCCGGAGGAGAGTCTCCTCTTCTCCAAACCCGGGTACCATCCGCACATTGAAACCCATGGAATCCACATGTACAGATTCAGTGATGCGGATTCCATGCGTTCCAATGCAAGTCAATGGCGGTGAAAAGCCGCGCTTCCGTAAAATAATTGGTAGCGCTGCGTTTTTTCCCCGCAATGATAATCCACAGCGCAAATTTCCGCAGTATGTGCACAGCACATGCGGATTATCATTGGGGAACATGGCAGGCCTTCTACCATGCGTTTTTTAAGCGTTTCTGCAGCGTTTTTGCCGCTGTGAAACGCTTAAAAAACGCATCGTGGGCACACAGCCTAACAGCATCATAAAGAGGTGAAATTTGCAGCCATAAATTGCTGAGGGTGGTCCATTCTAGTTAAAAACTTGCCTGAGCAACAATATTTCTTGCTTCTAGCTATTTGTTTGCTATTTTGCTACTTTTATTGATCATTAGCTGCCCTGAAAAGTGTATGTAAACTCTTCTAGACCTTACATTCATACTATCATACTTATGCTTATTGGCTTAAAATATGCTGCTTTGAAATTTCATCTTTGCAATTGGGGACAACTACTTGGATGTAACTTGTGATTTTCTTACACAAAGTCCGTACCAGGATTTAAAATGAAGATTTTAAAATCTCTTAGAGTCTGTGCTCTGGTTTGGCCCTAAATCCTAAGCCCCTAGGCAGTGGGTGCTACGGCCTGTCTATGACAGTACTTGTGTAGCACCCTGAGGATTCGGCTGCTACAGGAGTATTGCACCTCAACCCAGAGGTGTGATATTCCACTCCCGGGTAAGGATGGAGTGTGGATCTGAGCTCGGTAGGCTGCATGCACTACATACATCCCATTTCCGAGGAACAGACCGACGGTACTCCCACTTAGAAATGTGCAGGTACGACCGAGTCTGTTCCTGGCTGGAGTGGGAGGGGGGTGGTACATCCCATGTAGTGTAGGGGCAGATAGGGGGAGCAGCCTGGGTAAAGATAGGAGCTCATTGGGTGCTGGTCACCTGAGCTCACACATAGAGGGATATATAAGGTGGGCACCAACTAGAATCAGGGTCAGACGCAGAGAGGCAGTCAGACGCAGAGAGTCAGTCAGCTGCAGAGGACAAGTCTGATGCAGAGAGCAGGAAACAGCAGCCCTGGAGAGAGAGGAGAAAGAAAGAGAAAGACCCAGAGGGGAAAGACTGAAGGGACCCAAGAACCCAAATTAGAGCACCGGGTGAGGAGTCAGCATCAGGGTACCGGAACCCAAGCTGGTGGGGGCAAAAACAATCCCCAGCCAGAGACCGGAGACCGTGGGCAGTGTCTGTCACGGTCACCCACCACATTCACCCCGAAGGCACACCACATGCAGGGTCAGGGAACCCAGGGCCAAGGGTGTCCCAAAAGAAGGCCCGAGGGAGCTGGACCTAGGTGAATCCCTGGTGGGGACGGCTGAAGAAAGGACAGAGGGAGAGCTCAGGGCCACGCTCCGGACTTGTTTGGGGGTTGGCTGGATCCAGGACCTGGTGGACGCAGCACGGCTCGGGTGGTCACTAGCAGCTGGAGTGACCGAAACATCAGCAGTAAGTAAACTCCCTTAACTGCACAACCCGAGTCTGTCTTCATTGCCGGCTGCACCGCACCACCACAACCCCCATCCTCTGCGCCTGTCCCCTCTGAGGCTATACCCCTCCCGTTGGGGGTTATCCCACCAAGCTGCGCATCCACCATCAGCCTCAGCGGACCCTGCTGCAGCGGCGGCCACAGTGACCGCATCACAACGGGTGGCGTAGTCGACACAAAAGAACTTTAGTAACATCTGTAAAGCTGCCACATAACACTGAGCTTGACGCCCTGGGCACGGGGCCGGGTCACAGCCGCTCGGAGACTACAACCCCCCATCTGATCCGGTGCCGGGTATTCCCCTCAAAAAGGAATATGTCCCAGGGGGCGCGTCAACTTTGGCGTAGTCGGCAGGATTACGTGCCCGCAACACCCGGGTACTGCGTGCCTGAAGAAAAGTGCAAGTTTACCTCAGAAAGAAGTCTCCCGCCGGTTCCGGAGGGTCCACGCCATCGGACTCCATCACCAGTCGTTTCCCGCCGATTGTCCGCCATTTCCAACTTGTTCCCGCCATCTGCAGAGTTTCCCGCCACTGGGCGACGCTTCCCGCCAAAACCGCAGATTTCCCGCCTTGGAAGAGCAGCGGACGCCATTATGGGCGTGCCAAAGGAGGGCAAGAGGCCACCTCCCATCGTGGGCCGGGACAGAAAATGGCGCCAAAAGTGGAAACCGCCCCCACCAACAGAGACTGTGATGCTGGAGGTGTCTGTGAGCGTGAAAGAACTACCCCTGGAGCTGACAGTCACCGAGTTGCCCCGGGACCGCCCTCGAAGTGGGAGGAGACGAAAGAGAAGAACAAAGATGGGTGTCGCTTGGAGCAGTCTGGAGCGAGCGCACCCGGAGGCAAGAGGTCTAACAAGGAGCAGCGGAGGAGCTCACCCGGAGATGGAGAGAAAGCAGAACAGCACCGGCCCGCTGGCCAGGAGTCTGCTAGAGACCGAGGAAGGAGGGCAGAGCAGCACCGGCCCGCTGGCCAGGAGCCTGCCGGAAGCCGAGCAGAGCAGCACCGACCCGATGGTCAGGAGCCTGCTAGAGTCCACAACCCCGCTAGGTCTAGCGGAGATCCTAGCGCAGCTCCCCCGAGACCGGGAGTGTGCACAAACTGCCCTGGAGGGCCTCGCAAGGAGGATGGCCCGGGTACAGCGCGAGATACTGGCGGAGTGGAGCCGGGAGATGGCCCAGCAACCAGAGACCAGTCAACGGAGCACGCTACCCTGGAAGAGGAAGCAGACCGCCTCTGAGGATGGCGCGGGAGGACCTAAGGCCGGAGACGGCGCCGAGGAGGGAGCCGAACGCATGGAGGCAGGTAAAGGGGACGCCTATACCCCAAGCCGTGACACCGCTTACCTGCCCCAGCTCCCCGTCGCAGAGCCCGAAAGTCCCCCTGCTGTGCCCGTAGCCGCCAGGTCACCGCCATGGACTAGGCCCCGACCGGAAGCCGCCGCCGCGACCCCTGTGACGTCACACGCACCGACCCGGAGCGTGACAAAGCAGGAATTACCACCAGCCTGGTCGCAAGGCCTAGTACCCCCGGGCGCCGCACCACCAACAGCGCCCCCTACCTCCGCGGAGCCTCCGGCCTGGCCGCAAGGCCAGGTAACCCAGGGCGCCGCCGTCCTAACGGTGCCCTTCACCTTCCAGGTGCCCCAGGCCTGGCCGCAAGGCCTGGGCAACCCGGGCGCCTTCACCACCGCGCCCGCGCCCGCAATACCAAGGGTGCCACACCTGGGGGAGGACCTCTTCAGCCAGCTCACATGGCCGGACGGGCAGCCCTTCATCTGGCCCGAAGGATACCATGAGCTGGGGCGGCAACAGAGACGAGGGCCCTTGTGTGAGCCCCTGATCCCGGCTCCGAAGCCCGTGACTCGGGTCTCGCCTCCTTTGGAAGACGCACAGTTTGAGTGGGACCCCACCGGAGAAGATCTAATGGGGTTCACTCAGGAAACTCGGGCAGTCGCCGCTGAGCGGACTGAGTGTTGTCGTCAGCAGCTAGCAGAGTTTACGAGAGAACGGGAGGAGAGGCGGGCCAGAGAACAACAGGCCCAAATCCGGAGCGCGGAGCAGAAGAGCCGGACAAGGAGGAACCCCCGTGCAGCGCATTGTCCCCGCACCATCGGGACAGTGATAAAGTTCAACCCGCAGCATGGGTGGGGCTTTATTCGGGACCGTAACAACCGCGGTGACGTTTTTGTGACTCGCAGAGACGTCGAGTCCCACCTGCCGGAAGGTCACAAAGGCCGTGACCTCTACGTCGGAGACGAGGTCACTTTCACCCGGCACAAGTGTGCCAAAGGACCTTACGCCCTCCACGTACACCGCTTGACGGAGGAGGAGTTGCGGTACGGAGAGGAGGAGCCAGAGGACCCGGACGGGTCTGAAGCAACACCATATCAAGAAAGAGCAGGAGGAAGACGCCGTTGAGTGCGGCCGAGAAGTGATGTAAATAGTTACCCAATCGGGGTATAAAGGAACTGAAACTGGAACTGTTGCTGCTGCTAAAATAGTCCCCGTTGGGACCAGTGAACTGTTTTACCCGTTAACCCCTTCATCCTACAGGCTGAGGACTGTGAGCAGCCATTCCCTTCCCTCTACCTGGCCGAGGACTGAGAGCGGCCAACTTCCCTGTATATAGTTGCGCTTCCTAAAGCGCCCCCTACCGGTTTTATAGAAAACCAGTTTTTCTAAGAGACTGTCGCACTTTTCCCGGACACACGTTGCACAGTGTCCGGAGGAGGAACCAGAGACAAGAGAAGTCTACGAGAAAGTTTTATATGTTATATATATAATGTCTTATATGTTTTATATGTTTATATGAAAAATTTTGTATGTTTTGGTGTTTTATGTCTTACAGCCCGAGGACGTGCTGTGATTTACCAGGGGGGAATGTAGCACCCTGAGGATTCGGCTGCTACAGGAGTATTGCACCTCAACCCAGAGGTGTGATATTCCACTCCCGGGTAAGGATGGAGTGTGGATCTGAGCTCGGTAGGCTGCATGCACTACATACATCCCATTTCCGAGGAACAGACCGACGGTACTCCCACTTAGAAATGTGCAGGTACGACCGAGTCTGTTCCTGGCTGGAGTGGGAGGGGGGTGGTACATCCCATGTAGTGTAGGGGCAGATAGGGGGAGCAGCCTGGGTAAAGATAGGAGCTCATTGGGTGCTGGTCACCTGAGCTCACACATAGAGGGATATATAAGGTGGGCACCAACTAGAATCAGGGTCAGACGCAGAGAGGCAGTCAGACGCAGAGAGTCAGTCAGCTGCAGAGGACAAGTCTGATGCAGAGAGCAGGAAACAGCAGCCCTGGAGAGAGAGGAGAAAGAAAGAGAAAGACCCAGAGGGGAAAGACTGAAGGGACCCAAGAACCCAAATTAGAGCACCGGGTGAGGAGTCAGCATCAGGGTACCGGAACCCAAGCTGGTGGGGGCAAAAACAATCCCCAGCCAGAGACCGGAGACCGTGGGCAGTGTCTGTCACGGTCACCCACCACATTCACCCCGAAGGCACACCACATGCAGGGTCAGGGAACCCAGGGCCAAGGGTGTCCCAAAAGAAGGCCCGAGGGAGCTGGACCTAGGTGAATCCCTGGTGGGGACGGCTGAAGAAAGGACAGAGGGAGAGCTCAGGGCCACGCTCCGGACTTGTTTGGGGGTTGGCTGGATCCAGGACCTGGTGGACGCAGCACGGCTCGGGTGGTCACTAGCAGCTGGAGTGACCGAAACATCAGCAGTAAGTAAACTCCCTTAACTGCACAACCCGAGTCTGTCTTCATTGCCGGCTGCACCGCACCACCACAACCCCCATCCTCTGCGCCTGTCCCCTCTGAGGCTATACCCCTCCCGTTGGGGGTTATCCCACCAAGCTGCGCATCCACCATCAGCCTCAGCGGACCCTGCTGCAGCGGCGGCCACAGTGACCGCATCACAACGGGTGGCGTAGTCGACACAAAAGAACTTTAGTAACATCTGTAAAGCTGCCACATAACACTGAGCTTGACGCCCTGGGCACGGGGCCGGGTCACAGCCGCTCGGAGACTACAACCCCCCATCTGATCCGGTGCCGGGTATTCCCCTCAAAAAGGAATATGTCCCAGGGGGCGCGTCACTTGCACAATACAAAGCCTGTAGCTATATAGTGGCATTGGAAAACTCTGTGGGTTTGCTAATGGCGAAAGACTTTTGCCTCCAGTTGCCTGCTACATCAGGGACATGCCTGTAGTATGAAGAGATATCTCCCTAGTAATTCTTGTCTATCAGAACTACATGGAATGCGGTATATACATTTTATTAATCCTTAGTAGCCCATTGGGTCTTGGTACCTGGGAAGCAGCACATCCTGATGATTTATAAGCAGCAGCATTCCTACTGATTACTAAGTAGTGCTGTAGACAATTTACTGACTGCAGCAATGAATATTCCTGCCTGCCATCATTTCTTTTTTTAAATCTCCATGAACCTAAGATACAATGATTTGGAGGTATTTAACAACATTTATTACTACACAAATCAATTGAATTCATACGTTTATAAGTGTTCTCTTATTCCAGTCTCTATAGCTTAAAGGGGTTGTCCAGTGAAAAGAAGTTACCAGCTATCCATGGGCTAGGTGATAATTTGTTGATTGGTGAGGGTCTGACGACTGAGACCTCTATCGATTGGCAGAACATGTGACTTTTATCCCTGTTACAATAGAGTGGCAGTGTGCATGTTCGACCACTGCTCCATTCATTCCCTCTGGGGCTGCCGAGCGCTGTGTTCCACTTTTACTGGCAGCCCCATAGACAATGAATGGAGCAGTGGCCGGGTGTCCAACCTGCTGCACCATTTTGTAACGGGATAATATTTCCCCTTCAGGGATAGAAATTCCCTTACCTGCTGATCAGTATGAATTCCAAAAGTGGAACACCCACTGATCAGCAATGTTAATTTTTATTATTTTGTTTGTATTTTCTAAATCCACCTTTGGTTTTCAACACTGCCTGAATCCTTCTGGTCTCGATCAGATTTAAGCATGTCTCGACCAACATCTGATCCCAGATCTCTTCTATACATTCCCAAAGTTGGTGTATACTGGTTGACTCACTTGGGTATGCATACAGCTTTTTCTTCAACTCTGCCTACAAGTGTTCGATTGGGTTGAGGTCTGGGGACTGTGGGGGCTAATCCAGAACCTCTACTTCATTGTCATTGAACCATTTCTTCGATAATCTCGACATACTGTATGCTTCAGGTCATTGTCCTTCTGGAACACTATGACCACCTTTTCATAACCATAGTATTAGAGTGTACAAAGTAAATCGTCATGAAGGATACTCACATATAGCTCATCATTGTGACCAGCATCCTTCCTGGTCAAGTATCTAATGCCTTTGGCTGTGAAACAACCTCATATCATCAGGCTTCCAGCACCAAACTTAACAGTTACTTCAATTTCTCAATCCATTAGTTCCTTTTTCCCTTGTTTTTTTCAGACCCATTTGCACCCATCAGAGTTTAGTATTTTGACTTTTGCCTCATTGCTCCAAATCACCTGTTGAATCTTCTACTGTTTATTTTTCGTACTTTTTTTGTAAACTTGAGCCAACGCTTTTTTTGATGATATTGAAGTAGAAGCTTCTTCCCCTTTTTTTGGGGCCACCTTTCCAGACTTATGTAATGTGTGTTCCACAGTGCTTGCATGGATATCAGTGATCTCACTATTACAAAGCAAATGAGCCACCTCCACTGCCTTGTTTGTCTCACCAGAACTGACAGACCTTGTGATGAGCCAACTGTTGACTCCAATATTTTGCCTGGACATCCACCTCTTGGCTTTTGAATGAATGGACGGACTTCATTTTGTATTCTTCCAGTTGCTATGGCACTCACATGATGCAATTTGGCAATATTCTTGACCGAGAGACCGCTGTCGATGAGCTGGATGATGCTGTTTCTCTTTTCTTGGGAAATCTTCTTCATGGCTGACCTTTCGCTTGGGAATCAACCTAATAACACACTGAGCTATTAGGGAATGTGAGAACAGGTTGTAATTTGTAGTATACAGGAATAAAAAATGTTTTCCACCACCAGGAGCAAAACAGTAACAATGCAGTGATGTGACAAGAATCTGCATAACTAATCATATGCTAAATAGATGATTGTCTATAAAGTGATGGCAATCTAACGTTCGTATCAGTAGTGGATGGTGAGATATGGAGCCTGAAAGTCAAACGTTAAAAACATTATTACTAGTGTTGAGCGATACCTTCCGATATCAGGAAATATCGTATCGGATTGGATCGGGCCGATACCCAAAAAGTATCGGATATCGCCGATTCCGATACCGGAAACCAATGCAAGTCAATGGGACACAAATATCGGAATGAAAATAAACCCTTTCTTTCCTTGTAGGTTAATTCTACATGAAGTAAAACAACTAAGAATAATGTAGAATGACATGAAAAGCCGGCAATTCATCAGCGGCATTCACCGGTACCCGACAATTTACAACAGAATAGAGCTTCACACATAGATTAGATAGATAGAAACATGTCAGTCACATATATATGAAGTACAGTGACAGTGTTGATTACTGTACTTGTCATTTAGTGTTAAAATAAAGGATTTATTTAAAAAAAAATTGGCGTGGGGTTCCCCTTAATTTTAGGCTCTAGCGGAGGTTAAGCAGACAGCTGGGGCAGATGTTTGAAGCCTGGGAAGGGGGTAATACCCACGGAGCTTCCCAGGCAACTAATATCAGCCCCCAGCTGAATACCTAGCCTTTACTAAATATTAAAATGGGGGAACCCCCCCAAAAAAATAACGTGGGGTCCCCCCTAATTTAATAGCTAGCAAAGGCTAGGCAGACAGCTGGGGGCTGATTTTAATAGCCCAGGAAGGGTGCCATGAATATTGGCCCCCTCCCAGGCTAGAAACACCAGCCGTCAGCCGCCCCAGAAATGGCACATCCATAGGATGTGCCAATTCTGGCACTTAGCCTCGCTCTTCCCACTGCCCTGTAGCGGTGGCAGTGGGGTAATAGGGCTGGGGTTGATGTCAGCTTATAATGCCAGATGACATCAAGCCCAGGTTAGTAATGGAGAGGCGTCTATAAGACACCCCCATAGTCAAAGTTAAAGAAAAACACAAACACCCAGAATAAAGTCCTTTAATTGAAATAAACACACAAATTCTTTATTGTTCTAAATTAAACCATACTTACCATCACGCCCATTCCAGCTGAATCCAACGATCTCCTGCAATAAAAAGAAAAATAATAAAGCAACATCATCCTTACCTTTCGATGGTTCCCAGGACAGCTCCAGCTCTGCTACATCGAGATGACAGGCTGGACCGCAGCAGAACGCTGCCATCCAGCCTGTCATCCCGCAGACACTGAGAAGCGCAGGCATGCTTGCGCTCCTCAGTGTCTCTCTGTGACGTCATCCAGATGAGCCGAGTTCATGTCCAATGAACTCGGCTCACCTCATGCACGTCACTGACAGCGTGGGAAAATTCTCCTGCACTCAGCACTTCAGCGTGAGAATTCTCCCACGCTGTCAGTGACATACATGAGGTGAGGTCATGTGCAATGAACTCAGCTCACCTCATGCACGTCACTGACAGCGTGAGAAAATTCTCACGCTGAAGTGCTGAGTGCAGGAGAATTTTCCCACGCTGTCAGTGACGTGCATGAGGTGAGCTGAGTTCATTGGACATGACCTCGGCTCATCTTTATGCCGTCACAGCCAGACACTGAGGAGTGGAAGTATGCCTGCGCTTCTCAGTGTCTGCGGGATGACAGGCTGAATGGCAGCGTTCTGCTGCGGTCCAGCCTGTCATCTCGATGTAGCAGAGCTGAAGCTGTCGTGGGAGCCATGGAAAGGTAAGGATGAGGTTGCTTTATTATTTTACTTTTATTGCAGGAGATCGTTGGCTTCAGCTGGAATGGGCGTGACGGTAAGTATGGTTTAATTTAGAACAATAAAGAATTGTGTGTTTATTTCAATTAAAGGACTTTATTCTGGGTGTTGTGTTTTTTTAAATACTTTACTAGAAATTCATGGTGGTCATGTCTAATATTGGCGTGACCCCATGAATTTCGGGCTTAGGGCCAGCTGATAATGCCAAGCTGGCCTTAACCCCTTTATTACCCAGTGAGCCACCGCACCAGGGCCCTGGATGAGTTGGGTACAGCGCCAGAAGATGGCGCTTCTATGAACGCGCCATTTTCTGGGGCGGCTGCGGACTGCAATTTGCAGCGGGAGTGGCCCAGAAAGCTTGGGTCTCTCTGCGCTGCGGATTCCAGCCCCCAGCTGCCTAGTTGTACCTGGCTGGGCACAAAAATAGGGCGAAGCCCCACGCATTTTTTTTTTAAATTATTTCATGAAATTCATGGAATAATTAAGAAAAAAAGGGCTTCCCTATATTGTTGTGTCCAACCAGGTACAAATAGGCAGCTGGTGGTTGGGGGCAGCCCATTCCTGCCTGCTGTACCTGGCTGGACACAAATATAGTGCGAAGCCCCACGTCAATTTTTTTTTAATTATTTCATGAAATAATTTTTTTAAAAAAGGGCTTCCCTATATTGTTGTGTCCGGCCAGGTACAAATAGGCAGCTGGTGGTTGGGGGCAGCCTGTTCCTGCCTGCTGTACCTGGCTGGACACAAATATAGGGCGAAGCCCCACATCAATTTTTTTTTAAATAAATCCTTTATTTTAACACTAAATGACATTTGAGGAGTTAATAAAGATGCAGTCCCTAAATTATTATTTATTTTTTAATTAATTTTTCCCAAAACTTTTGACGTGGGCTTCGCCATATTTTTGTATGCCAGCCAGGTACAGCATCCAGCTTCTATGAACGCGTCATTTTCCGGGGTGACTGTGGACTGCAATTTTCAGCGGGGGGGGGGGGGGGGGGGGGGGCAGAAAGCTTGGGCCTCCCTGCGCTGCAGATTCCATCCCCCAGCTGATTAGTTGTACCTGGCTGGACACAAAAATAGGGAGAAGCTTCACGTATTTTTTTTTTTTAATTATTTCATGAAATTCATGAAATAATTAAGAAAAAAAGGGCTTCCCTATATTGTTGTGTCCAACCAGGTACAAATAGGCAGCTGGTGGTTGGGGGCAGCCCGTTCCTGCCTGCTGTACCTGGCTGGACACAAATATAGTGCGAAGCCCCACGTCAATTTTTTTTAAATCATTTCAGGAAATTCATGAAATAATGAAAAAAATTGACGTGGGGCTTCGCACTATATTTGTGTCCAGCCAGGTACAACAGGCAGGAACGGGCTGCCCCCAACCACCAGCTGCCTATTTGTACCTGGCCGGACACAACAATATAGGGAAGTCCTTTTTTTCTTAATTATTCCATGAATTTCATGAATTTAAAAAAAAAATATGTGGAGCTTCGCCCTATTTTTGTGTCCAGCCAGGTACAACTAGGCAGCTGGGGGCTGGAATCTGCAGCGCAGGGAGGCCCAAGCTTTCTGGGCCCCACCCGCTGCAAATTGCAGTCCGCAGCCGCCCCGGAAAATGGCGCGTTCATAGAAGCGCCATCTTCTGGCGCTGTACCCAACTCATCCAGGGCCCTGGTGCGGTGGCTCACTGGGTAATAAAGGGGTTAAGGCCAGCTTGGCATTATCAACTGGCCCTAAGCCCGAAATTCATGGGGTCACGCCAATATTAGACATGACCACCATGAATTTCTAGTAAAGTATTTAAAAAAAACACAAACACCCAGAAAAAAGTCCTTTAATTGAAATAAACACACAATTCTTTATTGTTCTAAATTAAACCATACTTACAGTCACGCCCATTCCAGCTGAAGCCAACGATCTCCTGCAATAAAAGTAAAATAATAAAGCAACATCATCCTTACCTTTCCATGGCTCCCACGACGGCTCCAGCTCTGCTACATCGAGATGACAGGTTGGACCGCAGCAGAACGCTGCCATCCAGCCTATCATCCCGCAGACACTGAGAAGCGCAGGCATGCTTGCGCTCCTCAGTGTCTGGCTGTGACGGCATCCAGATGAGCCGAGGTCATGTCCAATGAACTCAGCGCACCTCATGCACGTCACTGACAGCGTGGGAAAATTCTCACGCTGAAGCGCTGAGTGCAGGAGAATTTTCCCACGCTGTCAGTGACGTGCATGAGGTGAGCTGAGTTCATTGGACATGACCTCGGCTCATCTGGATGCCGTCACAGCCAGACACTGAGGAGATCGTTGGCTTCAGCTGGAATGGGCGTGACTGTAAGTATGGTTTAATTTAGAACAATAAAGAATTGTGTCTTTATTTCAATTAAAGGACTTTTTTCTGGGTGTTTGTGTTTTTTTTAAATACTTTACTAGAAATTCATGGTGGTCATGTCTAATATTGGCGTGACCCCATGAATTTCGGGCTTAGGGCCAGCTGATAATGCCAAGCTGGCCTTAACCCCTTTATTACCCAGTGAGCCACCGCACCAGGGCCCTGGATGAGTTGGGTACAGCGCCAGAAGATGGCGCTTCTATGAACGCGCCATTTTCCGGGGCGGCTGCGGACTGCAATTTGCAGCGGGTGGGGCCCAGAAAGCTTGGGCCTCCCTGCGCTGCGGATTCCAGCCCCCAGCTGCCTTGTTGTACCTGGCTGGACACAAAAATAGGGCGAAGCCCCACGTATTTTTTTTTTTAATTATTTCATGAAATTCATGGAATAATTAAGAAAAAAAGGGCTTCCCTATATTGTTGTGTCCGGCTAGGTACAAATAGGCAGCTGGTGGTTGGGGGCAGCCCGTTCCTGCCTGCTGTACCTGACTGGACACAAATATAGGGCGAAGCCCCACATAATTTTTTTTTAATTATTTCATGAATTTCCTGAAATAATTAAAAAAAAATTGATGTGGGGCTTCGCACTATATTTGTGTCCAGCCAGGTACAGCAGGCAGGAACGGGCTGCCCCCAACCACCAGCTGCCTATTTGTACCTGGTTGGACACAACAATATAGGGAAGCCCTTTTTTTCTTAATTATTCCATGAATTTCATGAAATAATTAAAAAAAAAAAAAATGTGGAGCTTCTCCCTATTTTTGTGTCCAGCCAGGTACAACTAGGCAGCTGGGGGATGGAATCTGCAGCGCAGGGAGGCCCACGCTTTCTGCCCCCCCCCCCCCCCCCCGCTGAAAATTGCAGTCCACAGCCGCCCCAGAAAATGGCGCGTTCATAGAAGCTGGATGCTGTACCTGGCTGGCATACAAAAATATGGCGAAGCCCACGTCAAAAGTTTTGGGAAAAATTAATTAAAAAATAAATAATAATTTAGGGACTGCATCTTTATTAACTCCTCAAATGTCATTTAGTGTTAAAATAAAGGATTTATTTAAAAAAAAAATGGCGTGGAATCCCCCATAATTTTAGTCTCTAGCGGAGGTTAAGCAGACGGCTGGGGCAGATGTTTGAAGCCTGGGAAGGGGGTAAAACCCACGGAGCTTCCCAGGCTACTAATATCAGCCCCCAGCTGAATACCTAGCCTTTACTAGCTATTAAAATGGGGGACCCCCCCCAAAAAAAATGACGTAGGGTCCCCCCTATTTTAATAGCTAGCAAAGGCTAGGCAGACAGCTGGGGGCTGATATTAATAGCCCAGGAAGGGTGCCATGAATAATGGCCCCCTCCCAGGCTAGAAACACCAGCCGTCAGCCGCCCCAGAAATGGCGCATCCATAGGATGCGCCAATTCTGGCACTTAGCCTCGCTCTTCCACGCTGCCCTGGTGTGGTGGCAGGGGGTAATAGTGGTGGGGTTCATGTCAGCGCCAGCTGCCATGAAGCCCAGGTTAGTAATGATGGCCGTCTATAAGACACCCCCATTACTAACCTACAAAGTGTTAAAAAGAAAAAACACACTACACCCAGAAAAAAATAATTTATTTGAAATAAAACACACCATTTTATTTAATTCTTAGTTTACTAAAAATAATAGTTACCTGTCCACGTTCCTGCGCTGATCTCCCATGCACAGCTGTCACATCTGGAGATGGTGACAGCTGTGCATGGCTGCTGTAAGCTCACGCTGCCGGGAACACGTCCGCTCCCGGCAGCGGGAGCCACTGACTGAGGTCACCGGAGTGCATTCAGGCAGCGCAGCTCCGGAGACCTCCTTTACGGCACTGCTGTACCGTGGGAATTTCTCACGATACAGCAAGGCCGTAAAGGAGCTAACCGGAGCAGCGCTGCCTGAACTCCGGTGAACCCTTACGGCCCCGTCATTCTAGCGGCGGCAGCGGTTCAGAGCGGTCACATTCTATGTGGCTGCTCTGAACTGGAGATCTTCGTGGGACACTTGTGGACTACTCCGGAGGGGTAAGGATAAGGTTGTGGTTTATTATTTTATATTTTATTACAGGAGATCGATGGCTTCGGGGAATTAGGTGTCTAGGTGAGTATAGGTGTAGTTTTTTATTTTTTACTTTATTTTAGGTGGCGATCGGCGGGGACAGGTAATGTATGAACTAATTTCTTTTAGGTAACCACTGGCCACCAATGACATGTATCTAACATTTATTGGGGACACAGTAGGGCAATTTAAATAGCAGGATCAGGCTGATGGGAACTACTGCTCCCATCAAGCTGATCCTGCTGGCACGAGTGGACGAGGGACAGACATAGGCCGATGGGAGTAGTAGTGTCACATCGGCCTATGTCTGCCTGCACGCACAGACACCGCGCACACCCGCACAAACATCGCACACACACCCGCACACACACCCCGCACACACACCCCGCACACACACCCCGCACACACACCCCCGCACACACACCCCGCACACACACACCGCACACACACACCGCACACACACACCGCACACACACCCTGCACACACACCCCGCACACACACCCCGCGCACACACCCGCACACACACCCCGCACACACACCCCGCACACACACCCGCACACACACCCCGCACACACACCCCGCACACACACCCGCACACACACTAATCATGACGGGTCTGGGAGGTGAGGCTGACCTGTGCGGCCGTGGGAAAGTTCATGTGAGTTCATGCAGTCAAGCATGAACTCACATGAACCCTCTGAGGGCAACGCGGCGACTTCAAATGAACAGCTGATCGGCATCAGCTGATACCTCAGCTGTTCATTTGAAATAACCGGCGGGAAAGCGCAGCACAGAACGGGAAAGCCGGCGGTGAAGTCTTTTCACTGCCGGCTTCCCCGCCCGGGTCCTTCGCTCCTTGGTGCTGCGCTCCCCGCCCGGTCCTAATTTACGATTGGGATTGGAGGTGGCGAGGGGAGCGGAGGATCGGGGTGGGAGGCTGCGGGGAAGCAGTATGGGGCTGTGTGATTGTTTAAAAGCCGGCGGCTTTTTACCGCGCGCCGGCTTTTAAACAATCAGGAGAATTCTCCCCCGCTGGGATGGCATTCTGATGACAGGCTGGATCGCGCTGCCATCCAACTTGTCATCCTTCACAGACACTGCAGAGCGCAGGCATTATGAGAACTTCCGATTCCGATATTCGATATTGTAAAAGTATCGGAATTAAGTATCGGAATTCCGATACCGCGAATATCGGCCGATACCCGATATTACAGTATCGGAATGCTCAACACTAATTATTACCCTTTTGCTCATCACTGTATCTGTCATTGGTTTATCATGACAAACAGGGGCCAGAAGACAATAATGTCTGAGTCCACATACTCCTGCACTGATTAGAAGCACTTCACCATCATATTAAATGGTGCAGGTTTCAACTAGCAGTGCAATGGTAAAATCAGTTTAGTTGAGAGTGTTATGATCTGCAACAAGTACTAAGGAAAGATAGGGGAAAACTGTCCCTACACTAAGACTAAGCTGAATCCCTACGATGTAGCAGGCTGACTGTTCCTAGCGAACAGACCCACCTTATTCCTCGGCTAGTCTCAACGAAGACCTATAGCATAAGGGGAGGGGTCCCTAAAAGAACTAAGGACTGGGACAAAAATGGGACACCTCCTAAACAGAGAAGTAGTTGCAGAACACAAAAAAGACAAACTAACAAAAAGGTACTAGAGGTCCCAGAAGGACCAAGCGAACTGACAGAGAAAGGCACAGAAGCACCTGGCTAGAGAAACAGTCAAACACTGAAGTCCAGCACAGCCAAAAGGGCGGAGCTGGAATATAAAGGCAGATGGTCACGTGACCGCAAAACACAAGATAGAAAAAACAAACATGAGGGTTCTAACAGAAAGTCTCTGAAGCTTTCCTGCTTTGATGATATTAGCTGTTCAGTGTTGGCCACTCCCCGCTGCTACTTATATTCGCCTCTAGCAATCAGGCTTGCCAGTGTTGGTTTTATACTGCCTGGTGTGGAGTTGGAGGTGTTTGTTGAGGAGGCTTTTGGAGTGTTGATCTAAAGATTGATGCTTGGTGATTTGTCTGTGTGCATATCCTCATGTTCTACTATTTTTTTATTTTTTCATTTTACTTCCTGGTGTTCCACTCTGTTGTTTGTGAGTGCATATTTGTATGATTGGTATTTTCATTTGTCCCTGTATATCTTCCTTTGTTAGTCTGGTTTGTGTATTCTTATATACAACTACTCCCCTCTTCCTTGGGTGTGGGAAGGGACATATAGACCTATAGCATAAGGGGAAGGGTCCCTAAAAGAACTAAGGACTGGGACAAAAATGTGACGCCTCCTAAACAGAGAAGTTGTTGCAGAACACAAAAAAGACAAACTGACAAAAAGGTACTAGAGGTCCCAGAAGGACCAAGCGAACTGACAGAGAAAGGCACAGAAGCACCTGGCTAGAGAAACAGTCAAACACTGAAGTCCAGCACAGCCAAAAGGGCGGAGCTGGAATATAAAGGCAGATGGTCACGTGACCGCAAAACACAAGATGGAAAAAACAAACATGAGGGTTCTAACAGTACCCCCTCTTTTATGAGGATCCTCCAGATCCTCCAGGCCCAGGCCTATCTGAAAACCTCTTGTGGAAAGCTTTAACAAGCCTAGGAGCTGAAACATCATTCTTCCTTACCCAGGAGTTGTCTTCGTAACTGAAACCCTTCCAGGAGACAAGATACTGTAATCTCCCTCTATACCATCTAGAATTCAAGATACGAGAATTTTCATATTCGCCATCTTCCACCACAGGAGGAACTGTGACAGTGGCGTCCCTATCTGAAACATCAGCCTTTTTCAACAAGGAAACATGAAACACAGGATTAATCTTCCAGGAAGTAGGGACATCCAACCTAACAGCAGACGGGTTAACAACCTGAAGCACTTTAAATGGACCCACAAACTTAGGACCCAGTTTTTTAGAGGGAACCCTCAACCGCAGGTTCTTTGAGAACAACCAAACCATGTCACCCACAGTAAACAAAACCTCCTTACGTTTCCTGTCAAAATAATTCTTGGACTTCTTGTTAGCCTCTTGAGGGTTGCAACATACATTAGTCCAAACTCTCTCCAAATCACCGGAAAAATTTTCCTCCTCTGGCACCGCTGACCCCAATTTGGAGAACGAACGAAAAGACGGATGTCTCCCAGTACAACAAAAAACAGGAGAACACCCAGCAGAGGAGGATGTATGATTGTTAAGAGCAAATTCTGCAAGAGGCAGAAATTCAGACCACATCTCTTGATTGTCTGCCACAAAAAAAACTGTTCAACATCCTGGTTCTTTCTTTCAGTCTGTCCATTAGACTCAGGATGATAACCAGACGAAAATGTCAATTGGACTCCCAACCTGTCACAAGAAGCACGCCAAAAGCAAGCCACAAACTGAAGTCCTCTATCAGAAGCAATATCCGTGGGAACGCCATGGAGCTTGACAATCTCCTTAACAAACGCCTTAGCGAGTGTCTTGGCGCAGGGCAACTTAATGAATGGAACCAAATGACACATCTTACTAAAACGGTCCACGACCACCCAGGTGACAGTAAAACCCTCGGACACAGGAAGATCAGTAATAAAATCCATTGTGAGATGCGTCCAAGGTGCACTAGGAACCTCCAGAGGGCAAAGCAACCCCGCAGCAGGAGTATGTGAAGCCTTTGACCTAGCACACACAGTACATTGACGCACCCACTTGATGATTTCCTTCTGCCATCCAGGCCACCAAAAACTGCGACTGATAAGTCTCTTAGTCTCCAAAATTCCTGGATGACCTGCCAACCGAGACTCATGACACTCCACAAACAAATCTCTCCTAAAGGCTCTAGGCACGAACAACCTCCCATGGGAAGTGTTAGATGGAACATCATCTTGAGCTTTCAGAATCCCATTCTCCAAAACGGAGTCCAATGCCGCCACCACAACTCCTTTCTGTAAAATGCTCTCCTCCTCCTTGGCACCAACCGTAGGAGAGAAGCTGCGAGACAAAGCATCGGCTTTAACATTCTTAGTACCAGGGATATAGGTAACAGAAAAATGAAACCGAGAAAAAAAAAGTGCCCACCTAGCTTGACGGGCAATCAAGCGCTTGGCAGCATCCAGATAGATCAAATTCTTATGATCTGTGAAAACCTGAATAGGAAATCTAGCGCCTTCCAAAAAATGACGCCAATGTTCAAACGCGAGTTTAATAGCTAGCAACTCCCGATTTCCAGCATCATAATTCAGTTCGGTTTCCGAAATTTTTTTCGAAAAGAAGGCACAAGGATGTACTCCATTCTTGTTCTCCTGAGACAAAACTGCTCCGACCCCCACCGATGAAGCATCGACCTCGACCAAAAAAGGCTTGGTCTCATCAGGCTGCATAAGGATAGGGGCAGAACTGAACCTCTCTTTGAGATACTCAAACGCTTCAATGGCCTCAGTAGTCCACTGGACCGTATTCGCACCTTTCCTGGTGAGATCGGTCAGAAGCTTAACAATTATAGAAAAATTCTTAATGAATTTCCTGTAATAATTGGCAAAACCCAAAAATCTCTGTATAGATTTCAAACCAATAGGCTTAGGCCATTCCTGCACAGCCTGAACCTTCTCCGGGTCCATCTCAAAGTCCTCGCTGGAGACAAAGTAGCCCAAAACACTAATTTTCTGCACAGGGAACTCACATTTCTCCAGCTTAGCAAAGAGTGAATTATCACTCAATAACTGCAAAACTTCACGTACACTCTGCCAATGGGACTCTAAATCTGGTGAATAAATCAAAATGTCATCCAAATACACAACCACATTCTTACCAATCAAAGGTCTCAGGATGTCATTAATAAGGTTCTTAAAAAATGCGGGTGCATTGGTAAGACCAAAAGGCATCACCAGATTCTCAAAATGACCTACCGGAGTGTTAAAAGCAGTTTTACATTCATCACCCTCCTTCACTTGTAACTAGTGTTGAGCATTCCGATACTGAAATATCGGGTATCGGCCGATATTCGTGGTATCGGAATTCCGATACTTAATTCCGATACTTTTGCAATATCGTATACCGGAATCGGAAGTTTCCATAATGCAATGAGCCAGTTTCATTTTATTCAGCCAATGAGGATCCTAAGAAGTGTGGGCACATCCTGTTAGGCATGTAGGCATCTTAACTAATGGCATGGCTGTGATTGGCTGCTGAAATGATGTCATGATGCACTATAAAAGCCGCCGCCGCCATTTTCAGCTCACTCTGCTGTGAATTCAGTTAGGGATAGGACGCTGTTGCTCTGAGGGACAGTTTTAGCTACCTATTTGGTCTATTCTGCTTTACCCAAGCTACTTTATAAATCGCTGTGCCTTGCAGCGCTAGTGCACAGTTCTCTGTGCTGTTCACCGCTTTCTGCAAGGTCTGTGTGTGTGAGTGCAGCTCACCCTGTAGTGTGTGCTTCAACCACGTCTGGTTGTAGTGCACTCAGTGTGTGTCACTGCCTCATACATTGTCCTTTTTTGCCAATTCATAATTTTTCCTGATATCTCCTATTAGTGTGGTGGTTCCATCCGTATTCAGCTAAATTGGTTCCAAACACACTATATAGGAGTAGATAGAGAAATTTTTTTTGTCTTGCAGCGCTAGTGCACAGTGCTCTGCATCTGTACTGTTCACCGCTGTCTGCAAGGTCTTTGTGTGTGAGTGCAGCACGCCCTGTAGTGTGTGCTTCAGCCACGTCTGGTTGTAGTGCACTCAGTGTGTGTCACTGCCTCATACATTGTCCTTTTTTGCCAATTCATAATTTATCCTGATTTCTCCTATTAGTGTGGTGGTTCCATCCGTATTCAGCTACATTGGTTCCAAACACACTATATAGGAGTAGTTACAGGAGCCTTTCTGCAGCATTGTGCCCTGCAGCCCCAGCCAGATTAGTATTAGCCTATTTTTTGCAGCCTCATCTATTGCATTGTAGGTTACCTTCCTACATTGTAATAGCTACAAAAAGTTTGTGATACTATCGGTATTACATCTTTGGGCACATCCAGTGTATTTTTGTGACAAAAAAAACCTAAATAAAGTTCACCAAACACTCCACTTTACAGTTGTGTAGGCCACATTAGCTCATATTAAAGTCTAGTCCACACTTTATAAAATTAGTGTTTCTTATACCTGTTAGCAGCTGTTCAGGAATAAGCACACTAAGCCCTTAGTACTTTTCTGCCTATCTTTATCAGTCTACCAAGATGAAGAACGCAGGGAGTAAGGCATGTGGTCGTGGGCGTGGAGCTTCTACAGGGAGAGGACGTGAGGATTCTGTGCCTGCAGGGAGAGGACGTGGGGATTCTGTGCCTGCTGCGGGCACCAGTGACTCAGCATCCCCCAGTTTTACCAGGGAACAGTCCTTTATGTGCAGCTTTGTAGGAGCTAGCCGTACCCCACTGCTGCGGGAGGACCAAATTGAAGCTGTTGTCGCATGGATGGCAGCTAGCGCATCGACTTCAATTAGTTCCAGATCCTCTCAGGTCCTGAGCACTGAAGAGCACCCATCTGTCTCTTCACCACCTGCCAAATTGCCCAGGCAGTCAGAGAGCCCTGGACAGGAGCCATCTCTACTTTTGTTCTCTGAATCTCTTGGCTTGGAAAGAGGGGGCCAGCCAAGCAGAATTCGAGAATTTGAAGAAGAGGTAGTATGCAGTGATGCGCAACCATTTTGTCTCTCTGAATCTGAAGAGGCGGGTGGGCCAGTGCCTATGGTCAGCAGCACACCTCAGTACGCATCTGATGATGAGACTCAGGTGCCACTTTCTGGTGCGTACTGTGCTGTCGAGACTACCCAGGAGAAGCAGTTGTTTGAAGAGGGTGGTGTAGATGATGAGGTCCTTGACCCATCATGGTGTGAGGGACAGGAAGGTGGTGGGAGCAGCTCTGAGGAAGAGATTCCCCGAACAGCCCAAAAAGGAGGGAGAGGAGGGGGCAGACTTGGTTGCCTGTAGCCTCCACTTCGGCACCCATTAGGAGCATGGCTCTTCCAAAACCCAAAGCGGGCGCTCCCAAGACTTGCAGTGCCTGGTCCTTTTTTGACACAGTTGCAGATGACATTTGCTTTGTCAAATGCAAGCTGTGTAATCAGAAGGTGAAAAGAGGGAAAAGTGTCAGCAACCTCAATACCACAAATATGTGGAAACATGTGCGGACCAAGCACGTGGTGGAGTTACAAAAACACACTGAAGACCTAGGCCAACCTACAGCGCCACCTACCACCTCTTCAGCTCGTGTTGTAGCCTCTTCCTCCAGCTCACACACAGCTGGTTCGGCTTCCTCACAGGATCGCCATGGAAGAATCTTTGGCACTGTTGTACAGAGACACAGTGTAATTCCTCCCACAGCACCACTTTCCCAGTCATCCTCACACTCCCAGGCCAGTCTACAGCCATCGTTAGCACAGGCATGGGAGAAAAGGCGCCCATACTCGGCAAACCACCCCCGAGCACAGGCTCTGAATGCTGGCATTGCTAAACTACTGGCCCTTGAAATGCTATCATTCAGGCTGGTGGAGACTGACACCTTCCGTAACTTTATGGCATTGGCACTCCCACAATACAACGTGCCCAGCCGCTTTTATTTCAGCAGGCAAGCCGTCCCTGCCCTGCAACATCATGTGGAGGGAAAAATTAAACATGCGCTACAAAACGCCGTCAGTAGCAAGGTCCACCTGACCACCGATGCGTGGACCAGTAAGCATGGACAGGGACGATACCTTTCCCTCACTGCCCATTGGGTAAATGCTGTGGAGCCGGGTACAGATCTTGAGAGTGGCGCTGTACGTGTTCTGCCAACTCCAAGGATTGCAGGAATCCAGTCTGTACACATTGACTCCTCCTCATACTCCAGTTCCTCTGAATCACCGCTGCAGGAGCCGTCACGGTCTACCTCCACATCGACCCGTGAACGGTTACCTGTTATGATGACTGATATGAGCACAGCCATGGCCAAACGTCAACAGGCCGTATTAAAATTAATTTCTTTGGGGAATCGAAGCCACACAGCGCAGGAGCTCTGGAATGCCATCAAGCAGCAGAGCGACATGTGGTTTGTGCCAGCGAATCTCCAGCCAGGCATGGTAGTGTGTGACAATGGCCGAAATCTGGTGGCAGCTCTGGGCCTAGGCAACCTCACTCACATCCCATGTTGGGCACATGTGCTCAACTTGGTTGTGCAGGGTTTTTTGAGGGACTATCCGGATCTTGATGCACTGCTTCACAAGGTCCGCATAGAGTGCGCTCACTTGCGGCGTTCCAGCAACGCAAGATCACGCATTGCAGCTCTGCAGCGCCGATTACATCTTCCGGAACATCGCATCATATGTGACCTACCCACGAGGTGGAATTCAACGTTACATATGTTGGAGAGGTGTGAGCAGCAGGCAGCAGTAATGGAGTACCAGCTGCAGCTGGCGCAAACAAGTCGCAGTGTGCGCCGTTCACACTTCACCACCACTGAGTGGGCCTCTATGAAGGACATTTGCCAAGTTTTGCGTGCCTTCGATTATTCCACGCGGATGGCGAGTGCAGATGATGCACTAGTCAGCATGACTATCCCCCTTTTCTGCCTGCTTGAAAAAACACTGCAAGCACTAAGGGACAAGGTTTTGGAAGAGATGGAGGATGAGGAGTCACAAATGCCATCTGCTTCTCTACAGTCTGCGCAACGTGGTTCCTCACAAAGGCCTAGGCAGGGGACACTTTGTGAGGAGGATGAGGAGGAGTCAATGGATGAGGAAGACATCTGTCCAGAGGAGGGAGGTACACAATGCTCTAGTAGTCAGTATCTAGAGCGAGGGTGGGGTGATGCAGAGCACAGAGCAGGCAGAGATCACGCCTCAAGCAGGGGACAGCATTTCTTGGCCAATTGACAGTCTGCAGCACATGGTTGATTTCATGCTGCAATGCCTGAGAAATGACCGCCGCATCGCCCACATTCTCAACATGGCTGATTATTGGGTGTCCACCCTCCTTGATCCTCGCTACCGGGACAACTTACAAAGCCTCATAACACCGTTGAACCGGGAGCGTAAAATGCGGGAGTACCAAGACGCACTGGTGCATTCCATCATGTTCTCCATTCCAACCGAGAGCAGTGCTGCTAGTGCTTTACAAAGCAGCTCAGTGCGTCGAGGCAGTGGAGGAAGCTCTGCACAAAGAGGGAGCAGAAGCAGCGCCTCAGCACAAGGCAAGAACAGTATGGCCGAAATGTGGCAAAGTTTTGTGTCCCCGCCGCCACAAATGTCTACACCATCACAGACGGCTCCAGTCAGCAGGAGGCAACGTTTCCGTCAGATGGTGACAGACTACATGTCTTGCCCTCTTAGTGTACTCCCAGACGGCTCTTCTCCCTTCAAGTTTTGGGTCTGTAAGCTGGATACATGGCCAGAGCTTAGTCAGTATGCATCGGAGGTGCTAGCTTGCCCTGCTGCTAGTGTATTATCGGAACGCGTCTTTAGTGCCGCAGGTGGTGTACTAACAGACCGTCGCATGCGACTATCCTCCGATAACGTTGACCGGCTTACTTTTCTCAAAATGAACAAGGCCTGGATCTCTCATGAATTTGCCAGTCCTCTTCTACCACCTGAACTGTAATCCCTGAGCTCCAACACCGCCAGTTGGCGCTCGGAAGTGCCGTCTGCACAGTCAACACTTGCTGCCATGTTATTGGGGTTCAGTAACGTCAGCTGTTCCCCTGCTGTGCGGACGGCAATTTCTCCTGCTCTGTCCACATTCTCACCACTACAGATTTTAAAGTTGCTCCAATTACACCTCTGGCTCCTCTGTTTTCAGTATTATCCCTGAGCTCCAACACCGCCAGTTGGCGCTCGGAAGTGCCGTCTGCACAGTCAACACTTGCTGCCATGTTATTGGGGTTCAGTAACGTCAGCTGTTCCCCTGCTGTGCGGACGGCAATTTCTCCTGCTCTGTCCACATTCTCACCACTACAGATTTTAAAGTTGCTCCAATTACACCTCTGGCTCCTCTGTTTTCAGTATTATCCCTGAGCTCCAACACCGCCAGTTGGCGCTCGGAAGTGCCGTCTGCACAGTCAACACTTGCTGCCGTGTTGTTGGGGTTCAGTAACGTCAGCTGTTCCCCTGCTGTGCGGACGGCAATTTCTCCTGCTCTGTCCACATTCTCACCACTACAGATTTTAAAGTTGCTCCAATTACACCTTTGGCTCCTCTGTTTTCAGAATTATCCCTGAGCTCCAACACCGCCAGTTGGCGCTCGGAAGTGCCGTCTGCACAGTCAACACTTGCTGCCGTGTTATTGGGGTTCAGTAACGTCAGCTGTTCCCCTGCTGTGCGGACGGCAATTTCTCCTGCTCTGTCCACATTCTCACCACTACAGATTTTAAAGTTGCTCCAATTACACCTCTGGCTCCTCTGTTTTCAGTATTATCCCTGAGCTCCAACACCGCCAGTTGGCGCTCGGAAGTGCCGTCTGCACAGTCAACACTTGCTGCCGTGTTATTGGGGTTCAGTAACGTCAGCTGTTCCCCTGCTGTGCGGACGGCAATTTCTCCTGCTCTGTCCACATTCTCACCACTACAGATTTTAAAGTTGCTCCAATTACACCTCTGGCTCCTCTGTTTTCAGTATTATCCCTGAGCTCCAACACCGCCAGTTGGCGCTCGGAAGTGCCGTCTGCACAGTCAACACTTGCTGCCGTGTTATTGGGGTTCAGTAATGTCAGCTGTTCCCCTGCTGTGCGGACGGCAATTTCTCCTGCTCTGTCCACATTCTCACCACTACAGATTTTAAAGTTGCTCCAATTACACCTCTGGCTCCTCTGTTTTCAGTATTATCCCTGAGCTCCAACACCGCCAGTTGGCGCTCGGAAGTGCCGTCTGCACAGTCAACACTTGCTGCCGTGTTATTGGGGTTCAGTAACGTCAGCTGTTCCCCTGCTGTGCGGACGGCAATTTCTCCTGCTTTGTCCACATCCACTGTACTATTGATTTATAACTTGCTCCAATTACACCTCTGGCTCCTCTGTTTTTAGTATTTACCCTGGGTTCCAGCACCGCCAGCTGTTTCCTAGCAGTGTCTTTGGCACGGGTACTCCCTCCTGCCCAGCCTGGTTCCAGCACGCCAGCTGTTTCCGGGTAGTGTCAATGTCACTTTGTCTCCAATGCGTTGTCCTGTCGTATTGCGGTCGGGTTAGCCGACTCTATGGTGCCTGTAGTTTAGGTGACTCCTATGTGGGCTGCGGGATCTGGCAATGAAGGCTGGTTTCATAGTGCCAATAGGACAAGCACCCCCTGTAGGACTGTGGGTTTTGGTAACTGTGGCCGGCTCGCGGCCTTGAAACTTTTTTTTACATGGGTACCTTCTGCTACCCATCCGGGTTCCAGTACCGTCAGCTGGTTCTCGGCAGTGCCTTTGGATTAGGTGCCTCCTTCTCGGTATCCAAGTTCCACCAACGTCTGCTGTTCCTTGGTAGTGCTTTCTGGCACAGATACCTCCTGCTTAGTAACCGAGTTCCAGTACCGTCAGCTGGTCTTCGGTAGTTCCATTGGCTCTTGTACCTTCTGCTACCCATCCGGGTTCCAGTACCGTCAGCTGGTTCTCGGTAGTTCCTCAGCCTTCTTGTACCTTCTGCTACATTTCCAAGTTCAAGCTTTTTGGAAATGGTTCTTGGTAATCACTCTGGATCTCCCTGACGAGGACCCTGAAGATGAGGACCCTGAAGACCAACCCGAAGAAGACGAGGACCCCGAAGACGACGACCCTGAAGACGAGGACCCTGAAGACCACCACAAAGAAGACGAGGACCCCGAAGACGAGGACTCCGAAGACGACGACCCTGAAGACGAGGACCCCGAAGACGACGACCCTGAAGACCACCCCGAAGAAGACCAAGAAGATGACCCTGAAGAAGTTGACCAAGAGGACAAAGAAGAGAAGACAACCACCAAGATACAGAACAACAAGAGACAGAAAACCAAGAAGCAGAAGTACAAGAAGCTGCAGAACAAAAAGCGGAAGAACATTAAGCATAAGACTAAAAATCAGAGCAAAAGATAATATCTAAATTATAAGCAGAAGATGACTAAGCAGTGTATGGGGGTGAGTCCGTTCCTCCTCGTGGTGCCCCTGGAAAAGACCTGCTGCTGCAGGCCAAACTGAACACGGACAAATTCTGTTGTAAATCTTTTGTGACGGGCAGAACGAAAGGTGTAATGTTCAAACTTTTATAGATAGCAACTACAGGAATGCCTGTCACAAATAAGAATATGATGAAGAAGAAGAATATGAAGAAGATAAAGAAGTAGAATATGAAGAAGAATTATAGTTGAATAAGAAGAATATGAAGAATGTAAAAAAAAAAGAATAATACGAAGAAGGTGAAAAAGAAGAAGATGAAGAAGGTGAAGAAGAAGTTGATGAAAAAGATGCTGATGCTGAGGATGATGAAGGAGAAAGTATGGGAGAAGTAAAAAAGAAGGTGAAGAGCATGGAAGTAGTGAAACATAAATATCTGA
Organism: Phyllobates terribilis; assembly: GCF_046119375.1. NCBI lineage: Eukaryota > Metazoa > Chordata > Amphibia > Anura > Dendrobatidae > Phyllobates > Phyllobates terribilis. Next base: position 341,823,702 of record NW_027362762.1, on the reverse strand, counting down.
CAAAATATAAAAATACTTAACATAGTCAATATTTCCGTAACTCAGAACGTCTTAAAAAAAATATTAATTCCTGCTATTCCATTTGATTGGGCTAAACCTCTATGCCTTTATTGTCTCCCCCACCTCCCCCAATACATTCTACATTATTCTTAGTTGTTTTCCTTCATGTAGAATTAACCTACAAGGAAAGAAAGGGTTTATTTTCATTCTGATATTTCTGTCCCATTGACTTGCATTGGTTTCCGGTATCGGAATCGGCGATATCCGATACTTTTTGGGTATCGGTCCGATCCAATCCGATCCGATATCGGAAGGTATCGCTCAACACTACTTGTAACAAATTGTATGCCCCCCGGAGATCAATTTTAGAGAACCACTTGGCCCCCACCAACTGGTTAAACAAGTCAGGAATTAATGGCAATGGGAAGGAATTGCGTACGGTAATCTTATTAATTTCGCGAAAATCCAGACATGGACGTAAACCCCCGTCCTTTTTTTTAACAAAGAAAAATCCAACTGCCACAGGCGACTTAGAATATCTAATGTGACCTACAGCCAGGCTAGTCTGTATGTACTCCTCCAAGGCCTTTCTTTCAGGAATAGTCAGATTAAACAAGCGACTCTTGGGAAGAGTAGCTCCAGGAACAAACTCAATGGCGCAATCATAATCCCTATGAGGAGGTAAAACTTGCGACTCCTTCTCTGAAAAAAACCTCCAAAAATCTTGAATAGGTACAGGTAATTCCCCTTTTTCCACAGCCGCAATGCGACCATTACAACATTTATCATAGCACTTCAGACTCCAAGACTTAATCACATTAGTAGACTAGTCCAGCAAAGGATTATGCAGTTTTAACCAAGGCAAAACTAAAATGACCGGAGAGGGTAAATTATCTAATACAACCAAGTCCAAAATTTCTTGGTGAACTCCATTGATGGTGAGAGGAAATGCAGCAACCTTGTGAGTAATACATTTCAAGGGAGTGTTATCAATTGCAATCACAGAAATAGGTGATGACAAAGTTTTGGATTTCAATTTAAGGTTTTCCATAAACCCTTTATCAATCACATTAAGTGTTGAACCACAATCCACAAATACCTGAAATTCAATCAAATTTTCCTGCAAAGTAGTACTCTCAGAAAGAAATACTCCTGCAGAGCGTAAACAAGCTATACGGGCGTAACTGACTTTTTTTTTCTTTACTTAAACGAAGTGAGAATACTTAATCAAATGATCAGCTTTACCACAATAAAGACTCAATCCCTCGGCGAACCTCCGGTCTCTTTTCTGAGAGCGGAGTGACATCGCCCCAACCTCCATCGATTCTCCGCCCTCAGAGCAGATTTTCTGGGGACTAGGACCTGACATTACAGGAGTCTTTACCTCATTCACCTGGACCTCAGTCTCCTGTCCACACGAACAGCTAATTGCATGGCATCCTGCAGAGTCTCAGGTGCGGGGAATGCAATTAGCAGATCCTTAACCCTTTCACTCAAACCAGCAAGAAATAAACATTTCAGCGCAGGATTATTGCATTTGAGTTCTGAAGCCCATGTCCTGAAGTGTGTGCAATAATTTTCAACATCACCTGACCCATGATTCAAACACCTGAGTTCTGCCTCAGCAGATGAGATTCTATCAGGATCGTCATCTAATAGCCCCATAGCAGAAAAAAATTCTTCTACAGACCTTAAACACGGATCATTAGGTTGGAGAGAAAAGGCCCACCCCTGTGGTTCATTGCGCAAAAGTGACATAATAAAACCAATGCGCTGTGATTCATTCCCAGAGGACCTTGGTCTCAAGCGAAAATATAACAAACAAGCATTTTTAAAGGAAATAAAATCTTGCTGTTTACCATAAAAACATCAGGCAGTCCTACCTTGGGTTCCACAAAATGCGCTCCAGAACAGCTACTCACGTGTTTCTGTAGCTCGGCCACCTCCAGAGACAATCCCTGCAAGCGTTGAGCCAAATCCTGGACGGAAACCATACTGATCCCCGAATTTCATTCCTTTTAGTTTTTTTGGCTGGACTTACTGTTATGATCTGCAACAAGTACTAAGAAAAGATAGGGGAAAGCTGTCCCTACAGTAAGACTAAGCTGAATCCCTACGATGTAGCAAGCTGACTGTTCCTAGCGAACAGACCCGCCTTATTCCTCGGCTAGTCTGAATGAAGACCTATAGCATAAGGGGAGGGGTCCCTAAAAGAACTGGGACAAAAATGGGACACCTCCTAAACAGAGAAGTATTTGCAGAACACAAAAAAGACAAACTGACAAAAAAGGTACTAGAGGTCCCAGAAGGACCAAGCGAACTGACAGAGAAAGGCACAGAAGCACCTGGCTAGAGAAACAGTCAAACACTGAAGTCCAGCACAGCCAAAAGGGCAGAGCTGGAATATAAAGGAATATCAAGAGAATGCCAAGAGTGTGCAAAGCAGTCATCAAAGCAAAAGGTGGCTACTTTGAAGAACCTAGAATATAAGACATATTTTCAGTTGTTTCACACTTTTTTTGTTAAGTATATAATTCCACATGTGTTAATTCATAGTTTTGATGCCTTCAGTGTGAATGTACAATTTTCATAGTCATGAAAATACAGAAAAATCTTTAAATGAGAAGGTGTGTCCAAACTTTTGGTCTGTACTATATATATATATATATATATATATATATATATATATATATATATATATATATATATGAATTAAATTCACCCTTCTTTTGCCCAGTTAAAAATGAAGAAAGGAAAAGAAATACATATTTGGTATTGCTGAATTCGTAAAAGTCTGATCTATTAATAAGCAGTCAAATCATTATATGTACATGAAATTGGTATTTTTTTCTAATAATAATAATCTTTTTATTTATATAGCGCCAACATATTCCTCAGCGCTTTACAATTCTCAGACATTATGGCCACTGTCCCCATTGGGGCTCACATTCCCTATCAGTATGTCTTGGGAGGAAGCCGGAAAACCTGGAGGAAACCCACAGAAACACGGGGAAAACAAACAAACTCCCTGCAGATGTTGTCCTTGGTGGGATTTGAACCCAGGACCCAGCACTACAAGGCTGCAGTGCTAACCACTGAGCCACCGTGCTGCTCAGTATCAATAAAAACATTAACTCACCACCCTAAAAACAAATCCCCACTTAACACCAACTATATATTTCTATAAATTCTATGTGAGGTGAGCTGATCATCACCTCCCTTATGTCAGATGTTAATGTATAGAAGGATCAGTCGTGTTGGCTCTCAACACAACAGATACTACGTTCCCACTGGAGATATGACACTGATTAAACAACAATCATATCTGTAGTGTAAAGAAAATGTATTAAGATCCCCTTTGTCTTAATAGATTTAATGAGCCACACATTTGGTGGCTAATATGCATGCTTGTGATTTAATTCATGTCCCAAATACATGTTTATCTGGATTCCATAGAAATTGTGCTGTCTGCATTTTACTGTACACAAAATGTTCTCTGTTATAATAGAAACAGATATCACTAAAAAGATCTTAAAGTAAATTGATCAGGTTACGACACAATGAGAAATGGTTATAACATTCTAAATGTATTACCCACGTAATACAGGTATTATTTTCCAGTACACCATTGTAGTAAACCATTTAGCTAAAGGTTTTATCTATTTGTTTGTTTGCTTTCTCGCCATTCATTCTTTTAATTAATATGCTTAAGGGATAACTGTTTAAAACAATACGGATGTGTTCTGTAAAAAGTAATTTGAAAAGCAATCAAAATTGTTAGAGATTTTTCATTAATAGACATTAATCAGTCTACTAATTAAGCGCCAGCTAGAAAGGAAAGAGATTTGGTGATGGACAGATTTTTTTTTTTAATGTTAAATAAGAAAAGCAATTTTAATATTGTATTATACAGCATTTTTGAAGGGGAACGTGTATGACATGTAATACATATACAAAATGGCACGCACAGAGCAAATAATGTGAATAACATTGATTATTTCATTACAATGGCACTTGTCAAGGGGTAGTATCAACAGTAGTGTACCGTACCATACGCCCAATAGCCATGCTGCAAAACAATGCCGTTTTTAACATGAACAATAGAACTGAAACAATTGCCAATGGAGAACGGTTCTTGATCTTGATCTGATGAATACTTTTTTGACATATGGATGGTCAAGTGCGTGTGCATTGCTTATTTGGAGAGAAGATGGTATGGATGCTGCTTTGAAACGTACCAGCTTCTTAAACATTGCTGCAGTACACCACTTTAAGGCAACAATATACTGGAAGTTGCATCATTTAGCAAAATAATGCTCCTTGCTAGACTGAAAACTAGTCTGTAGTAGGATGAAGTAGGTGCTGGTAAAAAATCCGCGCTCCTCCGTAGTGAAGAATTATGACGAGAGATTGTATAATTAAACAATCTTGTGGTTTATTGTTAAAAGCTACGATTACTACGCGTTTCGTGGACGTCCCGTCCACTTCCTCAGGTACATAGCTGATGTAGACCGATTTATCAAACGGTCTTATATACATAAAACTACACGTGGTGAAAAAAAAAAAGGAGAAAAGCCCGCTGTTATTCTTGGCGCCAAGACCAACCAACGGTTTACAGAGAGACAGTGAAATTACTTATAAATAGATTAAATAAAATTATTGGTCGACTAATTACACTCTTATGCAGATAAAATGAAAACCATAGAACAAATAATTAAAATGACCTCTGAAATGTAATGATCCAAATGTTTTAAAACATTTATATATTTATATTAAAGCACATGGGATAAAACATTTGTAGTTGATCGAGGACCGCAGTGTATGCGATCCCAAAGTCCTAGCTATATTGTATCATGTGTGAAAGATCAGAGAGTCCAGACCGCTCTGCCAGACCTCACACCTCGTCGGCTGACAGGCAGAAAACCAAGAGCTGAAGGAATGGCAGAAGGTGCAAGCCTGCTACTGGTGTATTAGGTATGAGGTGTTTGTCAGTGAGGAAAGGGGGGGAAGGAGGGAGGACGGGCATGTAGAGATGACTGAGGACCGCAAGTGTGTAAACTCCTGAACGATTGGTATATTACAATGTATTGAAGATAAGATCTTCCAGATCACTGTGCTGGATCTCACACCTCGTCGGCTGACTGACAGAGGACAGGGAACTAAAGGAAGAGAAGAAAATGCAAACTAGTCTCCATGGGACGTACTAGTCTGCTAAAGGTATATTATGTGTGTTATCAGTAGCAGTGTAAATAGAAGGGGGCAGGTTGTAGGAAAGAGTGGGGGAATGAGGAGATGGCTGTGTATATAGATGTTAGTGTAGAAGACCTCGGGAAATGCGAGGTCTTCTACACTAACATCTATATACATATGCCACAGCACATAATAAGAATTAAGTATCTCAGCATTCTACAGTCACACAGCCATCTCCTCATTCCCCCACTCTTTCCTACAACCTGCCCCCTTCTATTTACACTGCTACTGATAACACACATAATATACCTTTAGCAGACTAGTACGTCCCATGGAGACTAGTTTGCATTTTCTTCTCTTCCTTTAGTTCCCTGTCCTCTGTCAGTCAGCCGACGAGGTGTGAGATCCAGCACAGTGATCTGGAAGATCTTATCTTCAATACATTGTAATATACCAATCGTTCAGGAGTTTACACACTTGCGGTCCTCAGTCATCTCTACATGCCCGTCCTCCCTCCTTCCCCCCCTTTCCTCACTGACAAACACCTCATACCTAATACACCAGTAGCAGGCTTGCACCTTCTGCCATTCCTTCAGCTCTTGGTTTTCTGCCTGTCAGCCGACGAGGTGTGAGGTCTGGCAGAGCGGTCTGGACTCTCTGATCTTTCACACATGATACAATATAGCTAGGACTTTGGGATCGCATACACTGCGGTCCTCGATCAACTACAAATGTTTTATCCCATGTGCTTTAATATAAATATATAAATGTTTTAAAACATTTGGATCATTACATTTCAGAGGTCATTTTAATTATTTGTTCTATGGTTTTCATTTTATCTGCATAAGAGTGTAATTAGTCGACCAATAATTTTATTTAATCTATTTATAAGTAATTTCACTGTCTCTCTGTAAACCGTTGGTTGGTCTTGGCGCCAAGAATAACAGCGGGCTTTTCTCCTTTTTTTTTTTTTCACCACGTGTAGTTTTATGTATATAAGACCGTTTGATAAATCGGTCTACATCAGCTATGTACCTGAGGAAGTGGACGGGACGTCCACGAAACGCGTAGTAATCGTAGCTTTTAACAATAAACCACAAGATTGTTTAATTATACAATCTCTCGTCATAATTCTTCACTACGGAGGAGCGCGGATTTTTTACCAGCACCTACTTCATCCTACTACAGACTACCTACAAGATCCCTAGGGATTCTGTGCTGGCTGCAGCCCTTCGTCACTAATTCTTACATGAGTTGTGCATTTCACAACTCATTAAGGTGAGCACATTTTCTTTTTACCCACGTGGTTGTTGTTGGATAACAGCGCTATTGCGCCCCTATCTTTTTACTTATAGACTGAAAACTAGGCATAGGAATAATATAAGAAATATGACAAATTCACAAAATCTCAATCAAGCATCAATGGGATGTACTAAAAAACAGGTCTAATTAATGAAGGTCCCACTTTGCATCTCATTACATGAAAATCAGCTGAAGTGTCCGATGTCAACAGGAGCGGCCTACCAAATGATGTATATTGGGCCCTCACGATTACCCTGAGGGCTCGCTCACATTGGCGTATAATATGGAGGAGTGCAATGCGAGAAAACATTGCATTGCACTCAGACCAATGTTATTCAATGAAGACTGAGGATAAAAATTGCAGCATGCTGAGATTGCATTCGTATATCAGACAAGACTCGCCAATGCAAGTCAATGGTTGGCTGAAAAAAATCAAATGGCACACGCACTATGAGTATGGCATCCAATTTTTATGCACACGTTATAGGAACCACAAAATTTTATCAGTCAAGTACAGTAAATTCACAGCCAGAACCCTCAGAATAGAATAGATAAAATAGATAGATAGATAGATATAAAGAATAGATAGAAAGATATATAGAATAGATAGATATAAAGAATAGATAGATGATAGATAGAAAGATATATAGAATAGTTAGATATATAGAATAGATAGATTATAGCTATATAGAATAGATAGATGATAGATAGATACAGTGTGTACGAAAAGTATTCAGACCCCTTTAAAATTTTCACTCTTTGTTTCATTGCAGCCATTTGGTAAATTCTAAAAAGTTCATTTTTTTTCTCATTAATGTATACTCTGCACCCCATCTTGACTGAAAACCCCCCAGAAATGTAGAAATTTTTGCAAATTTTTTAAAAAAGAAAAACTGAAATATCACATGGTCATAAGTATTCAGAACCTTTGCTCAGTATTGACTAGAAGCACCCTTTTGAGCTAGTACAGCCATGAGTCTTCTTGGGAATGATGCAAGTTTTTCACACCTGGATTTGGGGATCCTCTGTCATTCTTCCTTGCAGATCCTCTCCAGTTCCGTCAGGTTGGATGGTGAACATTTGTGGACAGCAATATTCAGGTTTCTCCAGAGATGCTCAATTGGATTTAGATCAGGGCTCTGGCTGGGCTAGTCAAGATTGGTCAGAGTTGTTCTGAAGCCACTCCTTTGTTATTTTATCTGTGTGCTTAGGGTCATTGTCTTGTCGGAAGGTGAACCTTCAGCCAAGTCTGAGGTCCAGAGCACTCTGGAAGAGGTTTTCATCCAGGCTATCGCTGTACTTGGCCGCATTCATGTTTCCTTCAATTGCAGCCAGTCGTCCTGTCCCTGCAGCTGAAAAACACCCCAATAGTATGATGCTGCTGCCACCACCATGTTTCACTGTTGGGATTGCATTGAGTAGGTGATGAGCAGTGCTTGGCTTTCTCCACACATACCACTTAGAATTATCACCAAAAAGTTCTATCTTCGTCTCATCAGACCAGAGAATCTTATTTCTCATAGTCTGAGAGTCCTTCATGTGTTTTTGAGCAAACTCTATGCGAGCTTTCATATGTCTTGCACTGAGGAGACGATTTCGTCGGGCCCCTCTGCCATAAAGGCCCAACTGGTGGAGGGCTGCAATGATAGTTGACTTTTTGGAACTTTCTCCCATCTCCCTACTGCATCTCTGGAGCTCAGCCACAGTGATCTTGGGGTTCTTCTTTACCTCTCTCACCAAGGCTCTTCTCCCACGATTGCTCAGTTTGGCTGGATGGCCAGGTCTAGGAAGACTTCTGGTGGTCCCAAACTTCTTCCATTTAAGGATTATGGAGGCCACTGTGCTCTTAGGAACTTTGAGTAATGCAGAAATTCTTTTGTAACCTTGGCCAGATCTGTGCCTTACCACAATTCTGTCTCTGAGCTCCTTGGGCAGTTCCTTTGAGCTCATGATTCTCATTTGGTGCAAAAAAAGAAGAAAGAGACAATGTAATATTGAAATGCACACCTATGAGTCAATAGTGTTAAATCATAAAATTCCAAAATTTATTACTGTGCACTGACACAAACATGCTAAAACCAATTAAAAACAGAAACCATACAAAAAGACCATGTCCACAAGTAATCAATAACCTGAAAGTACAGGATAATGACATAGATCAATTGCTAGGTACACTCTCCCATAAGAACATGTTACAAATAACCGCCATACATCAAATACTGCAGTTTGGTTAAACAAAATGGCAGGTATAGAGGATCATATAGACAGAAACATGTTGGTATATAGTATAATAAAGATATAGAACTCAAAACCCGGAGTCCCTGGAGAGAATGTTTAACCTCAGAATAGCACCTATATAATGGTTCATCTAACACATATATAACTGTACAAATCCAGTGTGCGCTCACTCCTATGGTCCCTCTCCCATTTTCTCTGCTACATCCACATGCATTCCTCTTCATCCCACCACATGGGGATCTATATGACTAACACTGCTTTTGACAGGTTGGAGTGGCTACATTAATCTGCATTTCAGGTTTTTTGCCCGCACACTGGATTTGTATAGTTATATATGTGTTATATGAGCCATTATATAGGTGCTCTACTGAGGTTAAATATTCTCTCCAGGGACGCCTGGTTTTGAGTTCTATATCTTTATTATACTATATAGCTACATGTTTCTGCCTATATGATCCTCTATACCTGCCATTTTGTTTAACCAAACTGCAGTATTTGATGTATGGTGGTTATTTGTAACATGTTCTTATGGGAGAGTGTACCTAGCAATTGATCTATGTCATTATCTGTACTTTCAGGTTATTGATTACTTGTGGACATAGTCTTTTTGTATGGTTTCTGTTTTAATTGGTTTTAGCATGTTTGTGTCAGTGCACATTAATACATTTTGGAATTTTTTTGATTTAACACTATTGACTCATAGGTGTGCATCTCCATATTACATTGTCTCTTTCTTCTTTTTTTTCTTCAGATTATCTTGTCAATGTAGATATTTTGCACCCGGCCATTTTTTGCCCTATTATTGGCACTGGTGCACCCCCATTTACATATACCTATCATGATTCTCATTTGGTCTCACATGCACTGTGAGCTGTGACGTCTTATATAGACAGGTGTGTGCCTTTCCAAATCAAGTCCTGTCAGTTTCATTAAACACAGCTGGATTCCAATGAAGGAGTAGAACAATCTCAAGGAGGATCACAAGGAAATGGACAGCATGAGACTTACATATGAGTGTCTGAGCGAAGGGTCTGAATACTTATGACCATGTGATGTTTCAGTTTTTCTTTTTTAATACATTTTCAAAAATGTCTACATTTCTGTTTTTTTCAGTCAAGATGGGGTGCAGAGTGTACTTTAATGAGAAAAAAAATGAACTTTTTAGAATTTACCAAATGGCTGCAATGAAACAAAGAGTGAAAAATTTAAAGGGGTCTGAATGCTTTCCATACTCACTGTAGAATAGCTTGTTTAACCTAATAAATAAATAATTAAAAAAAAATGACGTGGGGTGCCCCCTATTTTTGATAACCAGTAAAGGTAACTGTAGCGCCCCGAGCGTTCGGCCGCTACAGGGGTATTGCACCTCAACCAGAGGTGTGATATTTCGCTCCCAGGTAAGGATGGAGTATGGACCAGGGCTCAGTTAGCTGCACAAATATACACTCCTCATTTCCGGGGGACAGCTCTACTGTGCTCCCATTAGTATGCAGGCATGACTGACTATGTCCCTGGCTGGAGTGGGGAGGGGGGGAACCCTAGTGATGTGGGAGCAGATAGGGGTTGGTTTCTGGGCATAGGAAGGAGCTCATTGGATGCAGGTCACCTGGGCTCAGAGACAGAGGAGGTATAAAAGGAGGGCACCATCCTAGTTCTGAGAGAAGTTCAGTCTGTGAGGAGAAAGTGAGAGTGGAGGAGGAGGGGAGCAAAGGATCCGCTGGAGTTCTGCTCCAGAGCCAGGCCTAGGGACATGGGCAGGGCGAGAGGGAGAGAAAGAAAAGGAACAGAACAGAAAGAAAAGGAACAGAACAGAAAGGCCCAGAAACACGAAGGTAGAAGGGACCCTAAGGACCCAGGAGATTACGGGTGACGGGTCAGGCAAGAAAAGGGTACCGGATCCCAAGTTGGTGGAGGCAAATAATCCTCAGCCAAGAATCGGAGGTCGTGATCTTTTAATGGTGCGACCCCTCGCTAAACCTACTAGGAAGGCACCACATAGGGCCAGGGAAGCTGGCACCAAGTTCTCCCAGAGAAGGCCCGAGGCAGCCGGACAGAAGTTTGGTCACTCGTGGGGCACGGCCAGAGAAAGGATAGAAGGGAGTTCTGTGCCATGCTCCTGACTTGCCTGGGGGTTGACCGAGCCCCTCACCTGGTGGACGCGGCACGGCTTGGGCGGTCACTACCTGTACAGAAGTGGCTTGGAGTATACGAACTGTGAGTAAAAGACCCTGGACTGCAACACGTTGTATTTGTGTTTCTTACCTCGCCAGCACTAACGGTACTGGGATGCCCTGCACCACCACCCCCAGCATTCACCTACACTGCCCTGAGGCTACACTCTTCCCGTGGGGAGTTATCCTATCCCTGTGCTGCATATCTACATCAGCCTCAGCGGTCTGCCTTGCAGCGGCGGTCCTCCCTGACCGCAATCCACGGGTGGCGTAGTCGGACATTGCAAACCGTATAAATAGACTGCCACACAATATTGGTCTGACCACCCTGAGCCACGGGACCGGGTTGCCACTACTACCCCCAGCATCGTATAGAAGGCCCGGCCTCGAGTACCCCACGGCCCAGGGGGCGAGTCATAACACAGACAGCTGCGGACTGATATTATAAGGCTGGGAAGGTCCATGGATATTTGCCCCTTCCCAGCCTAAAAATACCAGCTGGCAGCAGCCCCAGAAGTGGCGTATCACATTAGATGCGCCAACTCTGGCGCTTTGACCGGCTGTTCCCGATTACGCTGGTGCAGTAGCAATCGCGGTAATGGTAGTTGGGGTTGATGTCAGCTGTGATTTGTCAAAAATCACAGCTGGCATCAAGCTCTAGTGTTAGTAATGGAGAGGTGCCTATTAGACATCCTCGTTACTAACCCAGTAATCAAAAAATAAAAACACACACACAAAAATGTCCCCTGACACTTTCCCTGGTTTCTCAATTTATGTAAAAAAAAAAAAAGCTGACGCTCCCTCCTCCATCATTGCTTTCATCTGTATCGGCATCCAGGATGCTCATACAGTTCAAAGTGTGGTGCCGGGCGCGGATCACCGGGCACCCCTGACTCTCGGGCCCCATAGTGGCCACATGGCTTGCCGCCATTGGAGGTACGCCACTGTTGTTATGTATAAATGTACTATATCTGAGAACACCACAGTGTTTGAAGCTAGTGGATGACCAGGGTTATCTGTCTGTGATAGTCACCAAATAGATTCTAAAGCTGTTGAAATAAAGCAATGATTGACTTTTGATCCCGTCTGGTTGGACGCACATTGTTTCCATTGCATAAATGTAAATTGAAATATTTTTAGCATTAAAAGCTAAACTTCATTGAATCAAGTAGAACTAAGCGTTTGATTATGTAACTGTCGATTAGGCCAGTAGGTGTGTTTCACATGAATGAAGCATAACTAACAGCCTGCACCTCTTACTGTTTTGCAGTCATGTTTTATACTGATTGCATATTTATATACTAAATTCACAGACTTTAATTTGCCTTTTGACCCTCTGTTTGTCTGTTCAGCAGCCGTTCTGCTCGTAAAAAATTACTTGTTGATCACCACGACATCTTATTCATCCTGGATATGGCTGTGCTGTGTTATAGATGTTCTATGATCCATATGGCAAAGCGAGTCACTAAAGCTCCTAATAGCAACATTATGGGATTTGAGGTCAGGAACATAAGCCACATGTTTTCATACTGTTGCCAATGCTTTTGTAGCTTCTGTGTGAGAAAAGTACAAAGAGATTCATGCTGTATACGCTTCCTGAATCCTAACACAAGAGATGTGTCATATTAGTAAAATAATTGTCAAGTTCAGTGCAGTACTATAAATTAGTGATTTCCAACCTTTTTATCATTAGGGAACCCAGTCTTGTGGAAACACTACAAAGTTAAATCAGCCTCAAAATATGCAGTCAAATCCTTATTGCATAGACAGCACATACATTTCTAACACTTTCTCCTATACTGATAAATAACATAATATTGAGACACATTTATCAACATGTGCATTGCAGTTGTCCTACCGCAAATGTACATTAATTCGCACTGCATGATTATCGGGAACAAGAGTTCCTAGGAACGTTCTTTTTCCGATAATCGTGCATTGAAACAGGCTGCTGATAACTCAAGGAATGAGAAAAACTCTTGCTCGTAAGGTGAAATAAGCTTTTGGATTGCTTAAAAAAATCACCGTTCTTGGCAGTATATCTTCGCGTGTAAACAGACCCTGCGCTGCCGAGAACATTGAGAGCCCATATGTGCAAAATGATAACATTTTGATTGTTCTTGCGTGTCTAATAAGCATGGTTGGCCTGTCTAAACAGGCTATAATTGATTCCTGATTGACTTCTAATTTCCAATCGTCTGTTATTTCTGCCACAGATCGTATAGTGTAAGCCAACCCTCAGGGCAGTGAAAACAATACATTTTTGTCCATCCCTTGCAAAATATCTTTGAATGAGCAGTAGATCAAACTGTCATTTCTTAAGTTCTAGTGGCTCATTTTATTATCTCTTTTGTGGATAAAACAGGTAAACATTGATAACCAGCTCCGAACAAGGCCATCTTCCCCCTTCATGACTGGGCACATTTTTGTATTTTTTTCACACATGCTCTTTTAATGGCTTTAAAACCTTTTCTGGGGGTATACTAACATATTAATACAATATTTTCATTGCTGATTTTCCCTGTAACTGGGGATGGTAGAGTAGCCATAGTTAAAGAGGAAATTCAGCCTTATGTCTGTAAAGACTGGTATACTAGCCATAGTTAAAAGGGAAATTGAACCTTGTGCCTACATAACAGAGCTAAATGGGTCTTCTAGGAACCAGTATCTACCATCACATGACCATTAGTCCGGAGGTCGATGCATTGTCAGTGATTCCGATAGGATATACAGTTGTGCTCAAAAGTTTACATACCCCGGAAGAGTTTTTCCTTTCTTAGCCTTGTTTAAGAGCATATGAATGATAACAAAAAAACTTTTTCTCCACTCATGGTTATTGGTTGGGTGACGCCATTTATTGTCAAACTACTGAGTCTACTCTTTTTAAATCTTAATGACAACCTAAAACATCCAAATGACCCTGATCAAAAGTTCACATACCATGTTCATTTTGGCATGATAACATGCACAGAATTTGACACAAATGGGTTTGAATGGCTACTAAAGGTAACATCCTCACCTTTGACCTGTTTGCTTGTAATCAGTGTTTGTGCATATAAGCTGAGTGAGTTTCTGGGATCCAGACAGACTCTTGCATCTTTCATCCAGCCACTGATGTTTCTGGATTGTTAGTCATGGGGAAAGCAAAAGAATTGCCAATGGATCTACGGGAAAAGGTAGTTGAACTGTATAACACAGGAAAGGGATACAAAAAGATATCCAAGGAATTGATAATGCCAGTCAACAGCGTTCAAACTGTGATTAGACCAACCAAAATTTCGGCCACAGCTGCCAGGAAAATTGTTCGGGATGCAAAGAAAACCCCACAAATAACATCAGCTGAAATTCAGGACTCTCTGAAAACTAGCGGTGTGGCTGTTTCAAGATGTACAATAAGGCGGCAATTGAAGAAAAATGGGCTGCATGGTCGAGTCGCCAGAAGAAAGCCATTACTGCACAAATGCCACAAAGTATCTTGCTTGCAATACGCCAAACAGCACAGAGACAAGCCTCAAAACTTCTGGAACAAGGTAATTTTGAGTGATGAGACCAAAATGTAACTTTTTGGCCACAACCATAAACGTTACATTTGGAGTAGGTCAACAAGGCCTATGATGAAAGGAGCACCATTCCTACAGTGAAGCACGGAGGTGGATCGCTGATGTTTTGGGGATGTGTGAGCTACAAAAGGCACAGGAAACTTGGTAAAAGTTGAAGGAAAGATGAATACAGCACATTATCAGCAAATACTGGAGGCAAATTTGCACTCATCAGCCTGGAAGCTGCTCATGGGATGTACTTGGATGTTCCAACATGAGAACGATCCAAAATACAAGGCCAAGTAGACCTGTCATTGGCTACAGCAGAACAAAGTGAAGGTAGTGGAGTGGCCATCTCAGTCTCCTGACCTCAATATCATTGAGCCACTCTGGGGAGATCTCAGGCGCGCAGTTCATGCTAGACAGCCCATGAATTTACAGGAACTGGAGGCTTTTTGCTAAGAAGGATGGCAGCTTTACCAACTGAGAAATTAAAGAACCTCATCCACAACTACCACAAAAGACTTCAAGCTGTCATTGATGTTAGAGGGGGCAATACAAGGTATTAAGAACTGGGGTATGTGAACTTTTGATCAGGGTCATTTGGATGTTTTGGGGTTTTTGGTTGTCATTAAGATTTAAAAAGAGAAAACACAGTAGTTTGACAATAAATGGCTTCACCCAACCAAAAACCATGAGTGGAGAACATGTTTTTCTGTTATCATTCATATTCTCTGAAACAAGCCCAAGAAAGGAAAAATTCTGTCTGGGTATGTAAACTTTTGAGCACAACTGTATATGCTTCTAAGAGGCATAACAGAGGAACAGCACCACTCAGAACCGTACAAAAAATGCTCCAGAAGTTTTAAATTATGGGGAATGCAAGCAAAACAATGAATAAGATGCTACAATACTATACAATCTGAAAATAGAAAATCTTTGCTTCTCCGGCAAACATTTTTTTTAGCATTTGACTTCTTGTTATTTTTATCTTCACCACCTGTTTGTCTTCATGTTGTTCTTCAATGTGGGAAGAACTTAACTATATTACAGGCTTTATACAGTGAGATATAATGTAAAGAACAAACGGAATTAAGCTTTAAAGAAACATTCCCATCAAAGTTTTTATACTTTTAATATATTGCAGTCATCATATTATGTAGCACTTGCAATGGACTGGGTGGTTGAACCACAGTGCCGTGATCTGAGGAGAGCCTGGAGGGGTGTAACTAAGTGACTTACCAAGTCCGACCACGGATGCATGGCAGCTGATGATTCCGCGATCTGAGGAGAGACGAGGGAGACAGAACCAGGTGCTACACCAGGACTGATCTCGGATGGATGGCAGCTGACCCCCTAGGGACAGGAGGCAGGAACGGACAGGAATGGTAGTCTTGGCAAGTACTGGCTGGCATGGCTGGTGTAGTGACTGCCACGACAGACACAAAAGCGGGCAGGTACTGGTGGGCACGACTGGAACTCCGGCAAGCAGGTACAGGCAGACACGGCTGAAAGAAAGTCAGGCAGGTGGGCATGGCTGGAACACAGACACACGTGCAGGCAGGCACAACTGATATACAGGAAGGCAGGCACGACTGATACACAGACTGGCAGGTGCTTGCGGGCATGGTTGAAATACTGACAGGCAGGTGCAGGTGGGCATGGCTGATATACAGGCATGCTTGCAATGTTGATACACAGACAGGCGGGTGCTGGCGAGCACGGCTGGAATACAGACAGGCAAGTGCGGACGGGCACGACTGATATATAGGACAGATACAAGCACTAGGACTTTAGAATCGTGTTTGGAGACAGACTAACAACGTTGCACAGGCACCTACATGCGGGTGGAGGTGCCTTAAATAGTAATTGTCTCCCAGCCACTGGCTGGGGACACTTTAGGACGATGCATACGCTGTCCCTTTAAAAGGGAGGGAGCGCGCGTGCACTCCAAGCACAGTGCCCGGGATCTGCACGCCGTGTGCCTACCCCAACCTTCAGCAGCAGCAGGCAAAGGAGGGGAAAGTGCGGGACCGCTGCAGTGAGTTAGTCGGCGTCCCTGCCGGGGAAGAGGGACAGTGTGCTGGGGCGCCGATGCTGCAATACCCCCCCCGCCCCATTACGCCCCCTCTTTTTCAAGCCTTCAAGAAACCTCTCCAGGAGGAAATGGGCATGGATGTTTTCCCTTGGTTCCCAGGACCTTTCCTTAGGACCAAACCCCTTCCAATCCACAAGAAAAAAGGTCTTTCCTCTTACCCTCTTGGTGGTCAGATTGTTCTCTACCTCAAAAACATCTTCAGTGCTGACTGGAACTGGAGTCGTACCAGGATTTTTGAAAAAAGGACTGAGGACACCAGGCTTGAGGAGAGACACATGAAAAGAATTGAGGATCCCTAAAGAAGCCGGGAGTCTGAGCTTGTAGGCTACTAGACTAATCTGTTTCAGAACCTCAAACGGACCGATGAAGCGAGGACCCAGTTTATAAGAGGGTACCTTGAGACGGACATACTTAGACGACAGCCAGACCTTGTCCCCATGACAAAACAATGGCGGATCCAGACGTCTCTTGTCTGTGTCTTTTCATCTGTTCAGAGGACTTCAATAATGAATGTAGCATTCCTAATCAAAGTTCCACAGGCTAGGTCATGAATAGGATGGTTTTCCATCCACTGAAGAAACCACCAACGGATCCGGAAGAGGTTGGATCAGAATCTGATATCATTCCACAACAGCCTGTTGAATGAGATTACCTGCGGAACCAGAGTCCAGGTAGGCCGACTCGACAAAACGAATGCTGCCACAGGACACGGACACTGACAGAGTCAGCAATGGAGAGAAGCGATTTTCGCCCACGGTCATATCTGCAACAAATTTTAGACTCTGGCATTTCCCGGTCTCTCCGGGAAGACGCAGATTACATGCTGAGGATCGGCACAAGGGAAGCACCTTCCCTTGACCCAGTGGACTTTCTGATGATGCTTGGTCATCTTCACCTGGTCTACCTGCATGGACTCTGGAGAGAGTGCTGGAGCTGAGGCTTGCTGAAAGACCGGTCTTTGAAAGGTAGGAGCCAGGCATACATGTCTCCTCTTGCGGTTCACCTTCTTGGAATGTTGCCCATTGTGAGGTTTCCCTGGTATAGTCTAAGGAGAGAAGATGCTGCTGAGGAATCTCGGCCGGGCTCATCGAAGACCTTACGGAAGGACACCTTTCTTGAAAGGACTGGAGGTTTGACACTAGAGGATCCCCACTCTTCCATAGGGGGTTGACCCACGCCAAAGCCTCAGCCAGTAAGATGGACATGATAAAGGCCACTTTGGCCCCATCTGAAATGAACTGATGAGCAAAGAGTTCGAAGTGTAGCGTGCACTGATTAATGAACCCCTGACATAGAACAGGGTCACCGCCATAACGTGGAGGGGCTGACAGCTGACAGACAGGGTCCAGAGCCAAGTACATGGCTGACAGACTGATGAAACACATTCAAAGTTGTTGCAGCTTGTGAAGTTGCAGATGTGGCCGGAGCGTGTCTAGACGGGTGTTTACTGTCTGCAGGTAGGATAGGAACTTCTCCTGTTGGTCTTTCTGGCAAGAGACCTTCTGGTACAGTTCAGAGATGGAGGAAGCCTAAGAGCCAGCAGATTCCATGGCCTGTGCAAACTGTAACAGACTAGATGATGGAACCATTGTGCCGTGATCCAAGGAGAGCCTGGAGAGGCGTAACTAAGTGCCTTACCAAGTCCAACATTGTATGCACAGCAGTTAACAATACCGCAGTCCGAGGAGAGACAAAGGAGGCGGGATGAGGGGCTACACCAGCACTGACCTCGGATGGATGGCAGCTGACCCCCTAGGGACAGAGCCAGGAATGGCCAGGAAAGGTAGACTTGGCAAGTACTGGCTGGCCATTCCTGCCTTCTGTCCCTAGGGGTCAGCTGCCATCCATCCGAGGCTGGTGTAGTGACTGGCACGACTGACACAAAGACGGGCAGGTACTGGCAGGCA
This sequence comes from Phyllobates terribilis, assembly GCF_046119375.1. Taxonomy (NCBI): domain Eukaryota; kingdom Metazoa; phylum Chordata; class Amphibia; order Anura; family Dendrobatidae; genus Phyllobates; species Phyllobates terribilis. The sequence continues at coordinate 341,805,257 of NW_027362762.1, read as the reverse complement.
TGACTGGTATCCTGGTAAGCAGGTGCAGGTGGGCACGACTGACAGACAGTCAGGGAGGCAGGCTAAGCTGTTACACAGACTGGCAGGTGCTGGCGGGCATGGCTGGAATACGAACAGGCAAGTGCAGGTGGCCACAGCTGATGTATAGGCAGGCATGCAATGTTGATACACAGACAGGCGGGTGCTGGCGAACTTAGCTGGAATACTGACAGGCAAGTGCGGACGGGCACAGCTGACATACAGGACAGGTATACTGAGATACGAGCGCTGGGACCTGAGAACTAGCAAGCGTGTTTGGAAACAGACTAACAACGTAGCACAGGAACCTTCATGCAAGCGGAGGTGCCTTAAATAGTAATTGTCTCCCAGACATTGGCTGGGGACACTTTAGGACGACGCGCACGTGGCCCCTTTGAGAGGGAGGGAGTGCACGTTCTAAGCAGAGTGCCTAGGGATCTGCTCGCCGTGTCCGTACCCCGAATCTTGGCTGCAGCAGGCGAAGGAGGGGGAAGTGCGGGACCGCGGCGGTGAGTTAGTCGACGTCCCTGCTGGGGAAGAGGAACATCATGCAGGGGCGCAGTTGCTACAGCATTGTGCACTTACAGTTGCTCATTTTGCCTTTCTACCCAGATAATTCTACTGTTTACTCTGCTCTATGTCAAAACACGAAGTCTCTGGTCCCTGCATTTATCATTCCATTCTTAAACTCCTGACCCAGCTTCTGAAGCCGTGCGGCCACGGCACTGAAGACCCGGCTTACTGAGAGAAGATGAACTTTATTTTTCCTGACACCCTCCAGCTTTCACTCTCCGGCGTACCTTCATTCATCGCTCAGTACATACAGGTGCATCTCACTAAATAAGAATGTCACCAAAAAGTTAATTTATTTCAGTTCTTCAATACAAAAACTCATATATTATACAGAGTCACTCCAAACAGAGTGATCTATTGCAAGTGTTTATTTCTGTTAATGTTGATGATTATGGACACTGTGTGGCGACATACAGTGTCGGACTGGGGTGCCAAGGGCCCACCAGTAACCAACTCCAGGACCCCACTTTTCAGCTACATGCAAATGTGACATTATCCTCAATCACAAATTTATATAACAATGAACTGGGCAGATTGCTAAATGAATAATATGCTGCCCTTGTCTGTACATAGTGATTCGAGTATATTGTGCCAAGTACTGCTCATATAAGAGGGTGGTGTCCCATTCTTGCACAGGGGCCCACCGGAGGATTCTCCTGTTCTCCTGTGGGCCAGTCCAAGCCTGGCAATATAGTGGAGAGGTGGTCACACATTTATGACTTCCATTGTAGCTTATAGGTGTTTTACTGTCCCTTGTAATTGGAGCAATCTGACTTTGTTGGATAGAAAAACATTTCCTACTCATTGAAGTTTCACACAGTTTTACTTCAAGGGCCCAAGGATTAAGGTCTTGTAAACATTGCCCTTCACCCAGGTCATAAGGAGTGATTGTCATGAACCACCTAGGAACATTTTTCTGTGTTTGTCCCAGGAATTTTAGTAGCCCGCAGCTTGTGTACCTTCTATGTTACCCAATGTTCCATTCCTAAAAGAAAAAAAAAATCAATAATTAATTTTAATTATTAGTAAACTTTGGTTGTATCATACAAAATAATGTAATTGCTCTTTCATTGGACCTTTTACTGACTGCCTAGCATTTAATTTACTTAAGATGTTAATAGAAAAACAACTATTCTTAGAGTTTTGTGTGGTGGTGTTCCTTTGTTAATCTTCCTAGAATTTTTTGAAAAAAAGAATGATGATTGGATGTTAAGATTAACCTTGTCAAAAGACAATCTGATCATTTATTAAAACCAGTGTTTTGTTTACTTATCAAAAAACCCACTGAAGTAAGATCCATCCTGGCACATAAATTAGGTGTATCCACTGCTGTGTATATTCCAGAGAATCAAATCTATGCCAACCATGGGCTAGCATGAATTTACAACATAATTTGAGCCACTGTCTGGCATGAATTATAGTAAATTTGTTAGACTGCATGTGACTCAGCCCAATGATATTGGCAGCAGGAAAATAAAAAGTTGCTGATTATTTCACAAATATAGGCAGAAAACTGGCATAAGAAGAATGATAAATTCACCATGCCCCTACATTGTCTAATCAGCACGTGCACTATGTAGTGACACACAAATTTATCAATTGGAATGGTAACACCTAGTTCTTAATTTATTCTCAAATATTGAGGAGGAATTACAGATGAACTGGACAATGCAGGATTGTTAGAACATATGCTCCAGAATCGTTATACCATGGGCATTACATGTTAGGAGTGCTCGTGGGTCCTCGTTAACATCACTAACTTCTAAAGACTATGTATGATATGAATTCAAGAGACTTTTGTAGTGTACAGTTGTACTTGGAAAAAATAAGCCATACTAAAATACACACCTATTTCATTCATTTACTGCATTTGGAAACCTTTCTTTGTTTAGTTTAAAAAAGAATACTAAGACAGAAAGTATATGCAAGTAGCAATGTTCCCGCATAACACAGCATTAAAGAATATCTGTGTCACTATTCAAGACAGTTTTGAAGGCTGCTGTAGTTTCCTGTCAATGTAGCAACTTAGATTCAGATAACTAACCTGTTCCCATAAATTTCATGTACAGTAAAACTGCTCACTGGAAGTGAAAATTGTTACAGTTAATAATGATGAAATGATTTAACAATGCCCAAACTATGAGAAAGAGAATGCATATTTTTGAAAAACTACATAGAAGACCAGAATTTTTCATTTCTTTTTTTTTGAGTTCCTCTCCTTTTCCTATATTTTTTATTAAACAATTTTAAAGACTAAGGCACACAATACAGTAACTTGCCTAAATTGGGTTATATTATAGTAGATAAAAAGACAACAAGAAATATATAACAGAATACTGAGCAGCTATAAAAAGAAACACTGTGTGCATAATTATTAGGCAATTTGTATTTTTGATGATTAATTTTATTATTGAACAACTATAGTGCTGTCAATCAATCCAAAAGGTTAATGAACCTGAAACTTGAATATTTAAGAAAGTAAAAATGAGGTTTTGCATTCTTAGGAGAATATCCAAGTGTGCTGAATTATTGGGCAACTATTAGCGTGCTGGATTATTATGTAACAATATGAAAATTGTAAATTTTCCATCTCAATTATTTGTTTTCCTCAGTTAAAGTAAGAATAATAAACAAACAACTCAAAATGTACAAAAATACAATTCTGACATTTCAAAAATGATATCAGTGACCAATATAGCCACCCTTCTTTTCAATACCACTCATACGCCTTCCATCCATGGAGTCTTACAGTCTTTTAATCTGTTGATGATCAAAGTTTTGGGCAGCACCAACCACAGTCTCCCAGACACTGTTCAGAGAGGTTTACTGTTTTCATTCACCGTAAATCTCCCATTTAAGAAAGGTGCACACGTTCTCAATAGGGTTGTTGTCAGGTGATGAAGGGGCCATGTCATTATTCTTTCATCATTAAGGCCTTTACTGGCTAGCCAAGCAGTAGAGTACTTTGATCCATGCGATGGACCATTGCCCTTTGGACCATTTTGGCTGAGGAAAACAAGCTGCCTAATAATTCTGCACACCTTGATAAAGGGTGTTGATATCCTTAGGTCACAACATGCCTCATTACACAAAAACACATCTCCTGATCTGCCTCATCCAATAAACAGTCAAGTTTATATAGCCTGCAGTTGGAAAATATGCATAGAAATGATGATTTGGTCAAAATACTCACTTGCCTAATAATTGTGCACACAGTTAATGGTGCTTCAAACGATCAATCAGTTATACAGTTAGAGCAGTCTCGGAAAAGTGGCAAGCATGGTATACAAAAATAACAATGAAGGTTCAAAAAGTAGAAGAATCATAACTAATTCAGGGCTATGAGGGAGCAATAGATATAAGAGGACAATTGTTTAATATGAACAACTATATGACTACTATATTTTTCTTTCAAGCCAACCATAAATTCCCAGTTCTTTTGTACTTCATATATGCTTGATTATGAGTGGCAGGCAACCTCTCTATTGTGCAACTGAAGAACATAATTGTAGGCACTTTCCATAGCATGGTGACCCAAAATGTCTTCTGCTGTTCACTTGTAGTTGACTTTACAGCAAGCAAGATTTTCCCTACAACAGTTCTTTTTTTCTCCTTTTCAAAAATTGGCAATCACCTTTTTGTTTCTGATAATTAATCAACAACAACCTTTATAATCAGGGTTGTGAGGAGCTGCCCATTTTCTAAAGACTATGATACTTTTCCAGCAACGGACCACCATTTTTGTTAATATTATTATTGTGTTTTATTAGTGATTTACTTGTTATGTTTTATATAGTTCTGCTAACTTGTCAGTATGTGCACTAGATTCACTTGTAAAATGTCCAGCATTCCACTAATCTGTATCTCAGGAGTATCTAACCATTGTTCCAATAGCCAATAATCTCGTTATGTGTGTGTAGATTGTAGACACAGTGGAGCCGTCCCCACAGGGGGTCTTACATGCAGTCTCAGATGAAGGCTTCTAGAATATTCTTCATTGTTTAGCGAACAGTGAATGTTTAAAGGGGAGGGTGTGATCACTTCTGACCTGGGAGGGGACTGAGCCCAGAGGAAGAAAGGACAGACATGTTTTAGGAGAGTTGGGTGGAAGGATTGAAGGAAGGGGTCATGGACTGTGGCTACAGACTATACTGGCTAGAGATACGAAATCTATGGGCCAACCAAAAGTTGGGAGACAGTGAGTATGGCCTTATACAAAGCCAGTGGAACTACTGAACCCAGATTGGGAATTTGAGGACTGAGAGAACTGTTTTTGGCCATTTACCTGGAATTGCTTATTACCATGGCTGTGATCAATAAAATATTGTTGCATCGTTAATCTGCCTAGGTGATTACTTACAACCCACAACCTCGGATCTCTACAAGGGTTATGAAGTAAATGAAAATTAAGCAACATAAGAAGGGTGAGGACACACAGTCAGGTTTTGTTAAGGTGTTTTGAGGAAGTTTAAAGCCGAACTCAGGTGTATATCGTAAAGGGAAAGAAAGTAAAAAGGACAGATGTTACTGCACCTTACACGGTATAAAACTATGATTGATTGACATCACCCAAAAGTAGTCATAAGTAGTGATGGGCGAGAACTAAAATGCTTGGATGCTCGATGCTCGGATCGAGTACATTGGAATACTCGAGTGCTTGACCCAAGCAATGAGCCCAATGTAAGTCTATGGCAAACTCGAGCATTTTTCCGGCAGCTCCCCCCGGCGGTCTGCAGAGGGCCTAAAAATTGCCCAAATCGATGGGAACAGTGCTCAAATGACATGGGGACAGCATGGGGAAGACCCCTGGAAGCTTTTCTGACTCCCAGGTCACTTCTATCAACAACGTTGTCAGAGGTATTATGCCACTTTTACGGACTCACAATAAAACATACAAAAACAAAACCAAAATGGATTTTCCTGGGAAATATGTTAAGGAGCATCCTTTCCAGGGTAATGACTTGTATATAAAGCAAAATAAATAGCCCAAGGTGTGGAGGAGCATTTTTGTTTTGGTTATGTTCACACGTAGCGTTTTTGATGCGATTTTTTCACTTTTGCATTGCTTTCAGCCATGAGAAATGCATTCATCAGGAAATGTCATTTTAACATTTTACAACTTTATCTGGCCATGTGGTGTGTGAGATATCATCAGACACATCGTGTTTAATTTATGAAGGAGGGACTCTGAAAGTCACAAAGAAAATTTTTTATAGGGCCATCAGGCGACCTTTACTTTTCTTAAAGGGCCAGCAGTCGGCCCTCACTATTCTTAGAGAGCCATCAGCCGGCTATGTTTTATTGTTCCCATTACTAAAGAGTGGGTCTCCTATTTTGTTATTGCATATTCAGTGAGTGGCAGGGCTGCCCAAAATTTGGACGCACCTCAATACCCCTTTGAAGAGACTTAGAGGATGGGGTCCTGAAAACAATGTTCCCATTATTAGGAAGTGGGTCTCCCATTGAGTTTGCCTATGTAGTGAATGCAAGGGTTGCCAAAAATTTGGAGGCACTCCAATGCCCCTTGGAAGAGACGTGTAGGTCAGAGGGCCTCCTGAAAACAATGTTCCCATTATTAGGAAGTGGGTCTCCCATTGTGTTTGCCTATGTAGTGAATGCAAGGGTTGCCAAAAATTTGGAGGCACTCCAATGCCCCTTGGAAGAGACGTGTAGGTCAGAGGGCCTCCTGAAAACAATGTTCCCATTATTAGGAAGTGGGTCTCCCATTGTGTTTGCCTATGCTGTGAATGCAAGGGCTGCCAAAAATTGGGAGGCACTCCAATGCCCCTTGGAAGAGAGGTGGAGGAGGGCCTCATAAAAAAATGTTTCCATTAGAAAGGAGTGGGTCTCCTATACTTGTAATGCCCATGCACTAAGTGTATGGGCTGACAAACATTTACTCCTGGGGGGTATACATGAACATACTGTATACATTTTTTTTTTTACGGGCATCATAAACACCCTTTAAAAAAATTATGTGGGTGTTGCGTCATGGACCACGGTCACCATGGTGATATGGTGGTGGAGGATGAGGAGAAGGAGGAGGACAAGAGCAAATAGCCAAAATCAGGACCCGTACCCATGTGTGGGTTTGAAGAAGTGCATGGGAATACACTTCCCAAAAAAAGACACTAGATTTGAGTTTATGTTACGCTGCTATCATTCTGTGGTGTTGAGAAGTCTGGCCCAATCCAGCCCTTGTTCATTTTTATGAGTCAGCCTGTCAGCATTTTCAGTTGACGGGCGGATGCGCTTATCAGTTATAATTCCACCAGCGGCACTAAAAACCTGCTCTGATAAAATGCTGGCGACAGGGCAGGCCAGGACCTCCAAGGCATAGAGAGCAGTTCATTCCACGTATCCAGCTTGAATACCCAATAATTATAAGGCACAGAGGAATCACGGAAGACGTTGGTACAGTCGACAAGGTACTCCCTCTGCATCTTCCCAAACTTTGCACTCCTTGTGAGAGTACCCCGCGCCTCAGGGCTTGTGCAATGGGAGGGGCTGAGAAAATTCTCCCAGAACTTTGACAGTGTTCCCCTGCCTCTGCTGGATTGAAGTTGTCTCTCTCGCCTGTACTCCTTGGTTGTCCAAGGAACTGTGACCTCTGCCGCCAGCGTTTTCAGATGGGAATTTTTTCAATAGTTTCGCAACAAGGGCCTTCTTGTACAGCCCCATTTTTGTAGACCTGTCCGCCTCAGGAATAAGAGATATAAAGTTCTCCTTGTAGCGTGGGTCTAGAAGTGTCACCAACCAGTAATGACTGTCACCCAAAATTTTGAGAACGCGAGGGTCATGGGAAAGGCAGCGTAACATAAACTCAGCCATGTGTGCCAGACTGCTAAGCAAGACTTCCGTGTCCTCACCAAGAGGATGACTGACCATGCTCTCTACCTCCTCCTCCTTGCTGTCCTCTGGCCATCCACGCTGAACAGACGGTATGACAGTTTTGCAGGTAGTACCGTGTATAGCGCATGAAACTAGCTCCTGTTCTTCCTCCTCCTCCTCTTCCTCATTGTCACCCAATCCACGTTGGGATGAGATGAGGCTGGGCTGTGTGTAATCACCCTGTATGGTTCCTTGCTCCATCTCATCGTGCTCCGCCTGCAATGCATCCTCTTTGATTGTGAGCAGAGAGCGTTTCAGAAGACAGAGAAGCGGGATGGTGACGCTAATTATGGCGTCATCGCCGCTCACCATCTTGGTGGAGTCCCCAAAGTTTTGGAGGATGGTACATATGTCTGACATCCATGTCCACTCCTGTGGTCTTATGTGTGGAGTCTGAACTGAATACCGATGGCCTTGTTGATGCTAGTACTCAACAACTGCCCTCTTCTGCTCACAAATCCTTCCCAACATCTGCAGTGTAGAGTTCCAATGCGTGGGGACATCACATACCAGTCTGTGAGCCGAAAGCTGCAAACGTTGCTGAAACACGGCAAGGACGGCGGAAGCTGTAGGTGACTTTCTAAAATGGGCACACAGGCGGCGTACTTTAACCAGCAGATCCGGCAGCTCCGGGTGGGAATTTGAGAAACCGCTGAACCACGAGGTTAAGCACATGGGCCAGGCATAGTACGTGTGTGAGCTCGCCTCGCCTCAGAGCCGCCACCGGATTCCGGCCATTGTCACACATGACCATGCCTGGCTGTAGGTTCAGCGGTGTGAGCCACAGATCTGCCTGCTCTTTCAGAGCTGTCCACAACTCTTCAACAATGTGCGGTTTGTCACCTAATCATATTAGCTTCAGCACAGCCTGTTGCCGTTTTGCCAAGGCAGTGCTGCAGTGCTTCCAGCTTGTGACTGATGTGGTCATTTCGGAGATGGAGGCTGAAGAGGAGGAGGAGGCTGAGGAGGATGAGGTACAGTAGCTGTAGACTGTGGGGACAACCCTGATTGACCTAGGGCCCGCAATCCTCGGCGTCGTGAGGACATGTTCCGTCCCAAGGTCCCGGCTTCCACTATGTTAACCCAGTGTGCTGTCAGCGAGATGTACCGTCTCTGCCCACAAGCACTTGTCCACGTGTTAGCGGTTAGGTGTACTTTCCCGGTAACTGCGTTGTTGAGGGCACGGCTAATGTTTTGGGACACGTGCTTGTGAAATGCGGGGATGGCACACCGGGAGAAATAGTGGCGGCTGGGGATTGAGTACCGAGGGACGGCCGCCGCCATCAGGTTGCCGAATGCTTCCGTCTCCATGAGCCTAAAAGGCAACATTTCGAGCGCAAGCAGTCGTGAAATGTGGGAATTTAGTACTGTGGCCTGTGGGGCGTTGGCTGCGTAATTGCGCTTGCGTTCCAAGGACTGGGGTATGGACAACTGAACGCTGCACTGGGACAAGGACGAGGATGTGCTTCCTGATGCTGCTACTTGAGAGTGTGCAATGACAGGTGCAGGGCAGGAGGCATCTTTGCTTGCACAATGGACAGGGGATTGGCTTGCATGCACAACAGCGGAAGAAGCAATGGTGCCACCTGCAGACACTGTTCCTGGACCCTGAGGTTCGGCCCACAAAGACGGATGCTTTGCTGCCATGTGCCTGATCATTCTGGTGGTGGTCAGGCTGGTCGTTTTGCCACCCCTGCTGATGTCGGCCTGGCAGGTGGTGCAAATGGCCTTTTTGGGGTTATCGGCAGAGTCTTTAAAAAACAACCAGACTCGGGAAGACCTAACAGTTGTACTGGCAACTTCCTACGTGTTGGTGTTACGGGGAGGGGTTGCCTGCCTTCTTTCTGCGGCCACCACACTGCTTCTTCCTGCCTGTTGGGATGCTCTGCCCCCCCCCCCCTGTGTGCTGCTGTCCTCGCTCTGCATGTCCTCCTGCCAGGTTGGGTCAGTAACTATATCATCCACCACCTCGTCTTCCACTTCCGCACTCTGGTCTTCCTCCTGACTTTCTGGCAATTGTGTCTCATCATCGTCCACCTCTTGTGACACTTTCCCACCGTCGCCTTCGTGTGACCGTGGCTGCTCAAATATTTGGGCATCGTTACATGCGATCTCCTCTTGCCCCACTTCAAGTGGACCGTACGAGAGGCCCGAACCTATAAATGGGAAAGTGAACAGCTATTTGGAGTGTCCAAGTGTGGGATCAGTTGTCTCTGGGCACTCGGCATGGTGGGAGGAAGGAGGTTCAGGGTGTGGAATATGCAGTCCAGACTCACAGCTACTGAGACTTGACCGTGTGGAAGACAAGGTGGTGGTGGCTAAGTGACAGGAAGCATTATCTGCTATCCAACCAATAACCTTTTCACACTGCTCTGTGTTCAATAGTGGTGTTCTGCGGTCCCCTATTAATTGGGACAGGAAGGTCCAGCGAGAAGATGTGGTTGTTTGTTGTGGCACAATTTCAGCTTGCCCACGGCCTCGGCTTCTGCATGCACCATCATCACCATCACGTCCAGTTCCCCTTCCCTTGCCACGTTGCCTTGCCCATTTTAAATGGAGGACAATATCTTCCACGCTCACAACAAATGACTGAATTTGGAGCAAACTTATATGTGATCCGTTTGATGGACAAACCACAGTTTTAAATACCTGGCCCGTAGGTAACTATTTTGAACAACAATCTGGTGTCAATTGCTTTACTGACACACTGAAACAAATTTTTAATAGAGGCCAGAAATGGCAGTATTTTCTGAAAACGTATATGTGATCCGTGTGACAGAGAAAACACAGTTTTAAATACCTGGCCTGTAGGTAACTATTTTGAACAGCAAACCGGTGTCAAAAACTTTGCTGCCACACTTAAAAAAAAATTTAATGGAGGCCAGAAAAAGCAGTATTTTCTGAAAATGTATATGTGATCCGTGTGATGGAAAAAAACACAGTTTTAAATAGCTGGATTTTTAGCGCTGTAATATGGAAAGGACCTGGCTGTATTCTGCATTGCCAACAAGCAAATGGCGCAGAAAAACGGTGTTCTCTGGATTGCTTTTTAAGCAAATAATGAGGATTAAGATCCCCAAAAAATTATTCCTGGCCCCTGAGACCTGGGCCTATTTCTAGAAATATAACAGATGCAGCAGACAGAACTGGAATGGAGCCTCTGGTGCTATATGCACTGCACTCTGCTATATACACTGCCTGCCTATATACGGTGCCTGCCTGATATCTCTGCAGATGGATTAGTCCCCAGAAGGACTGTTTGTTGAGATGGATATGTGTCTCTAATATAGTTTGGTACACCTACACTACCTAATAAACAAGCAAATCTCTCCCTAGCTCAGCAGCTCTCCCTACACTGTCTGTTTCCGGAATGACTGTGATGAGCATGGCGGCGCCAGGTCTGATATAAACCTGATGACGCTGTGCAGCCAGCCAATCACTGTAATGCCACAACCAACATGGCTACGGCTTTACAGTGAGTGGCAGGCAATTCCTGCATGTTCATTGGCACTGTAAAGAGCGCCAAACATGCAGGGAGGGGACCCGAACTCCCGCCGAGCAACCCCGGAAATACTCGGCGAGCACTGATTATGTCGAGCAGTGAGATGCTCGGTCGAGCACCGAGCAGTAGCGAACATGCTCGCTCATCACTAGTCATCAGTTCCTTAATGGCCATTATCATTATGATGCCTAAATACGAAGCTCTGCCCTCTTACAGCAATGTAGACTATCTATTTCAAGAGAATAAACCTGTGTTGCTCATTGAATAAAATCAAATTTATGCAACAAAAAAAAGCTGAATGATCACTTATTCCCTTATTATTGGGGTTAAAAATAAATGCAGCGGTTGTTGAAAATTTTTCATAATGTCACTAAGCTTATGCTATGTTCACATGTCTGGTTGTTATTTCCATCGTTGGATTCATTTTGGAATGACAAAAAATGAAATAAAATGTTTTAATACAGGATCCATTCATTCAAAATGTACACTTTGTTTTCTGTTATGCATCCACTTTTGTTCCATTTGTAATGGATCTGTTTTGTTCCAGAAGTGTCTTTGAGCATCTCAACTGCACTGGGCATCTGCAGAGCTAGAAAACTGATCAAGTAATGGATGACATAATAGATGACCATCTGTTATGATCCTTTTCTCATAAACTTCAATATTAAAAAATATTGATGTATTTGCTATCATTATTTTGGCCTGACAATTAAGCTTTTCAGACTTCGTTTTTTTGTACTGGCTAAAAAAGTGGTTGCTGCTACAAAAGAGGGAAACAGAAGACATTTTAAGGCACAGAAATGCCTATTCGAAAGAATGGATGCTGTACTTAAACATTTTATTTCCATTTTCTGGGTTTTAAAACACATTAAATAAAAGGAAAACTCTACTGGACATGTAATATTGCTTTAAACGCAGTAAATAACAGTTATAATTATTTTTTAAATTCGAGTGGAAGATCAACCCTCCTAAGTTATCTATATGGACATGCAGGTCATAGAAAGTTGAATAAAATAGTACCTTGATATCTGTGTACAGCCCATAGATCATAACAACTCATTTACATATTAAGAAAAACATAGATTTCTCAGGAGTGAGACATCAGATTGCAGACAACTAGGTATAATTTTATCCAACTTTCTATGACCTGTAGGCCCATGTAGACTGCTTAAGAGGGTTGATCCTACTGACAGATGCTCTTTAAATGCAACATTGGCTGGGTTCTGATCCCGAAACCCCATCATTCACTTAAAACTCCCCACTTAAAGGTGCACAACTAAGGCTACAGGAGCACACAACTCCAGCCTGATCATGCACACAGAGCGGATAGAGTAGAAAGAATAGGCTTCACAGTTAGTGTTGAGCCACCCCCGTAGTGTTCGAGTTCGGTTCGGTTCGTCGAACACCCGTGTGTTCGCCGAACTGTTCGTCGAACTGTTCGTCGAACACCTTCGAACACCGTTAAAACCAATGGCAGGCAAACAAAAACACATAGAAACACATAGAAAACACCTTCAAAGGTGTCCAAAAGCTGACAAACTGCTCAGAAGACACAACTAACACATGGAAAAGTGACAAGTACATATAGTCATGCGAAAAGAAAAGAGGTGGAGGAGTAAAAGGAGGGGGAGACACAGATATAGGCATGTCATGCCCTTCTAAAATCCAAAAAGTGAGAAGCCGACACGGCCAGTCCGCTCCTGCCCGTGCCACCTCCGTGTCGCCGGGTTTGTGCCAGAGCCGCGGTGAACCCTGACGGCCAGCCCCCCTCTCCCAATACTGGTGCCTGTCCGCTGGTGGGTCGAGAGAGCCCCCCTGTGGTGGAGGCAGCTCTAAGCTTTTTAATTTAAATTGTCCCTCTAATTTGAATGAATACACTTTAAATCCATTTACAAGGATCTATTGGAGGGCAAGTCTCATGCCAGCAGCCGCGTAATTCCAGCTCCAGTAGCGTCCACTAAAGCTGCTGCAGTTAAAAAGCTTTTATAAGGATCGAGCTCGGCTGTCCACCGCAAGGCATCCTAGTGCCAGTCCCAGCCCCTATGCCTTGGGGTGCCTCCTGATGCTCTTCACTGAGTATCCCGTGGTCCCGAAGCATTTCCTTTGAAAAAATTAAGTGTCCAAACTACAGGTGGTGTAGCTTGCTTAACAGCCGGGATAATCCGCTGACTAGCAGACACTGCTACTAGGCACAAAGTATTTCCTGGGCTAGATGCAGTTAAAAATTTGTAAGTAGATACTCTCGTTGGATGCTGAGAAAGCATTCCATAGAGTCTCCTGGCACGCCATATATGATTCTCTTAAAAAGCTTGGGGTAGGGGTCTAGGGGACCCTTTTATAGCCAAAATCACGGCCCTGTATCACAATACGTCACCTAGGCTGAAGATAAATGGAACTGTAGCACCGAGGGCTCGGTTGCTACAGACGTATTGCACCTCATCCAGAGGTGTGATATCTCACTCTCAGATAAGGATGGAGTGTGGATCAGGACCCGACACCTGCATGCATTACACCACATTGCCGTGGGGCAGGGCGACCAATATGCCCCTGAGATGGGCACGACAGTCCCTGTCCCTGGCTGGAGTGGGGGGAGGGAACACTGAGGAAGGGGAACCCTGCAGTGCAGGAGCAGGGAGGAAGCAGTTCCTGGGTGCATTGAGAAGGGAGTATAAAAGGTGGGCACCATCTTAGTTCAGTGCAGAGAAGTCTGAGCAGAAGTGGCAGGGAGCAGGGGCTCTGCATGAGCTCTGCTCCGGAGGCGGGCCTAGTAACAGAGGCCCAGGCCTGCAAGAGGGAGAAGGAAGGAAGAGGAGCGGAGAAGGCTCCAGGAACGAGGAATGAAGGGATCCCAGGGGTGCGGACGGGCGAGTCGCCACCGCACGCCCGAATCCACCTGCGTGGAGGGGTCAGGCCAAAGGGGGAGACCGGTCCCCGAACTAGTGGAGGCAGGAAACGACCCTCAGCTAGAAACCGGAGGCTCTGACATTTTATGTGGCGCAGCCCCTTGCTCCACCCGCTAGGAAGGCACCACATAGGGTCAGGGAAACTGGTGCCAAGTTTACCAAGAGGAGGCCCGAGGCAGCCGGACAGAAGTGTTGGTAAGAAAGGCCAGACAAAGGACACACAAAAGGGGTCCTGTGAAGCGCTCCAAAGTTATCTGGGAGTTGTCTGAGCCCCTCACCTGGTGAGCACAGTACGACGTGGGCAGCCGTTACCTGCAGACGTGGTCTGGATAATAAGAACTGTGAGTAAAGGCCCTGAACTGCATCACTGACTCCGTGTCGTTACTGCTGCTGCCCTGCACCATCACCCCCATCCTCCGCATACACTGCCCTGAGGCTATACTCCTCCCGTGGGGAGTTATGCTACGCTCTGCTGCACCCACAACACCAGCCTTAGCGGTCTGCCCTGTAGCGGCGGTTCACTCTGACCGCAATCCACGGGTGGCGTAGTCGGACATTTAAACATCAAAACCACATAAATAGTTCCGCCACTGGTTTGACCGCCCTGAGCCACGGAACCGGATCGCCGCCACGAAGACTACAACCACCAGCATCCACCAAAAAGGGTCCGGCTCCGGGTGTCCCAAGGCCCAGGGGGTGCGTCAGAACATTTTCATCACCTTTCACAATCACCAATGGGACAAGGCAGGGATGTCCTCTGTCCCCTCTCTTATACATCCTAGTGACGGAGCACCTGCTCTCATCAATTCGCCATAACCCCAATATTAGGTGGATTGAGGTGGGAGGCACCGAGTACAAGTGCTCTCTATTTGCTGATGATGTCCTAGTATATATCACTCAATCACATATATCCATCCCTGCTGTTATGGCTGAAATAGATCACTTTGTTACATGGTAAAATTTTAAAATCAATGCAGCGAAGTCTGAGGCCCTCGATGTCTCCCTCCCTAAATCCATATAGGATTCCATCCAGTCCAACTTTCCCTTTGCCTGGCCCTCACAGGGTATCAAATACTTAGGAATTCCTATTCATAGAGACCTCTCCCATCTATGTTATCTTAATTTTGGGCCCTTTATTGAACAATTCCATACAGACCACGGTTGGCAAGTTAGAACTGTAAGATTCACTACGTGAACCACTGGTGTTTTGTGGAAAAGCACATGTACACCGCGTTCCAAATTATTATGCAAAAAGTGTTTAGGAGTGATAAGGGAAGAATTTGTTTGTTTGTCAGTTAAACTCATTGATGGTGATGTGTGTCAGGGCTCTTTATATCACTGTAAGCAATTGCAGACACCTGTGCTAATTAGTTTGGCAGGTGTGTCCAATGAAAGGCAAGACTACTTAAGAAGGCTCTCTCACATTATTAAGCAGCCTACATTTTCTGCCAAAATGGGAAAGAAAAAGGATGTGTCGGCTGCTGAGAAGCAACAAATTGTGGAGTGTTTAGGTCAAGGCATGACTACAATCAACATTGTGCGATGATCAGGATGAAGTGTCTTGGCAATCAAGAAGTATGTAGCTGATTCACAGTACAAACGTGTGCGTGCTGATAAGGGCAAATTGAGGACTCTTTCCTACAGGCAATTACGTCAGGTTGAAAGAGCAGCGGCAAAAAAGCCTTGTCATAGCAGCAGACAAGTTTTTGAAGCTGCTTGTGCCTCCAACGTCCCCCGAACAACAAGATGCAGGGTCCTTCAGAGGTTTGCAGCTGTGCATACGCCATCCTGTCGACCTCCTCTATCCACTTCACACAAGCAGAAACGGCTCCAGTGGGCCAAACATTACATGAAGACTGATTTCAAAACTGTTTTGTTCACGGATGAGTGCCGTGCAGCGCTCGATGGTCCAGATGAATGGAGTGGAGGATGGCTGGTTGATGGACACCCCACGCAAACACGGCTACAGCGCCAACAAGGAGGAGGTGGAGTAATGTTTTGGGCTGGAATCATGGGGAGAGAGATTGTCGGCCCCTTTAGGATCCCTGAAGGCGCTAAAGATGAACTCCATAATGTATGTGGATTTTCTCAAACAGCACTTCCTGCCATGGTTCAAGAAGAAGAACCGTGTATTTCACAGCAAGATCATTTTTCTGCATGATAATGCACCATCTCATGCTCCACATAAAACATCTGCATCTCTGGCTGATATGGGCATAAAAGGGGACAAACTTATGGTGTGACCCCCATGCTCCCCTGACCTCTACCCCATTCAGAACCTTTGGAGCATCATTAAAAGGAGTGTCTATGATGGCGGGAGGCAGTTCACATCTAAGCAACAGCTCTGGGAGGGTATTCTGTCCTCATGCAAAACAATTGAAGCAGAAACCATCCAAAACCTGACAAATTCAATGGACGAGAGAGTTCAGAAGCTCCTTTCGAACAAGGGGTCCTATGTGAAAATGTAACATCACCTAGAATAAAGTTTTGAGTTGAAAACTGTTTGATTTCAGTTTCTAACAACCTGCTAATGCTTATAATTTCAAAAATGACCATTTTTTTGGTCTTTATTAAAATGAAAAGGTTGATCGAAAAGTTTGGGGGATCTAAGAGTGTGGCAACCCAGTAGTCATGATTACTTCGAATTCTGACAATATGAGGGTCATGCTGCAGGTAGTGCAGCAAGAAGGCACTTATGTGTCTTGCGCATCTCGGAGCCCCAAAATTATTTGCCGGGCTAGATGCAGCTAAAAATTATTTTTAATTTTAAATCTGGTGAAGCTTATTATAGATGGCCTAATAGGATCAGTGCTGCACACTGCTACAAAGCCCAAATTATTTTCCAGTCAAGATACAGATAAACATGATTAGTAATTTGAAAGCTTAAAACGGTTGGTAGGGTGATTTTAACCAATCATCAAGCTTTTACTCTCCCCAGGATGACACAGGGGTAGAAAAGTCGTTTCGGATCCATGATTTGTTCATCTTTATGAACGTGAGTCTGTCTACATTATCAGTGGAGAGCCGCGTGCGCTTATCTGTCAGCACACCACCAGCAGCGCTGAACACACGTTCAGACAGAACGCTGGCTGCGGGGCATGACAAGATCTCCAAGGCGTAAGTGGCTAGCTCCGGCCATTTATCCAGATTGGAAGCCCAAAAAGAGCAAGGGTCCAGTGACACAGTCGTGGCTTCAATGTTTACTTGGAGATACTCCTGTACCATCGTCTCTAGGCGTTGACTATGTGTCAGACTTCTTGTCTCCTGTGGCCTTGCAAAGGATGGGCTAAAAAAGTGGTGAAATGATTCCGCAAAATTGATGTTACCAGCAGATACTGTGGTTCTGTTACGGTTTGAGTGCTGAACACTTGACGGTCCCACGGTTGGCAAGTTGGAACTGTGAGATTCACTACGTGCACCACTGGTATTTTGTGGAAAAGCACATGTAAGATTCTGCAACAGTCTCTGCTGATACTCCTGCATGCGTGCATCCCTTTCTATGGCAGGAATAATTTCTGCAAATTTACTTTTGTACCGGGGATCTAACAGTGTGGCAACCCAGTAGTCAGGATTATTTCTAATTCTCACAATTCGAGGGTCATGTTGCAGGTAGTGCAGCAAGAAGGCACTCATGTGTGTTGCGCATCCAGGAGCACCAAGTCCCTGTTGTGTTGGTGGCGAGGTAACAATCATGCTTCCTTCCTCTGTCCTCTCCCCCCAACCTCGCACAACAGAAATGTGATCAAGGTCTCCCTCATCTGATGAGTCTTCCATCAGTTCGTCCTCCACTTCTTCCTGGGCTCCTGCACCTTCCTCACTAGTTTGGCTGCTACCATGCGCCCTGGTAAAATCATCTCCCCCACCCTCACATGCCTGCCGCCTTGGTGCTGCCGACCGTCTGGACCTTGCAGATGTTAGCCCTTCCGCATACAACTCCTCCTCCTCTACTTCCTCCACCTCCTCTTGTGCCACCACCTGACTCCGAATTCTATTTAACATGTGCTCCAGCATGTAAATCACCGGAATAGTCATGCTGATAATGGCATCGTCAGCACTAAACATCTTCGTCGCCATTTCAAAACTGTGCAGAAGGGTGCATAGGTCCCTGATCTGAGACCACTCCTCCAGCGTGATTTGCCCCACCTCTGAATCTCGTTGGCCCAGGCTATACGTCAGAACGTATTGCACCAGGGCTTGTCGGTGCTGCCACAGTCGCTGCAACATGTGCAGAGTTGAATTCCACCGGGTAGGCACATCGCATTTTAGCCGGTGAAGTGGCAGGCCCAACGACTTCTGTAGAGATGTAAGTCGCTGAGCTGCGGGATGCGAACGGCGGAAGTGAGCACACAGCGACCGTGCCCTCTGCAGAAGGCCATCTAGTCTGGGATAGTGGGCTAAAAATTGCTGGACAACCAGGTTCAACACGTGAGCCATACAAGGCACGTGTGTGACATTGCCCCGGCGAAGGGCCGCACCCAGGTTTGCAGCATTGTCGCACACGGCCTTCCCTGGTTTCAGGTCCAGTGGAGACAACCATTCATGAAATTGGTTCTCCAGAGCTGACCACAACTCCTCAGCTGTGTGACTCACATTTCCCAGACATTTCAATGTAAAAACCGCCTGATGACGTTGAGCCCTACTGCCAGCATAGTAAGGAGGTGTGCAGGATCCCTTCTGCGCAGTTAGAAAGCTTGTGGCATGACCAGACAGGCTTTGGGTGCAGGTGGAAGACCGAGAGGAGGTTGAGGAGGCAGAAGCAGTGGAGGAACTTTGACATAAAGAGGATTGACGCACAACTCGTGGGGACGGCAAGACTTGGACAGCAGCCCCTTGTCCTGCTGTCACCATAGTTACCCAGTGCCCAGTCAGCGACATGTAACGCCCCTGTCCATGCCTACTCGTCCAAGTGTCTGTGGTGAAATGCACCCTGTCACACACAGAGTTTCTCAAAGAAGCGGTGATGTTGTGTGCGACATGCTGGTGGAGCGCAGGCACACCTTTCTTTGAGAAGTAGTGCCGACTGGGCATCTGGTACTGGGGCACTGCGACGGACATAAGGTCTCGAAAATCCTCTGTGTCCACCAGGCGGAAAGGCAGCATTTCTGTAGCCAAGAGCTTGCAGATGGTGAAATTCAACCTCTTAGCTTTCTCATGGCTAGGAGGAAATGGTCTTTTACTTGTCCACATCTGAGGGACCGAGGGCTGGCTATTGTGCTTAGACGGGGTTGATAAGGGTGTCCCCGGCAAACTGCCGGTCTGTGAGGAAGATGCAGGCGGACATGTTAGGTTGCCTTGATCCAAAGGTGGTGCTATCTATGTCGGACAGCGCTCAAGACCAGCTGGTGTTACCACCTCCAAAGAAAATGATGACCTGCCAATCACGCTGGCTGTTGCGGGTAAAGAGGTGGCAGGTCTGCGCCCCAAAACAGGTGTGACTGCTGTCCCCCCAGTCACAGAGGATGAAGAGGCCGCGGATGCACAAGATATGGCAGACGGTGGTTGGCCCGGCCGGCTAGGCCGCATTGTAGCACACTGAGCTTCCCACTGCAACTTATGCTTCATGTCCATGTGCCGGTTCATGCATGAAGTACTCAAACTATGTATTTTTTGGCCTCTACTTAGCTTTTGCTGACAAATGTTACAGATAACACGAGTTGGGTCATCTTTATCGATCTGAAAAAATGCCCAGGCTATGCAAGGCTTAGCACCCATGCGACCTGAAGAGCCACCACGACTTGTGGTGAGAGGCAGAGTTGTGTTTGAGGATGCAGTTGTTGACGTGCTTCCAGTACTACGTCTCTGTCCAGGAAGGCGCAACCTGACCTCGTCGTCACTAGCATCTTCCTCCACCTCCTCTGCTGACCTCATCTCTTGGCTGACTGTGGGTTGACAGTAAGTGGGATCTCCGACCTCATCATCATCACCCTGTGCGTTATCACACCCGTCGTCCTCAGAGCCAACCTGTTCCTGCCCTGACAAAAAACTAAAGTTGTCGCTCCAATCAGGTATTTGAGTCTTATCATCGTCTTCCTCATTGTCTCCACCAACAGGAGTTACAGTTTGGGAATGAGGGTCTACATTATGGTCAGAACCTTCTGCGTCTGGTCCTGGATCCGACTCATAAAGATTCTGGGCATCAGTGCAGATCATTTCCTCGTCTGGATTCACAGAAGCGCTGGAGTCGACCTCTGATTCCCAGGCTATAGTATGAGTAAACAGCTCTGCAGACTCAACCATCTGTTCTACCTCATACTCAGACGGGCAGCTGGAGATTTGGGAGCTGTGAGGAAGCAAGTGCGATTTGGGTGACACCTTTGAGGACTGGAGTATTTGTGATGTTGAAGTTGATGTGGAGGAGAGCCCACTTAAAGGAGCACTTGATATCCATTGAAGCACCTGCTGTTTTTGTGCCTCATCTGGAATTTGTAGCGATTGGCGTGGCCGTAAGAAAGGGATCTTATCACATTGTCCGCTAAAAGAAGTAGACATTTTAGTTTGGCTGGAAGATGGTCTTTCTTCTGCACCTACCCCACGGACACAACCTTTTTTCCCCTTCCCAACACGCCTATTCCCCTTTCCACCAGCAGCAGGCCTTTTTCCACTCATTTTGGTGGTTAACTAATTCACAACTCTGGAGTTGTTTGCACAAAAAAACAATGGATGGTAACCGAGCAGAGCTGAGTGGCCAAACTGTGGTATTAGGCCAAAACTATTGGCTGGGTTAGATGCAGAAAAAATTATTTTTAATTTGCAACCTGATGGAGGTCAGTATAGATGGACTAATAGACCAAGTCCCACACACCGCTAGAAGCCCAAATATTTTTTCAGAGCTAGATGCAGAAATTTTTTTTATTCAATTTGCAACCTGATGGAGGTCAGTATAGATGGACTAATAGACCAAGTCCCACACACTGCTAGAAGCCCAAATATTTTTTCAGAGCTAGATGCAGAAAAAAATTATTTTTAATTTGCAACCTGATGGAGGTCAGTATAGATGGACTAATAGACCAAGTCCCACACACCGCTAGAAGCCCAAATATTTTTTCAGAGCTAGATGCAGAAATTTTTTTTATTCAATTTGCAACCTGATGGAGGTCAGTATAGATGGACTAATAGACCAAGTCCCACACACTGCTAGAAGCCCAAATATTTTTTCAGAGCTAGATGCAGAAAAAAATTATTTTTAATTTGCAACCTGATGGAGGTCAGTATAGATGGACTAATAGACCAAGTCCCACACACTGCTAGAAGCCCAAATATTTTTTCAGAGCTAGATGCAGAAAAAAAATATTTTTAATTTGCAACCTGATGGAGGTCAGTATAGATGGACTAATAGAACAAGTCCCACACGCTGCTAGAAGCCCAAATATTTTTTCAGAGATAAATGAAGAAAAAAATTATTTTTAATTTGCAACCTGGTGGAGGTCAGTATAGATGGACTAATAGACCAAGTCCCACACACTGCTAGAAGCCCAAATATTTTTTCAGAGCTAGATGCAGAAAAAAATTATTTTTAATTTGCAACCTGATGGAGGTCAGTATAGATGGACTAATAGACCAAGTCCCACACACTGCTAGAAGCCCAAATATTTTTTCAGAGCTAGATGCAGAAAAAAATTATTTTTAATTTGCAACCTGATGGAGGTCAGTATAGATGGACTAATAGAACAAGTCCCACACGCTGCTAGAAGCCCAAATATTTTTTCAGAGATAAATGAAGAAAAAAATTATTTTTAATTTGCAACCTGATGGAGGTCAGTATAGATGGACTAATAGACCAAGTCCCACACACTGCTAGAAGCCCAAATATTTTTTCAGAGCTAGATGCAGAAAAAAATTATTTTTAATTTGCAACCTGATGGAGGTCAGTATAGATGGACTAATAGAACAAGTCCCACACGCTGCTAGAAGCCCAAATATTTTTTCAGAGATAAATGAAGAAAAAAATTATTTTTAATTTGCAACCTGATGGAGGTCAGTATAGATGGACTAATAGACCAAGTCCCACACACCGCTAGAAGCCCAAATATTTTTTCAGAGCTAGATGCAGAAAAAAATATATTCAGTTTGCAACCTGATGGAGGTCAGTATAGATGGATTAATAGAACAAGACCCACACACAGCTAGAAGCCCAATATTTTTTCAGAGGTAGATGCAGAAAAAACTATATTCAGTTTGCAACCTGATGGAGGTCAGTATAGATGGACTAATAGAACAAGTCCCACACACTGCTAGAAGCCCAAATATTTTTTCAGAGGTACTGTAGATGCAGATAAAAATTAGTTTTAATTTGCAACCTGATGGAGGTCAGTATAGATGGACTAATAGAATGATGCTATGCCCAAAAGATTTTACTTCACTAGGTGCAGTAAAAAAATTGGTATTCTATACACAGGTGGTATATCTTGCAACACAGATAGGCTACTCCACTGACTAACACACTCTGCAATAGGCCAAAAAGGATTAGCTTTGCTAGATTCAGCCAAATGCTGTGAAAAAAACTTGCACAGCACTGGCACAGACCTGCCTGGCAAAAACTGATAGGAACTCATGTAACCTAGTCCTGAAAAGGACTCCAATTACAATTAGTCTTTACTCCCACAACCTATCTATTTAAGAGCACAGACCTGCTTGATAAAAGTCGTAGGAAATGCTGTAACCTAGTCCTTAAAAGGACTGCAATCACAACTATTCCCTACTCCCAAGCTATCTGTATATTTGTGCGAAAATTGGCTTGAAATTAACAAGGTATAGCGCACACAGCAACAGCGGTGCCGTCTAACACGCAGCTGCAGCAGTGAGAAAATGGTGGCGACGGGGAAAATGGCTTGGTCTTATAGGGCAAGGACATGTGACATACACTGCCAATCACACATGCCCTTGCTTGTGTGAAAAAAAGCACTTCGCTCCGTGTGTGTGCTGCTGATAGGCTGACAGATTGCACCTCCCCACTGCAAATGCGGGAAAGAGAAAAAAAAATGGAGATCTTCATTGTTCCTGCAGAGATCCATCCCCTGCCCCTCCCCCCGCCCCGCTGTACACTCAAACTGCGTATTAACATTAATTTTCATCATTACTGAGAAAAAATCCAGTTATGATTTTGGTGCACGAACAGTTATCGAACATAACCTCGAACAGCCGAATTTTTCTCAAATTGTTCGTGTTCGCCGACCGGCTCGAACACCGCCCAAAACAGCTCGAATTTGAGATTGGCGAACAGTTCGAGTAGAACAACGCTCATCTCTATTCACAGTTGTTACAGTTCACAGTCTCTGTTTTTTATTTAATCTGTACCCCTCTCTGAGTGCGTGCTCAGAAGAACCTGTGCACCTTTCATGGGGTTCTTTGAGCGATTGGTGGGGTTCTCAGGACCCTGACTTCCACAAATCTACTTATAATTAAAAGGGCACTGTTAAATAAATAAAAAAAAGTGATAAAGGTTTAGTTACTCTTTAAAGAGAACCTGACAATCTGGGGCAGCATGTATCAGACAATGCCTGAATTATCTCAGCCAGGTATGTTTGACTCTAAATCGCTGCGGCGTTTCAGAGAAAACTTCCTTTAAAAAGCTTCCGGAGACTAGTCAGACAGCTGGTCCTGGTGGTTTCTCCTTGCCGACTGCCCTGTATGGACAGGTCTCTGCCTACAGTACGTGCAGATGTCAATCTGTGGCACTGGGCGGCTTTTAAAGTATGCTCTTCTGCTGCGTTTCAGAGTCAAACATACCTGGCTGAAATCATGCAGCCAGTGTCTGTTACATGTTTCCCATGGATCAAGCAGTAGGTATCAGCTGTCTGGTTCTCTTCAACTACTTTTGCGGTCACTTCATTTTGAATATCCCTACCAGTCAGAAAATGATGACGTATTCTAGCAATATGTCATCACTTCTGTAAAATCCCCTTTAATTCACTGCTCACAATATAATACCTTTAGTGATGATTTTACAGAATGCATAGAACAAAAAGGATTCACTTTCTATAAAAAACAAAAGCCACTTTTATTTATTCCCTATATGACTTTTAAATCACATTGTATTATGAAGTGTACCGTTTATGTTAGTGTATTATGTCACACAGAAATAGCCATTGCTTACATTTTCAGATGCTATATTGCCGAGTTGAAATACTGTATGTATCGATTGCAATTTCATGTATACACCTGCGCTAATTCAGCCATTCAGCCACATCTCACTGGCTATATTCCACAAACACTAATTTAGACGAAATGATATCATTTGCAAAATCCTGCCATTTTCTTCAGCAGCATTGATTCTGCATCTGTTTTATTGGCTTACGCCATTGCACACTTTAAATGTGTAAGTATACTATTCATTATTTTGACATATGTAGGAGATCCCCGCAGCCCGGGCTCCGTCTGCAGTGAACACTGATTGCACTTCCTAATGTCCTTCTTCTGTCAGTTTTTATTCGTAAGTAAAGGTTTCTCTAAAATAAATACATTTTCCTTTCAAGCAGTCACAAGAAACAAGAAGCAATACTATTTGACACTTGTCAGCATATGTTCAAATGTAAAGGCAAACACAAGTTTCTTTTGATGGCTTACCTTTGATATTACTGCTCCTGCTACGTTTAGAAAATATTCTACCATTCTGCAATCAAACATTCAAGGCTATGTGTTTTCATTGTCACATGCAACCTATTACTTTTTAGAGCAGGAGAAACATTCGGTAGCAGAGCTAGTAAATGTAGAAGAATTAGAATTATTTTACAGGCACATGATAATTTTCATAAAAATCATACATTTCATTATTGAGAAGAATAAAACACTGGCACTTTTCTGCGACTCTATGGTGTCTTAGCCGAGTGAACACATGATTTGGAAGTAATTATTTAAGCTGTTTTTCGAATGGAACACCCCTTTGATGAAAATCTGAAGAAGTAACAAGGCTAATAAATAATATTAATAATAAACAAATATGACAGATAATTGAAGTTATTCCGAAATATTGAACAAGGGCAGGAAATGACTTTGCTTGTGCAAGTTTGGATGGAGTTTCCAGATTTCTTTACAGTCTTAAAGAGCCAATATATTTAATAATACAGAATATCAATAGAACCACTGTGCTAGAATATTAAATACATATACACCACTAATACAAAGGACCTTTGAGGAAAAAGTCTATGGGCTCTGCAACTATAACCATAATATTAACTAAAAAAGTGATGAGATTAAATAAGTTGCAGTGATTCCCTTAAAGACATTACCTACAAAACACATAACAATTGATGAAAAATAGTTGCTGCATCTGCAGAGGGAACAGCCAGCTGCCACAGAACTGCAGACATGATTAATAAATAAATAAATACTACTGACCAACCTGGTTGTAATGTGCATAAGGTTGTGAAAATAAATTTATAAAAAGTATAATAACCAACCAGTAGAGTGTACTATAGGTAGCCTAATGGTTAATACAGACAAATCGTGCCAAAAAGGCATACAGAAGCACCAGCTCATCGGACTAGTGTCCTGATACACGATCAAATCCAGTACTGATTAATAAAGTCCGTGATGCGAGGCTGTTACCTGCAAAAAGATAAAAAAAAGTCTGTGATCACTCACTGTACTGACGATACTGTAAGAAGGAAGACTTGCCTAGGGACAGGTGCGGAGCTCTGGCGCCGGAACTGCCAGGGTCCTGCCCAGTGTTGCCAGGGGACGGGATTAAGAGTGCACGGGGGACTTCCTGGACAGTGCTGGGGGACAGAGGAGAGGGACGGAAGAGAGGAAGTCAGGTGTCTGGGCTCGCGTGAAAGAGACAGTTGGTTGTGGAGAGCAGACCGGCAATTGGGGAGAAACAGTCTGACCTGCCGACTACGAGAGAGAGACGTGGTGCCCTGTCCTCGGTGAAATAGAGACGTGCTGACCTGTCTGCGGTGACGGACGAATGGGTGACACAGCTTGCCGCAAAACAAGGTGCGTGCGGTCTGTACCGGGCCTACAGAAAGTGATCGTTTAATTACCTGCATCACCACAGTTTTCCAGACATCTGATGCTGACCTACAGGTGAGGACACACCCGGGATTAGTGATCCTAACGCAGTTTGTTGTACGCTGGAGGAGCTTGCTACGGCTCTTAAAGGAGTCGTGACCACTGTCGTGTGGTCAAAAGGACTGGGGGCCCAGTGGGTGAGACCTGAGACCGCCCACTGCGGCCAGAAGACGGACACCCTCCGGAGTGAGTGTCTGAAGACAGACGTAGTTATCGCTAAAGGACAGATAAGTGCAAGCCTCGAGTAATCTACCTTCTCTTATTCAGCCTGAACTTTTGGGACTGCGCCGTATTGTTCATCCTTTCCGTGTTATAGTTAAACCACAATCGTTTATTGTCCGATTTTACTGTTTTATTGTTGTGTTACTTAAATTTACACTCCCTGCGTGGAGAAACCAAATCTTGAATTAAACCTCTGCCATACTCTCTGCGTGCTGTGTGCGGCATCTGAGCCTTTTAACAATACTTCACGCAAGCAGAGGGTCCTGTAGGCTGTCGGCGGAGATGCAGTGAGAGCGCGCAGGGAGCCCCGGCCAGTGGCTTCCCTGCCGCTAACAGGAGCGCATGTAGGGGGATACCAGAGTGGCGTGTGATGTCACAGAATAGCACAGGGACGGAAGCCTGGATGCTCCATCCTATCCCTTACGCGTTTCAGAGATGTTGCGATCTCCTTCATCAGAGGGTGCTGTGTTGCCGCTATGCCCATCATTTATATAGCTTATACATAGCCTGCTCAAATTCTTTATATAAAATAATTATTTGATGAATCTAAACAATGCCACAAATAATAAACCCATGTATACTATATCATTAAATATTGATATATACTATATCATGAAAAACTAATTATTTTAATCGATAAGAACATAAAAGAAACCATTATACAAATAGACAGCACATGAACATCCATAAAAATTGCATAAAAATACATACACAAAAATACACAAAATACACATGCACATATATAAGAGGACTAGTGTCTAACTCCTGTAATCTCTCAGTTGCTAAAATTAGTTTCACTAAATACATTAGTAGATTTCATTATAAGATAGCATGAGTGCATAAATTTGCCCCTTTAGAATGCGAATAGTTCTATATCACAATTTAACCCCTTCGTGGTCAACGGGTTTAGATTAAAGATCCACTTGGATTCACTTTGGGACATCAGCATTAAGTAATTGCCCCCCCTCCAATTTTTTGTGACATGTTCTACGCCAAAGAATATAACATTCCTACACGACTGATTATGCATGGACAAAAAAATGGGGTGATAAGGGGTGTCCCTTAAAGCCCCGTTTTATGTTGTATAAGTGTTCTCTGATACACTCAGATAAAGCCCGTTTGGTTCTGCCAACATACACCTTCCCACAGGGGCAAATAATCACATAAATGACCACCTTCGTTTGATAGGATATATATCCGTCAATCGAGTTTTTATTTTGTCTGAGTCCATTACCTCTTTAATCTTTTTGTTTCTTCTATGGGTGTTTTTGCAGCTGTAACAATGGCCACATCTATAAAAACCCACAGGAGTATATGAAAAACAATGATTACTTTGCTCTCCCATCGTCATTGGTCATAGTGTCACAGGTGGGTCAGAAGTGACAGACAGTCGCCCTGCAGTTGGTTGCAGGAGATCTCTACGTTTGGAATTGCAGACACCTTCTTAGAGCTGTCTCTCTAGGACCCAGCGGCTACCATCCTCTGGCTAATTAACACCCTGGCCTGGGTGTATAAATACCTGCTGTCTGCTGGAGGGAGGTGCCAGCGATACTCACATTACCCTTTGTGAAGGCTCGGAACAAGTGCATTACTTCATCCTCTCTGGAGCTATGAGAACGGGTGTTCATCTCTCTGAAGTCGACTAAGCTAAGCTATCTTCCTTGTTTGCTCCACCTTGTTGTCTTTAGTGGTCAGTGGGGATCGACTTGCTTTCATCCCCCCTCCCTACCCTAGCCAAAGCCCAACGCCAGGGACAGACAGGGCGAGGTTCACGTACCGCCATTGGTGAAGAGCCAATACAGGGATGTTAGTGGAGACAGGGTGATATTAGATCAACCTAGGAGGTCTCCACTCCCCCCTTTCCCTATAGTTTGGGCTCCCTTTCCCTCCTCCCTTTGTGTTGCACTAAGTCGTACCCACTCCTTGCGTGAGACATAGTTTTTTCTTTTCATTTTATTATTATTTTATATGGTTGGGGCTATGAGGTTACCCAAATTTTGTGTTTTATGAAAGACAAATTTCGGTTTACTTGGAACTAAATCCCCAATTATAGGATCTTGCTTCAATATTGGCCAGAACCTGTTCACAATTTTTTTTAAAAACAACTATTTGTGAATTATATTGGGTAATGATGGGTAAGTCCACCACTGGGTTGATTGATTTTCATTCTGATTTTCTCGTAGCCGTGGCCTATCATATTGTTGTACTGCTTTATTAGATAGTTCCATTAGGAACTTGTCTCTAGTTTGAGATACAACCTCTAAGATTGCCGTGTCCAGGGGTTCTTGTTCATAACCTCTTTTTTGAAATTGCTGTTTGAGAAAATGAACCTCATCATAAAAGTCCTTATCATGAGTGCAGTTACGCTGGACCCTGGTGAACTGGCTTTTGGGTATATTAGTCAGCCATGCTGGTAAATGGCATCTGGTAACATTGATATAACTGTTAGAATTAACAGGCTTTCAGAAGCACCTAGTACAGAGCTTGTTATTATCAATAAAGATGTTTAAATCTAAAAAATTAACCTCTGAAAAGCTGTATGTTGAAGTAAATTTAAGATGAAATTCATTGTTATTAATCTCTGTTAGGAACTGTTTTAGTGCCTCTTCTGAGCCCTTCCATACAAAAATAATATTGTCTATAAAACGCTGCTACAGGGCCAGGTCGCCCCGAAGTTTGCCCCCCCGGATAGATGGTATGGTGCTCCCACCCCCCTATGTACAGGTTGGCATAACTCGGTGGAAACCTGTTTCCCCATGGCGGTCTCCCACAGCTGGCGATATACTTGCTTATCGTAGAAAAAATGGTTGTGTGATAATATAAAATGTATGCTGGAATTCAATTTGTTTAGACACATACCTCCCGCTCGCCGAAAGAAAATATTGCGCCATTTCGCATCCCTTGTTAAGTTCAATGACTGTATAAAGTGAGCAGATGTCAAGAGTGCCCAAAATATAATTTTCTTTCCACTCCAATGTTTGTAGAATCTGGATAATGTGCTTCGTGTCTTTAAGATATGCCGGAAGTTGAGTCACACATGGCTGCAAATGGTAGTCCATGTATCGCGACAGATTAGCAGTTAATCCCCCTATTCTGGAAATTATAGGATGCCTGGGAGGGTTTTTACTGTCCTTATGTAACTTAGGGATACAGTAGAACACTGCCATCCTTGGAGGTTTATTATAAATATAATCAAATTGATTTTCAAAATGCCATTGTGACATCCTGCTACAGCCAGACTTCCCATTTCTACAACATACACCCTAGTGGGATCATTCTGTAATTTCTCATATGTTTGTCCATCATTTAATAGTCGTAGACATTCCGCATGATATGCAGTATTGTCCAGAACTACAATACTACCATCTTTATCCGCTGGACGAATCACAATATTCTGGTTCTTTTGTAATGAGACAATAGCTAAACGCACCTTTGAGCTAAGATTGGATTTGGTGATAGTTGTCCTTCGATGTTTAACCATTCTATGTTGGTACTTTTGTGGGAGTTCACTAATCACCATAGTTTCAAGAGGTTCTAATAGCTACAGAGTACTCATTCACTGAGTCAAACTTTGATTTCTGTGAAAGTGATGTATGAATATACTCTGAAGGTGCTGTATTAGGATTGTGACTAGGGTGTTTCAAAAGGAACTTTTTCGGGGCTAATTTGCGTGTGAACTGTTTCACCCCTATAAATGCATTGAAGGTGTTAAAATAAGCAGTGGGTGCAAATTTTAGACCCTTACGTAGAAGACTCCTCTGCATTTAAGACATATTTACTATGATTTTCTGATCCTCATTGCTAGTGGCAGCTTTTTAGTGTAACCACTACCCCTCACACCCCTTTTTGTTTTCCTGCTTCTAGTTTTCTTTTGTTCGGGGTTAGGTGAATAACCTCGAAAAAAAGCCTTATTGGTATTGGTAGCACTATGGAAGTTTTCTCTGTGTATGATAATCCTAGTGATAATGTCTGTTTACCATTAGGCTACCTATTGTACACCATACTAGTTGGTTATTATACTTTTTATAAATTTATTTTCACAACCTTATGCAGATTACAACCAGGTTGGTCAGTAGTATTTATTTATTTATTTATTCAGTTATTAATCATGTCTGCAGTTCTATGGCAGCTGCTTGTTCCCTCTGCAGCAACTATTTTGCATCAATTGTTATGTGTTTTGTAAAAATGATGGTAATCCTAATTGACCTAAAACGGGAAAGGTTTATTCTGATTTCATATCAGATATTGAGAAAAACATGCATATGTGGATTTTTATGTAGTGTATGCAAACTTCTGGTTTCAACTGTATGTATTTAACATTTTAGCGCAGTTGAGATTCTGTTTATGCCAGTTTTTTACCACTCCAGGGGGCAACTACCACTTGCGGCTGTTACGTTTTTGAACTAGGGCTCATTAGTTAGCGTGGGTGTTCTTTTCTTGTATTTTATAACACTACATATAAATTTGTCAAATGTCATTATATATGCTACATAGTTAAAATAATGATGCTCTGGGCTCCCTGTTATGGTAAGCCTAAGAGCTATGATGTCAGGAGTCTCTGATGTCGGCGGCGAAAGAAAACAGTCACGTGAGCGCAAGTGTGCAATCTGCATACTTCTGGCCACATTGTGACTAGATGTCTGCAGCCTCGCTCAATACAAGTGAATAAAGGGAGCCCACGTCTACTTGGAATGTGGGCAGACGTATTCTTGCGGTCACATGATCACCCGATCTTGCAGCCGACCCCTGAGAATCCTGACAGCATATGGTGTGCATACTGTGAGGAATCAGAAGTCTGCAGTCACAATGAGTGACTGAAGACTTTTGGCAAAAGACCAAACAACCCTTTCAAGAGCAGTAATTTAATGGAAGGATGTCAAAATTGTCATCCGTCCATGAATTCCAAGTATCATCAAAAATTGTAAATTTACTGTATTCTTACATTTTTTTATTTCTCAAATTTTTACTACACATAACGGAATGGACTTCAATTAAAAATTCCCTATCGTCCCTGCTCTACTTTTTGTCAGTATTTTTTTTTCTTACTTCCAATGACAATTCATTTGAGATTCCCTTCATGCACTGCGTGTTCTTAAATGTAACGTCATCAGGGAACTAGGGCTGCTGTCACTCCCGCTGCTTTTTTTGCTGCTCTGATACAACGTGTCATCAGGGGCAGCGCTGCGGTCACTATAAACAACATTGTCCTCTGATAATCTTGTTTCAGTATCGGTGATAGAAAAGTGACCTCAGCTTCTGTCACATTACCACGCTTCTTCTGTCAGTCCACATTGCTTCTGTCACTGCCTTGTTAACTCAAACGAGATGTCATCAGAGGGCGGTGATAGAAGTGTGAGTGACAGCAGCTCCACCCCCTGATGAAATTAATTTCAGGGCAGTTATAGAAGCTGTGAGGCAGCGCTGGTGTCACTCACCCTGCTTCTATCACCATCTCTTCTTGTTTCCATGATGAATGAGGCGGCAGGAACAGAAGATGTGGACTGAAGATGTGGGGCGACGGGGACAGAAAAAGTGTGGTGGCATGATAGAAGCTGTGGTCACTTCTCCTTCACTGCTACTGAAACAGAATGTCATTGGGTGTCGCGCTGCTGTCACTCACACTGTTTCTATCACCGCCCCTGATAATGCTGAGCAGTGTGAGAGAAGCTATTGTCATCACCGCTACTAAAACAGTAAATCATCAGGGGACGGTGGTGAAAAAACCTGTGGTATGCAACCACCGCGCAGCCACTGATGACTCTTCATTCTAGTGTAGAGAAGGAATCAATGGGATCGACAGCAGCCTCAGCCCATTAATGACGTTCCATTTGAGAATACGCAGTGCATGCAGGGAAACTAAAACGAATCATCATCGGAAGTAAGAAAAAAGTACATTCTAAAAGAGGTTAGATTTCTAAATTAAATATCTATAATATAACCGGAGATGCGTGTCTCTGTCTGAAGCCTTTTTAGACTGCGCAAGCACGACACGCCTGCACAGTCTGGCTCCAGACAGAAGACCGCATCGAGCCGTTACAGGTAAGAGGAGTGGTATGGAGCCAGAGATCACGGTATGTGTAGACACTGAACGCATACTGCGATCTCCGGTGCCATACTTACATACTTACCTGACCGGGAGGAGTGTTGCCGCGGCGCCTCTCTTCATCGGAGACCGGGGCAGGAGTGAGGTGTCGGAAGCGGCGCATGCGCATAGCGCTATCTGGCGCCGTTTCACTGAAGACACATTTGCAGTGTGTCTTCAGCAAAATGGCGCCGGACAGCGCGATATGGGCACGTGCGTACTCTGGCACCACACTCCTCCCCCGGCCTCCAGCAGAAAAGGACACAGCAGCCCTGGAGCACAGGGAAGAAAGGTGAGTATAAGTGTTTATTTTTTGTATGTGTGCAGCGTGAAAGGGATGAGGGGTGCCATACATACCAGGATTTGGGGATGAGGGGCGCCATGCATACCAGGATTGGAGGGTGAGGGGTGCCATGCATACCAGGATTGGGGGGTGAGGGGGGCCACACATACCAGGATTGGGGGATGAGGGGGGCCATGCATACCAGGATTGGGGGGGTGAGGGGTGCCATGCATACCAGGATTGGAGGATTGAGGGGGCCACACATACCAGGATTGGGGAATGAGGGGGCCACAGATACCAGGATTGGGGGATAAGGGTTCCCACACATACCAGAATTGGGGGGTGAGGGGACCATGCATACCAGGATTTGGGGGGTGAGGGTTGCCATGCATACCAGCAATGGGGTTGAGAGGTGCCATGCATACCAGAATAGGGATGAGGGGTACCATGCATACCAGGATAGGGATGCAGGGTACCATGCATACCAGGATGAGGGATGGGGTGCCATGCATACCAGGATGAGGGGTACCATGCATACCAGAATAGGGATGAAGGGTACCATGCATACCAGGATTGGGGATGAGGAGTGCCATGCATACCAGGATTGGGGGATGAGGAGTGCCATGCATACCAGGATAGGGATGAGGGTGCCATACATACCAGGATTGGGGATGAGGGAGCCATGCATACCAGGTTTCTGGGATGAGGAGGCCATACATACCAGAATTGGGATGAGGGGTGCCATGTATACCAGGATGAGGGGTACCATACATACCAGAATAGAGATGCGGGGTACCATGCATACCAGGATGAGGGATGGTGTGCCATGCATACCAGGATGAGGGGTACCATACATACCAGGATAGGGATGAGGGGTACCATACATACCAGGATGAGGGATGGGGTGCCATGCATACCAGGATTGGGGGATGAGTGGTGCCATGCATACCAGGATGAGGGATTTGATACCATTCATACCAGTATTGGGGGATGAGGGGGGCCATACATATCAGGATTGGGATGAGGGGTGCCATCTATACCAAATTTGGGATGAGGGGGCCATGCATACCAGGATGAGAGATGGGGTGCCATGCATACCAGGATTGGGATGAGGGGTGCCATGCATACCAGGATTGGGATGAGGGGTGCAATGTATACCAGATTTGGAATGAGGGGTGCCATGTATACCAAATTGGAGATGAGGGGTCCATGCATACTAGGATGAGAGATGGGGTACCATGCACACCATGATTGGGGATGAGGGGTGCCATGCATACCAGGATTGGGGATGAGTGGTGCAATGCATACCAGGATTTGGGATGAGGGGTGCCATGCATACCAGGATGAGGGATGGGGTGCCATGCATACCAGGATAGGGATAAGGGATACCATACATACCAGGATAGGGATGAGGGATGGGGTACCATGCATACCAGGATAGGGATGAGGAGTGCCATGCATACCAGGATGGGGGTGAGGGCCCATGCATACCAGAATAAGGCTGAGGGGGCCATGCATACCAGGATGAGGGGTGCCATGCATACCAGGATTGGGGTGAGGGGTGCCATGCATACCAGGATTGGGGGTGAGGGGTGCCATGCATACCAGGATTGGGGGTGAGGGGTGCCTGCATACCAGGATTGGGGGTGAAGGGTGCCATGCATACCAGGATTGGGGATGAGGGGTGCCATGCATACCAGGATGGGGATGAGGGGTGCCATGCATACCAAGATAGGGATGACGGATGCCATGCATACCAGGATAGGGATGAGGGGTGCCATGCATACCAAGATAGGGATTAGGGTTGCCATGCATACCAGGATAGGATGATGGGTATAGGATGGGGGCAGCACAAATACCAGGAGGGATGAGTGGTGCAATGCATACCAGGATTGAGGATGAGGGGTGCCATGCATACCAGGATGAGGGATGGGGTGCCATGCATACCAGGATAAGGATAAGGGATACCATACATACCAGGATAGGGATGAGGGATGGGGTACTATGCATACCAGGATAGGGATGAGGAGTACCAGGCATACCAGGATGGGGGTGAGGGGCCCATACATACTAGGATAAGGCTGAGGGGGCCATGCATACCAGGATGAGGGATGAGGGGTGCCATGCATACCAGGATTGGGGGTGAGGGGTGCCATGCATACCAGGATTGGGGGTGAGGGGTGCCTGCATACCAGGATTGGGGATGAGGGGTGCCGTGCATACCAAGATAGGGATTAGGGTTGCCATGCATATCAGGATAGGATGATGGGTATAGGATGGGGGCAGCATAAATACCAGGAGGGGGGCAGCACATACCAGCATGGGAGACCATATGCCAATAAAAATGCTCGCCACCCGGACGTAGAATGGGTTCAATAGCTAGTATATGTCTATAATATGAAATTAATTGTTTCAGACAACCCCTTTAACCTCTTCATGACATGGTTATTTTTCGTTTTCGTTTTCTCCTCCCCTTCTTTCAAGAAGCTTTTTTTTTTCCATCAATATAGCCGTATGAGGGTTTGATTTTTTGCAGGACGAGTTGTACTTTTGAATAACACCATTCATTCTACCACATAGTGTACTGGAAAACGGGAAAAATTTCCAAGTGCGTTGAAATAGCAAAAAAAGTGCAATTTCACAGTTGATTTTTTTATTTATTTACCATGTTCACTATATGGTGCAACTGACCTGGTAATATAATTCTCCAGGTCATGTATATATATTTTTTTATTTAAGTTTTTTAAAAAAAATTATAAATTAGTAAAAAAATTAGTAAAAAAAAATATTTAGCTTTTGTCGCCAGTTTCTGAGACCTGTAACGTTTTCATTCTTTGGGATATGGGACTGTGTGAGGGCTTATTTTGTGTCCGGAGCAGACATTTTTACTGATTCCATTTTTGGGTAGATACAATGTTTTGGTCGCTTCTTATTGCACTTTATTGCAATGTTGTGGCAGCCAAAAATACCTTAATTTTGGCGTTTTATTCTTTTCTCGCTACGCCATTTACCAATCGGATTAATTTTGTCACAGGTTTACCGCAACAGACAGGAGTCAGAAGACTGCAGCGTCTGAGTTCACATACTCCTGCATTGAATCCAAGCACTTTTCCCTCGTATTAAATGATGCTAGTTTCTTTCAGCAGTGCATGAGTTAATCTGCTCAGCTTTGAGTCTCTGTAGCTTCTATTTGGCAGTTCTCAGCTGTGCAGTATCAGCCACTCCCCTCTCCTATATAGTCTCTGCTCCGCTATCTGGGATTGCCAGTGTTTTGTCTTGCACTGCCTGATGAGGAGTGGAGGTGTTGGTGTTTGGTAGAGGTGTTTAATGAGAGTTTTTCTGTGACTGTTGCTTGGAGTTTTGGTTGTGTGCATAGTCCCATCCTCTTCTATTTTTGTTTACCTTCCTAATTCTTTCAGTGTTTCCCGCTGTTGTCTGTGAGTACACATTTTGTGTGTTTGGTATTTTCATTTGTCCCTGAATGTCCTTCCTTGTTTGTCTGTTTTATCTATATACATACACTATTCCTCCCCACTTCCCGGGGTGGGGGAGGGGACAGATAAGGGCTGATTCTGGAGAACAGCAAAGCACGTGGCCCCAGCAGCTTCACTATCTGAAGTAACCTGGAGAACAGGGATAGATAGGGCACCCCTAGTGTTAGGGACAGGGTAGGATCTCCTAGTCCCGGGTTGTCAGACAACAGCAACGTGACAAATTTATTTTATAGTTTGATAGGTCGGACTTTTACGAACACAGCGATACCAAATGTGTATTTCTTTTAATTGTTTTATTTTTAATGGGGCAAAAGGGGGTTTATTTGAACTGTTGTGCTTTTTTTTCATAATTTTTAAAACTTTTATTTTTTAATTTTTTACTTTTTTTCAGTCCTTTTATGGGTCATGAAGCCCTGATCGTCTGATTGCTTGTGCTATACATAGCGATGCATCAGCTCTGCTATGTATACAGAAAAGCACAATTTGCTATGAACGCCAGCTACAGGCTGGCTTTCACAGGAGGATCGTAATAACAGGCACAGGGGTCTTCAGACACCCGACTGTCTTGACAGCCCATCGATGCCCTGCAATCATGTCACGGACACGCTGATGGGCTGGTGGCATGATGTGCTCCCCCCTGCCGGCGTGTGTTAAATGCCGATGTCAGAGATTGATAGCAGGATTTAACAGGTTAACAACCGCGGGCTCTGCTGCAACCGTGGCTGCGAGAGGCACATGATGGCTGGTTGAATCAGCCATCATATACAGAGAAAGATGCAATCCTGCAAGTTTACGTCATGTCGTGAAGGGGTTAAATATATGAATTATTTTGCATTACATTACTGCTATATTTTACTATACTCTTTGTAAAAATTGTGTAATCCAATCTACCAAAATAAGACAACCTCATCAAATGGAGTCATACACTTAGTCTCTCTTTTCTTAGGCCTATTTTAAGGCTATGTGCCCACGATGCAGAAATGCTCTGGATTTTTCCTGAGCATTTCTGCATCTCCCTGCGGATTTTACATGCGTTTTTCTGGCAGGGACAAGCATATGTCCCGCGTTTTTCACATGCGATTTCGCATGCGGGTTGTCAAGCGCTTTCCAAGCGATTTTAGCATCACTTGGAAATGTGCTTGAAAACTTCGTCACACTATATAAATCCATGCAACCGGCATGGATTTATATAGTGTGACCAAGTTAATAGTTAAAAAGAATGGTAAAAAATAAAAAATAAACATTATACTCACCTTCTGATGGCCCCTGGTCTCCATAGCATTGCGTCCTGGCTCCCTGGCAGCTCACGATGGTCTAAAAGGACCTGCGGTGACGTAGTTTAGTCATGTGACAGGTCACGCGACCGCTGACGTCTTTTTTTTTACAGGTACTATGGTACCCGGGTCTGAAGGAGAGTCTCCTCTTCTCCAGACCCGGGTACCATCCGCACATTGAATCACTTAATATCCACATGTGCACACGTAGTCATGCGGATATTAAGTGATTTCAATGCAAGTCAATAGCGGCAAAAACGCAGCACTTACACAAAATAATTGGTAGTGCTGCGGATTTTTCTGTAATGATAACCAGCAGTGGAAATTTCCACAGCATGTGCACAGCACATGCGGATTATCATTGGGGAACACTGCAGACCTTCTACCAAGCATTTTTTAAGAGTTTCTGCGGCGTTAAAAAACGCTTGGTAGAAGGTCTGCAATGTTCCCCAATGATAATCCGCATGTGCTGTGCACATGCTGCGGAAATTTCCGCTGCAGATTATCATTGCGGAAAAATCTGCAGCACTCTAATCCAGACCCGGTTAC
This sequence comes from Phyllobates terribilis, assembly GCF_046119375.1. Classification (NCBI taxonomy): domain Eukaryota; kingdom Metazoa; phylum Chordata; class Amphibia; order Anura; family Dendrobatidae; genus Phyllobates; species Phyllobates terribilis. Next base: position 341,767,457 of record NW_027362762.1, on the reverse strand, counting down.
CATAGTACCTGTTAAAAAAAAAAAGTATTTAAAATAAAAAAATACATTATACTCACCTTCTGATGGCCCCCAGTCTCCTCAGTGATGTGTCCTAGCTCCCCGACGGCTCGAGATGGTCTAAAAGGACCTTCCATAACGCAATTTAATCATGTGACGGGTCACGCGACCGCTGACGTCAGCGGTCGCGTGACCTGTCACATGACTAAATGACGTCATGGAAGGTCCTTTTTACACCACCGCGCGACACCGGGGAGACCGGATGCATCGGATAAGGAGACCGGGGGCCATCGGTAGGTGAGTATAATAATTTTTTTTTATTTTTTACCATTTTTATTCTTTTTTTTAACTAACTTGGTCACACTATATAAAATCCATGCTGGTTGCATGGATTTATATAGTGTGACCAAGTTGTCAAGCACTTTCCAAGTGATGCTAAAATCGCTTGGAAAGCGCTTGACAACCTGCATGCGCATGTGCAAAACGCGTGACAAACGCTTGTCCCTTTCTGAGAAAACGCATGTAAAATCCGCATGCCTTTATTTCTGCCAGGGAGATGCAGAAACGCTAAGGAAAAATCCGGAGCATTTCTGCATCGTGGGCACACAGCCTTACTCCTGGCATCTCTCATTTGCTTGTTAAAAGAGAATAATCCACCTCTTGCCTGCCATCTTGATTGTAGAACTAAGCAGATTTCAGCTAGGATAACCACTGGTCCCAAAAAGCCATACATAGAAAGATGTTGCTAGATCACGTCCTTTAAAACATATGGTTATATTAGATTGTTTCAAATTATTGTAAGGCACAAAAAAAAATCACTGGAGAGGCTGCTGATACAACCCCTGGAAAAAATTATGGAATCACCGGGCTCGGAGGATGTTCATTCAGTTGTTTAATGATGTTGAAAAAAAGCAGATCACAGACATGGCACAAAACTAAAGTCATTTCAAATGGCAACTTTAGGGCTTTAAGAAACACTAAAAGAAATCAAGATTAAAAATGTGGTACTCAGTAAGGGTGATTTTTTTTCAGACCAAGAAGTGGAAAAAAATTATGGAATCACTCAATTCTGAGGAAAAATTATGGAATCACCCTGCAAATTTTCATTTCCAAAACTAACACCTGTTTCAAATTAGATCTGCTCGTTAGTCTGCATCTAAAAAGGAGTGATCACACCTTGGAGAGCTGTTGCACCAAGTGGACTGACATGAATCATGGCTCCAACAGGAGAGATGTCAATTGAAACAAAGGAAAGGATTATCAAACTCTTAAAAGAAGATAAATCATCACGCAATGTTGCAAAAGTTGTTGGCTGTTCACAGTCAGCTGTGTCTAAAATCTGGACCAAATACAAACAACATGGGAAGGTTGTTAAAGGCAAACATACTGGTAGACCAAGGAAGACATCAAAGCGTCAAGACCGAAAACTTAAAGCAATATGTCTCCAAAACAGGAAATGCACAACAAAACAAATGAGGAACGATTGGGAGGAAACTGGAGTCAATGTCTGTGACCGAACTGTAAGAAACCACCTGTAGGAAATGGGATTTACATACAGAAAAGCTAAACATAAGCCATCATTAACACTTAAACAGAAAAAACAAGGTTACAATGGGCTAAGGAAAAGCAATCGTGGACTGTGGATGACTGGATGAAAGTCATATTCAGTGATGAATCGCGAATCTGCATTGGGCAAGGTGATGATGCTGGAACTTTTGTTTGGTGCCGTTCCAATGAGATTTATAAAGATGACTGCATGAAGAGTACATGCAAATTTCCACAGTCATTGATGATATGGGGCTGCATGTCAGGTAAAGGCACTGGGGAGATGGCTGTCATTACATCTTCAATAAATGCCCAAGTTTACATTGATATTTTGGACAGTTTTCTTATCCCACCAATTGAAAGGATGTTTGGGGATGATGACATCATTTTTCAAGATGATAATGCATCCTGCCATAGAGCAAAAACTGTGAAAGCATTCCTTGAAAGAAGACACATAAGGTCAATGTCATAGCCTGCAAATAGTCCGGATCTCAATCCAAATGAACATCTTTGGTGGAAGTTGAAGAAAATGGTCCATGACAAAGCTCCAACCTGCAAAGCTGATCTGGCAACAGCAATCAGAGAAAGTTGGAGCCAGATTGATGAAGAGTACTGTTTGTCGCTCATTAAGTCCATCCCTCAGAGACTGCAAGCTGTTATTAAAGCCAGAGGTGGTACAACAAAATACTAGTGATGTATTGGAGTGTTCTTTTGTGTGTTTGTTTTTCATGATTCAATAATTTTTTCCTCAGAATTGAGTGATTCCATAATTTTTTCCCTCTGCTTGGTCTGAAAAAAATTACCCTTACTGAGTACCACATTTTTAATCTTGATTTCTTTTAGTGTTTCTTAAAGTCCTAAAGTTGCCATTTGAAATGACTTTAGTTTTGTGCCATGTCTGTGATCTGCTTTTTTTCAACAACATTAAACAACTGAATGAACATCCTCCGAGCCCGGTGATTGCATAATTTTTGCCAGGGGTTGTATATGTCACATGTGCAAACTACATTGCATGGCAGGAGAGGCACAGATGATGCTTAGAAATAGACTTATATAAAAAAAACTGACCGTCACTTCCAAATCAGAAAACATGTGTGCACAGGTGCTCACCAAGAGTAGCCATCTCCATATACAGCCAACAAACAAAGCAGCACTCTGCAATGCCAAGTATACGAACATAAAATATGAAATTTGAATTGCATTACTGCTCTAGAAAACAGAAATAGCTGAGAAATCTTAGCACATAAATTGGCCAATTCATGTGTACCCGACAGCCACGGCAAGGCGTTTCTCGTTACCAGGAACCTGCCTAATGTGAATCCTCTCTTAGAGACTAAAGTCTGCATGTGTATGGCTTAGGGGTGGAGTGCTCAGCCAGAAAGCCTATGTATACAAACATCAAAAAACTATGAGGATTAAAATTTGGTAGGTTCTATGTAACGAGAAACACCTTGACATGGCTACTGGGTTCACATGAAAGCAGCAAAAACTCACCAAAACCTACCTAATGTGAATCCTCTCTAAGAGACTAAAGTCTGCATGTGTATGGCTTAGGGGTGGAGTGCTCAGCCAGAAAGCCTATGTATGCAAACATCAAAAAACTGAGAGGATTCACATTTGGTAGGTTCTTGGTAACGAGAAACACCTTGCCGTGGCTACTGGGTACACATGAAAGCAGCAAAAACTCACCAAAACCTGCTTTTTGTAAGCAGTATCTTAACTGCTAAGAGAGCAGGCTTCGCCTGCAGAAAAAATGGAAAGTGTAAACATAGCCTTATATGATCTACAAGTAACAAAAAGCAATCTGGTGTAAATGATTATCTGAAGCTTGAATGTAGTATAGCTGCTCCACCAAGGAAACCAATTTCATGAAGGCTCTGATGCACTGTTCTTGGCCTGAAGACTGTTCTAAACATGCTGCCAATCAACTGAAAATGAGCAAAATGTTCGTTCGATGGATCATTTATGAAGGTCATTACATTATTGTTGTCTGCATCACATCTCCCTTTATAAACATATGGAGACATATATTGTATAATGTTCATTCTGTTCCTATATAGGTTATATCAGCCTGTGTAAACATGTTTTTAAGCAAGCTCCAGTAGACTTTTATATGGTCGATCAGCACTTAAAATAGGAACTCCCCATGAAAATATCCCCTTACAGTTTGTGTGATAGTTAAAGTTTTTGTTTGAGAACCTTGTTAGTTTACCATAAAGTTTTCAACAAATCTTTAATGGGAATCTGTCAGCAAGTGTTTGCTATGTAATCTGACAGCAGTATGATATAGGAACAGAGACCTTGATTCCAGTGATGTGTCACTTGCTGGTCTGCATGCTGTCATTTTGATACAATCACTGTTTTCTCTGCTGCAGATCTAGCAGCAGTCAGAATGCTGAGCTCTGCATAACTCCGCCCACACCTCTGATTGTACAGTGTACATGACGCGCCCCTGGGCCTGTGTCGCGCTGCGTTGCGCACGCGGGAGCCTACCCGGAGCCGGATCAGTGGAGGGTTGTAGTCTCGTGGCGGTGACCCGGTCCGTGCCCAGGGAGTCAAACTAGACGGCTGTCTATTAGTAGTAATTAGTTGATGACTACGCCACCCGTTGAGTGCAGCCAGGGAGCTGCTGCTGCAGGGCAGACCGCTGAGGCCGGTGGTAGGATTGTGCAGCGTGATAGTATAACCCCCAACGGGAGGGGTATGGCCTCAGGGCAGCCGACGTGGATGATGGGGGTAGCAGGAACCACTCAGAGACGGTACGGTGTAGTTCAGGGTCTTTACTGGTAACAACGATAGACCCTCCCGGAGTACTTGCTAGCAAACGGGGCCTGGTCAGTCTTTGAGCAGATGGGATCTCCCCTGGCCAGGCGTAGTTGTAGGCCTCCCAAACTGACTGTACTCTTCTGGCTACCTTGCTAGAAGCTGATGTAAGTAGCCCACGTCCCTGAGTGTACCGTGTGGTGCTCACCCGTATGGCCGGTGACTCGGGGCCTTCTAATGGCTTCCGCTCCACGATGGCGGTGCTGGTCCCACGCGTGTGACCGTGCCTTCGGGCTTCTGGGCCAGAGGACCTGAAATCCCCTGCCTGTCGGATTCTGCTGCTGGGTAGGAGTTAGTCCCCACAGCCTCGGACTCCGGGTCCGGTAAAGAATCTTCTTAGTCAGGGCGAACTCTACAGCTGCCAGCCCCTGACTCCTTGTAACTCTGCTGTTTTCTATGCTGCTTCTTGTCTCCACTCTCCTTGTCTGACTCACCCTGCCTCAGCCCCGGGTTTATACAGGGGAAGTTCTTCCCCTCCCAAGACTGGGCAGGAGGTGTGGCATGCACAGGATCCCTGACCAAAGGACCTCCCACCTGCTCTCAGACATAACATTACATTACTGTGGAAAACCAGACCCCTGGGGTGCCACATTCCCCCCTAGTGAAATTTAGTACTCCGGGACTAAACACATTTAGAAAAACATAACAAAGTATAACAATAACAATACTATAAGAAAAACACTTAAGATGGTTACGGCGTGTCCGCAACCGGATGCAGTCTTTGAAGAAAAGCAAAGGTGTCCATTTCACCAACACAGGGAGACGTAACCAGGTAGGGGTCTGTCCTACCCCGAGTCCTTAACAGTCTCTAGTCCATCCTGGGTTACGCTCCAACTATATACAAGGATTCCCGGTAAATCCACCAAGGTTTCCTAAAAACAACTGGAAACACAAAATTATACACAAGCAACAATACACAGATAAACATAAATAAAACTATTTTTACACTTCAAATTCTCCAGCGTGCGGGTAACTGGCCTCTAGTAGCCCTAGTGGACCTACGGAGCTGACTGTCTGGCCCTGAACTACAGGGTGGAGGAGCTGTCAAGGGTAAACTGGGCAGCTGTCTACCGGCTCTTTGTCTCACTAGGGGTACGGCAGGCTCACTATAAGCAGAGGGTTGATTCTCCTGTTCTACTCGTGTGGAGTCTTCTGCCTCCTGGACCGGCTGTTCTTCCAGCTCTACCCGTTGCTCCGTAGGTTCTTGGGATGATGGTTGGAGGAAGGTGAGTACGGGTACCACAACTGCACCATTGACTTGAGTCCAAGACCGAGGGAAGTCCCCGAGCACGGTACTAACCATATCTTCCCTTTCTCCCACGGGTCGATGGTCTTCTTGTTCCTCTTCAGGGTTCCTCAGTTGTTCGGGACACTTCTTCAGGTGGTCCCGGGATACAATGGCTGTGGTTTCCCCTCCGTCTTTACTGATGGTACAGACCTTCGGGTTCTCGTGGCTTGAGGGCAGTACGGTGTACGGGTCCTTCTCCCACTGGTCATCCAACTTGTGGAGCCGTCTTTTCCTCTTCAAGACCTGCTCTCCGGGTACCAGGGGAACAGCGGGAGCATACTGGTTGTAAGTCTTCTCTTGTCTTTCCCTAGCCTGACAGAGACTTCGCTCCACGCTCTCTTGTACTCTCCGGTACTGCTGCTGCCTCTCTGTGTCCCAGTCTGTTTCTGGTGAAGTGTCCTCAGGTGTCAGGACTCCCATTTCCAGGTCAACAGGTAACTTACCAGGTCTCGCCCTCATTAGGTAAGCCGGGGTATAGTTGGTGGAACCTACCGGGATGTGGTTGTATAGGTCCACCAGATCGGGCAACTTCTCAGGCCACAGACTGCGTTCTTCCAGGGGCAATGTTTTTAGAAGATCCATTACCACCTGGTTCATTTTTTCACAAAGTCCATTAGTTTGCGGATGGTAGGCTGTCGTCCTTATCTTCCGGCAGCCATACAGATTGCAGAATTCCTGGAAGACCTCCGCTTCAAAGGCAGGTCCCTGGTCCGTCAGCACTTGGTCCGGGTACCCGTGTGGACGGCAGAAGTGCTGCTGGAAGGCTCTAGCTGCTGTTTGAGCCGTTAAGTCCTTGACGGGGACGACAACCAAGAACCGGGAGTAATGATCCACGATGGTTAACGCGTAGACGTAGCCACTTCTGCTTGGGGTCAGTTTTACATGATCCAAGGCTACCAGTTCCAACGGTTGCCGGGTGACGATGGACTGCAGGGGAGTCTTCTGGCTGGCCCGGTCCTTCCTTCTCAGATTGCACGGGCCACAGTCTCTGCACCACTTCTCGATGGTTCCCCTCATGCCTACCCAGTGGAACCGCTCGCGCAGCAGGAACTCCAGCTTTTTCCACCCGAAGTGTCCAGCTCCGTCGTGGTATGCCTCCATCACCATGGCTGCGTCTCTTCGTGGCACCACTACTTGCCAGAGTAGTTCATGCGTCCGGGAGTTGACCATTCTGCGGCACAACTTCCCCTTGTAAAGGAATAGTCGACTCTTCTCCGCCCATAGTTGTTTGGCTTCCTCCGGAGCGTCTGGTTCAAGGCGAGCCTCCGGCCGAGTCAGCATCTCCTTCACCAGTCGGACGGCAGGGTCGCTGTCTTGCGTTTCCGCCCAGTTGTAGTGGGGTAAGGGGTTCAACGTAGCAGCCTGCTTACCCCTTACCCGGTGGGAATACTGGATAGTCCCATGACGGTGGAACGCAGGGAGTTCAACTTCTTCCAGTCCCTCCGGATCTTCTCCTTCGTCCGGCAGGTTGGGCATCCTGGACAGGGCGTCCGCGTTGGTATTGGAGCGTCCTGCCCGGTATTTAATTGTGAACTCGTAGTTGGACAGACGGGCCATCCACCTCTGCTCCAGGGCACCGAGTCTTGCCGTGTCCAGGTGTGTCAGCGGGTTGTTATCCGTGTACACGGTGAACCGGGAAGAAGCGAGGTAATGCTTAAAACGCTCAGTGATTGCCCATACTACGGCCAGGAACTCTAACTTAAATGAGCTGTAATTCTCGGGGTTCCTTTCGGTGGGTCGCAGTTTTCGGCTGGCGTAGGCGATTACTCGTTCCTTCCCCTGCTGGATCTGGGACAGTACGGCTCCTAGCCCGATGTTACTGGCGTCGGTGTAGAGGATAAAGGGCTGGCTATAATCCGGGTACGCCAGGATTTCGTCCCCCGTGAGGGCCATCTTCAGCTGGCGGAAGGACTCTTCTTCCAGCTCTTCCCATTTGAAGGGCGGCTTCTGGTTCTTGGCCTTCCGGGACTGGCCTATCAGGAGGTCCTGCATAGGTGCTGCCTTTTTGGTGAAACCGGGAATAAACCTTCGGTAGTAGCCTACCAACCCGAGGAACTGCCGCACTTCTTTTACGCTGGAGGGGCTTGGCCATTCCTTAATTGCGGTGATTTTATCAGGGTCGGGAGCCACTCCGTCAGCGCTCACTACGTGTCCCAGGTACTGCACCTTTGGTTTCAGGAGGTGACACTTGGAGGGTTTCACCTTTAGGCCGTAACTCGCCAGAGCCTCGAACACTTCCGCCAGGTGTTTCAGGTGGTCCTCATACGTCTTGGAATATACGATGACATCGTCCAGGTACAACAGGACCGTCTCGAAGTTTCTGTGGCCCAGACAACACTCCATTAGGCGTTGGAAGGTTCCTGGTGCGTTGCAGAGTCCGAACGGCATGCAGGTGAACTCGCTAAGTCCCATCGGGGTGGTGAATGCGGTCTTCTCCCGGTCCGCCTCTGCTACAGGAACCTGCCAGTACCCGCTAGTGAGATCCAAGGTAGAGAAGAAGTTAGCAGATCTTAAAGCAGCCAATGACTCCTCTATCCTTGGTAAGGGGTATGCATCCTTGTGTGTGATACGGTTGATTTTCCGGTAATCTACACACATCCTCATGGTGTTGTCTTTCTTTTTGACTAAAACTAATGGGGCTGCCCAGGGGCTACAACTATCCCGGATTACCCCAGCCTCCTTCATGTCTCTAAGCATCCCCTTGGCGTGTTGGTAATGTGCAGGGGGTACGGGTCGATACCTCTCTTTTATGGGAGGATGATCTCCCGTGGGGATGCGATGTTCTACCCCCTTGACTCGCCCGAAGTCTAACGGGTGTTTACTAAACACTCTCTCATACTCTTGAACCACCCGATAGACTCCTTGTTTCTGATGTGAGGGAGTGGAATCAGTACCCAAATGTAGTTGCTGACACCAGTCCTCCATGTCTTTCTTAGAGCCGTTACCTTCCTCCGGGTGAGATGGAGGCAAGGGTTCCACAGATTGTATAGAATTTTGATTAGTGGTATATAATTTGGCTAGCGTGGCATACCGGGGCAGGTACACTTCCCTCTCCCCGATATTTATTATGCGAATGGGCACCCTCCCATGGCGTACATTGACCACCCCCCGTGCTGTCAAAATGGTGGGCCTACTGTCTGAGTAAACTGGTTCTACCATTGCCTGGTAATCTCTACCTCTCAGACCAATAGCTGCCCGGCACCAAATCATCATTTCACTTTTTGGGGGCATGGCAATAGGACAAGGGTCACACATTCTTACGCTACCAATCTCACCGCCGGAGAGTTCCACTTGTTGCCGTTGCATCAGTGCCCGGATCTCTTTCTGGAGCACCCGCTGCTCGCCGGAGCTGGCGTTCTTGGCAACCTGCTGTAAAAGGAAAATCACCTCTGCAAGACAATTTTCAATTACGTTAGTTCCTAGAGTTATTTTTGGGTGACTCTCATGTTTATCAATATCTACAATGATCAGTCCCTGTGCGGCCAGTTCGACTCTACCAATTTTGAGGGCCACCTCTTTAAATCCGATCTGTGGCACGGGCTGGCCATTGCTGGCGATGATACTCAAGTCGTCGTCAGGGTAGTGGGTAATATCCGAGTCATTCCAGTACTGCTTGAAGAGCACGTACGGGATGGTGGTGACCTGTGACCCGGTATCCAGTAGGGCACTCATGGGAATGCCATCCAGTACCACAGGCAAGACTGGACGTCCTCCCACATATCTGTCGCGCCAGTTCGATGGGCCTGGTGATCTTTTTCCTGGGGGTTGGCCCTCTACCCCAGGTTGTGCCCGTTTAAAGAACAGTACCTTTCCATATGTCCGGGTTGATTGCAGCGGCGGCAGATGGGTCGTCCGTCCTCGCTGTATCGGTCACTGGGTCTTCCTCTGGCCGGTGGGGTCCTCCTTGGTCGACGCCACGGGATGTCCTCCGGTCCGGATGCCAGCTGGATCTTCCCTGGGGTGGAAACCTGTAAAGATTGCACAGTTCGGGTTAGCGCAGCAACGCTCTTAGCTAGCTCTTGGACCTGATGGTGTAGGTCTGGAGCCGGGTCATTGTCCAAAGCCTGCGCATCAGCTCCCACAGGCCCTGCCGACAAGGGCGCCGCCTCCTGGTGGTAAGTGATAGCTGGGCGCCTGTGGGTAACAACGCCACCCGGTGCTGGTTCTCGGAGCACCCGGATAGCTCTATCCTTGAACTGTGCAAAGTCCAGATGGGGATCCTGTAAGGCCATTGCCCGCAACTGGGTTCGGTGGGCATTGCAATATAAACCCTCTATAAATTGTTCAGTCAATAGCCTGTCCTCGTTTCCCACCCCATCAGGGTCGGTCTGCTTTATGGCCCTCAGGGCCTCTTGTAGGTTTAGTGCATAGTCCCTTATACTTTCATGCGCTCGCTGCTTGCACCCGTAGAATCTAAGCTTAATCTCGGCTGAGGTGCGGGTATCAAAGGTGTCCTTCAGCCGGGTTAGTATCCCTGCGACAGTCTTCCTCCCAGGTGGCCAGGATTTTACTTCCCTTTTGGCTGCCCCGGTTAGTTGGGCCACCAGGATGCTCACTTTTTGCTCTTCTGTGAGGGGGTACACCTGGAAGAGGCTATCCAGCTTTTCTCTAAAGTCATGCAGGGTATGTGACTCCCCTGAGTACTGGGGTAGCCAAGCTGCTCCCGGGATATAGGGCATGGTGAAGGGCATAACTGCAGCAGCGGTAGCGCTGGCGGGGGTTGAGGCAGTGAAGCTCTCCTCCGTATCCGACATCTTCCTCCCCCCTAGTGGACCGTGGCCTACCTTGCGATGATCCTCTTCCGTAGGCCGCGGCTCCGCAGTGGATCGTCAGGGTTGAGGACCTTCCGTCGCGCTCCTGTGACGTCGGCGTCTGCTGGGCTCCTTCCAGGACCTTACGCAACGTCTGGACGTGAGGCGGGGCTTCAGTTCTCGCGCGCTTTCGGAGTCCACGCCCCTCTTCTTCCCGCGCGGCGTCCTCAAGATGGCGTCCAATGGCGGGAAAACTCCACGGATGGCGGGAAGAAGGTCGAAAATGGCGCCGGATGGCGGGAAAACTTCGCGGATGGCGGGAAACCTTCACCACTGGTAAGTTTGAACAGTCTTTGCTTTTCAGGCACGCAGTACCCGGTGGTTGCGGGCACGAAATCCTGCCGACTACGCCAAAGTTGACGCGCCCCTGGGCCTGTGTCGCGCTGCGTTGCGCACGCGGGAGCCTACCCGGAGCCGGATCAGTGGAGGGTTGTAGTCTCGTGGCGGTGACCCGGTCCGTGCCCAGGGAGTCAAACTAGACGGCTGTCTATTAGTAGTAATTAGTTGATGACTACGCCACCCGTTGAGTGCAGCCAGGGAGCTGCTGCTGCAGGGCAGACCGCTGAGGCCGGTGGTAGGATTGTGCAGCGTGATAGTATAACCCCCAACGGGAGGGGTATGGCCTCAGGGCAGCCGACGTGGATGATGGGGGTAGCAGGAACCACTCAGAGACGGTACGGTGTAGTTCAGGGTCTTTACTGGTAACAACGATAGACCCTCCCGGAGTACTTGCTAGCAAACGGGGCCTGGTCAGTCTTTGAGCAGATGGGATCTCCCCTGGCCAGGCGTAGTTGTAGGCCTCCCAAACTGACTGTACTCTTCTGGCTACCTTGCTAGAAGCTGATGTAAGTAGCCCACGTCCCTGAGTGTACCGTGTGGTGCTCACCCGTATGGCCGGTGACTCGGGGCCTTCTAATGGCTTCCGCTCCACGATGGCGGTGCTGGTCCCACGCGTGTGACCGTGCCTTCGGGCTTCTGGGCCAGAGGACCTGAAATCCCCTGCCTGTCGGATTCTGCTGCTGGGTAGGAGTTAGTCCCCACAGCCTCGGACTCCGGGTCCTGTAAAGAATCTTCTTAGTCAGGGCGAACTCTACAGCTGCCAGCCCCTGACTCCTTGTAACTCTGCTGTTTTCTATGCTGCTTCTTGTCTCCACTCTCCTTGTCTGACTCACCCTGCCTCAGCCCCGGGTTTATACAGGGGAAGTTCTTCCCCTCCCAAGACTGGGCAGGAGGTGTGGCATGCACAGGATCCCTGACCAAAGGACCTCCCACCTGCTCTCAGACATAACATTACATTACTGTGGAAAACCAGACCCCTGGGGTGCCACATACACACAAAGCTGCCAATCAGTGATGTGGGCAGGGTAATGCAAAGCAGTTGACTAGGAGGCATGAGGCAGCTAGTCCTGTAGTGATAATCTCCTGCTGATAAAACACTAATTTTATTGTACAACAACATACAGCCTATTCAGTCAATATGAAACATCGCCGGTATCAGACTCTCAGCCCCTACATCATGCTGCTCTCAGTATAAATAGCAAAACAATTAGTAATTACAATTATAATTGAAGTTTATTCAATAGTTAGCTTTACCTGAGAATTTTTTTTTTACCTAAGCTAAATCTAATTATATCCTATTTCACACATGGTCACTTAAATAAATGTAGATCTTCAATATAAGCACATAAAATAACAATGCTGTTAGATCTTTACTATAGTCAGTATTGTAAACATATATATTAATGAAAAAAAAGCCATACACATCCAATGTCTGAAGAATTTGTTCCTTTGTAAGAAATTAAAGCAGTCATACCCTTGACAATTTGGGTGAATGTGGAACTGTTGGCAGAAGCATGATTACACATTGACATTTGTACCACAGAGATCTCAGCAGTGACAGTGACACATCGCACACTGTGCAACCAGAATACCACTACTGATGTGATTTAAATGAAATACAGAATTTAAAGTTTTGTAAGTCACACTTATTGCTTATGATAAGTTAACTAGTTGCATATTATTGTTACTTTTATATATATATTTTTTTATTTTAATTACGGTAATAAAAAAAGTATACTAACATATTATAATTATAAAATATAGATGTCACCAATAATTATAATGTAATAAACAAATGACACAAAACTAATAAATGGTGTTGTGTCTACTGCATCAGTTTTACTAGAATTGTTTCTTTAAATTTGTGTGTATGACGACGTAACAGTTCTAGAACCTTGCTAATTGGACATGGATCCTCTACAGCTCTTACTGGTCTACTTCTTAGCCGAAAACATCCAAGCAGCTGATTTCAGTAAAAATTAATGTGAACTAGACCTAGAACAACACTTTGCAAAGGAGAAGGAAAAGGCAGAGATTGCTGATCTGAATGGGGAAACAAGACCCATCGGAAACATTCCAGCATAATATCTTCATCTTCAGGATGCACGGAATGAAGATATCCAAGAATATTGTGAATCGTGTATTTACAGCTAATGTAGGTTTATGCTATGTAATATGAAGGCAGCATGCTGTAGGGGTTTAAATACAGATTTCAGCAAGGCCTCTCTTGTTTTATCACCAAGAACTTATCATTGCTCGGACACAGCAGCGCATGCCTGGTAGTCCCACTCCTCCCCCTTATGTGATAAACAGCTTACTATGTGCACTGAGAGCCTGGTGTGAGCGGGACTAGCTTTCTCAGCTCTGCTTCATGCTAAATCTAAAAACTCTTGATTGTGTCACAACTGCTCCACCCAGTAAACTAAGTGATACATCTTACATACATGGATTCAGGGTCTCTTTACTTACATTATGCTGCTCTCAAATGAGATAGCAAAAACCTGCTGACAAATTCCCTTTAATATAACATCCATTATTTCACCTACTAGTGGTGAAGATTAGTCCTAGTTCATGTGGCCCAGTGACTCAAGACTTCATCTGTTATCTTATATCTGATTAATTTATATATTATATTTTATTAATACAGAATTAACACCAATGACAACATACAGAATTTACTGTTTCTACTGATGTATGTTTTTTAGTTTTAGTTTAGATTTAATTACTTTTTTGTGGTTTCAAAACACTCTGATATCTCTGCTTGCAAATTCTATTTTTATGGGATGCAGTCTACATACATTTGTGCCGAACTCTGACCATGTTTGTCAACCAGCTTTCTAAGAAACACAAAACTAAGAATCAACTGAGTAAGACTGATCAGGAGCTATTAATGACTAATTTTAATTGATGCATTCTTCCAGTATTCATTAATTAATAGTGATGAGCGAACGTGCTTGGTTAACCGAGTATGCTCGGGTGCTTACCGAGTATCTTCGGCGTGCTCGAAAACTATGTTCGAGTCACCGTGGCTGAATGACTTGCTGCTGTTAGACAGACACGACACATGAAGGGATTGCCTGTAATGCCACGGCCCCACTATCAGTATTTGGTCAGTATTCGGTCAGTAATTTTTCTCAGGAGTGGGAGCCAAAACCAGGAGCGGGTGATAAATGCAGAATTGGTGCACTTGTTTCTACTAACTTTTCTCTGATTGTTCATCACCTGATTTTGGCAACCACTCCTGAGAAAAAATACAGACCGAATACTGACCAAATACTGATAGTGGATCCGTGGCCTTAATGGAAGAGTTAGAAACCCAAGGAAGCTGCACACAACCAGGAAGATGTCATGAAAACCGCAGGCAGACACAGAAAAGAGGACCTGCAGACGCAGGAAAAGTTAGCTAACAGAATTCAAGAGTCTGTAGAAGATACAGACGAGTAGGAAGAAGCAATATAGGATGGTAGTCTACAGGAGGCGTCCTGCAGCCCGCAGCCAGGTTGCTTTGCACCCACAAACTGCAAATCTAGTGTCAAATTCAATACCAATGCCAGGGTGTGTGTCTTGGAAGCCCTTAAATATGCCCAGGCAGTTCATCACATGGAAGCTTGCCAGAACAACTGCAAAGCCCGATGTGGAGCACCAGAAAGTTTAATGGAATGGGACAGATGGAGCAGAGCTCATGCCAGGGACAAGTGTGTAACAGCTGCCAGCAGTGGATCTTGATGATTTGCATGCTCAATTGCATTCAGTGTGGCAGAACATTTTGCAACCATTAATAGCTTCATTGATAGCATGGCAAGGCATGAAAGGGCATGTATTTCTGTGTATTCCACCTATACTCATTACTGAGTACATTGAGATGTTTGAAAAATTTGTTTCCATTTTTTAACCATTTGCATATCCTTAACATGTCTATCCATCCTGTGATTTCCATAATTCTACAACTTTGCCTTCTTGCTGTTGCAGTTTCAATGTTGAGGAGTGTATATGTGTATAAAACAAGTTGTATGTCTTACGAATCATGGTTCCGTGCTGCCATCTGGTAATGGAGGTGGTCTGGTACGGTGCGTGTCCGGTTGCCAGCGCCGCCATTGTCCTGACCCGGGAGGCGGAGTTACCGTGCATGCAGGGAATTTGTCCCAATGTGGTGTAGCATCTAGTTCTGGTGTTATGGGATGTGTGAGGATATGGGACGCCATGTCCCTCACTGATTTCTCTGCCCAGGGAAGATGGGATGCTATATTCCCTGGTTGCCAAGCTTTGCTTGACAATGAGCAATAGTGGGATTTTGTCCAGCCTGTGGTTGAAGCTAGAAGAGAGTGGCTGTCTGGGGATGACTGGGAAGTAGTCAACACCTGATCATTAGGCCGGCTATATAATTCTGCTCCCTGCTCAATACTTTGCTGTTTATTGCAGTTTCAATGTGCTTGGTGGTTTGTAGTGTTAAATTAAGTTTTGCTATTACAACAGGGTTTTCTCATTTTTCTTTTGGTTACGCTTTCTGGGGTTCCAGCAGAAGTACTCACCTGATCCTAGACTGAGCACCAGCCACGCCAGCTGTCCGGCGACAGTGGGCCTGGGAAGGGCTCTGCCTAAAGTCCCCTTTCCATTTAATGGGGATGCGTGAACCGTATTCCCGGCCCTCACGGGCTCGCCTAGCTGGGCAGCTGGCACCATGTGCGTCTGTGGCTGCTCCTTTGCTGGTTTGGTGCCAGTCTTTTGGGTCCCTCTTAGAAGCGCATAACAGAATAAACAGCCATATATTTATATATAAAAAAAATGGATCCGGTCAAGCAGCTTACTGACCAGATGCAGGGTCTTTTGGTAGTGTTCCAGGATTTGGCGGGCACTGTGAACCAGCATAGCCAAACCCTGGCTCAGAGGGACCCCCGACACAGGCAAGTTCTAATTTTAATAATTTTAAGTGTTACGGGCCCTGGTGGTGGAACCTCTGTGCTTCAGTGCAAGGAGGGACCAGAGGGTCGTGACTAAGTGCCTACTCGGACGACCCAGTTCACACGGCGGCTTAGTTGACTCCGTGAACCAGGGAGGGACCGGGCAGCTGAACCAGGTGCCAGTATGGGACAGACATTGTATGAAAGCAGGCGACTCCCATAAGGGAACAGACATGTCTAATTAGGGACTGGAGGCCATTAAGGCCTTTAGTACACATAAGAAGACCTTTTCCTCATCTCCAGTTTTGGTCCAGCCTGATGTCAATAAGCCTATTGTGGTGGAAATGGATGTCTCTGAGGTAGGGGTGGGAGTGGTGCTCTCCCATTGTTCCGCCACTTTAATACATTTGAGGTCTTTTGTATTTTTTTTCTCGGAAATTCTCTCCTCCATTGAGGAGAGTTGAGGCATTTCCTTGAGGGAGCTTACTAACCATAAGAATGCTATGAGGCTGAACTCGAGACAAGCCCGATGGGCTTTTGTTTTTGTTTTTTGCCAGATTCAATTTTTCAATCTCATTCCTCCCTGGGACCAAGAATGTTCGGACAGATGCCCTTTCTTGGAGTGTTTGTCCTAGTGAGTCTCTGAGACTACAGAACCTGATTTCTTTCTTCCTAAGGGCATTGTATTGTCTTCTGTCAACTTAGCTTGGGAGGTGGATAAGGCTCAGGGAATGGTGCCGTCCAGCACACCTCATGATAAATTATTAGTTCCTTTGCAGTTACAGTTGGGCTTACTCAGAGTGTCATGACTCCAGCACAGCAGGCCACCCAGGCATTAACCCCTTTCTGACGTGGGGTGTAATAATACGTATCTGCGCCCTTGGCCTATTGAACCAGATATGTATTATTACACCCTGGTGATCGCGCCTGCAAAGAGGCTGTGCGGGCGTGGTCGCCGCTGGTTGACAGCTGTTTGTCACAGCTGACACCTGGTACTATGTGCCAGGAGTGGTGCCGCACCGCTCCCAGCACATTAACCCCCGAAATGCTGCGATCAAAGTCGATCGCAGCATTTCCAGGGCAAGCATTGGTAAGAGCACCCCCTCTTACTTTCTATCTGTGAATGCCGGATCCGGATAGTTGCCATGGTGACCCAATATCATCATGATGACAATCTACCTAACTTGTGTATGTAGGCTGACAGCTTACACAGCATAAGGGATAATGCTTCATCCTTACGCTGTGCAAGTGATCAGACTGTAAAAAATGAAAGTCCCATAGTGGGACAAAGTGTAAAAGTTTTAAAAAAAAGTCTCAGAAAGTGAAAAAAAAATAAATTGTAAAAATATTTAAAAAAAATGAATAAATGATCCAAAAAAATAAAAATATACTGTTCCCATAAATAAATATTATAATGAAGCCCCCCCCAAAAAACAATAAAAGTACACATATTTGGTATCGCCGCGTCCGTAATGACCTGACCTATTCTATAAAACTGTCCCACTAGTTAACCCTTTTAGTGAATACGGTAAAAAAAAAGCAAAAAAAAAAACAAAGCAAAAAACGATGCTTTATCATCATACTGCCAAACAAAAATAGAATAAAACGCGATCAAAAAGATAAATGTAAATAAAAATGTTACCGCTGAAAACGTCATCCCAACCCAGAAAACAAGC
Organism: Phyllobates terribilis; assembly: GCF_046119375.1. Taxonomy (NCBI): domain Eukaryota; kingdom Metazoa; phylum Chordata; class Amphibia; order Anura; family Dendrobatidae; genus Phyllobates; species Phyllobates terribilis. Next base: position 341,750,080 of record NW_027362762.1, on the reverse strand, counting down.
CTCCATACAGCTCCATCAACTGAAAAAAAAAAAAAAAAGTTATAGCTCTCAGAAAAAAGCGATGCAATAAATATTTTTTTTCTATAAAATAGTTTTTATTGTGTAAAAGCGGCAAAACATAACAAAAGATATAAATGTGGTACCGCTGTAAACAAGCTGACACGAAGAATAAAGTTGCCTTATTAATTTTACCACACGCTGAACGGCATACAAAAATCCCCAAAAAAACAATTCCTGAATTGTTGGTTTTTATTTATTCTGCTTCCCAAAAATCGGAATAGAAAGCGATTAAAAAATGTCATGTGCCTGAAAATGGTAGCAATAAAAATGTCAACTTGTCCGACAAAAAACAAGCCCTTACATGACTGTCGGCAGAAATATGGAAAAATTATAGCTCTCAAAATATAGCGATGCAAAAACTAGTCTTTGCAAAAAAAGGTTTTTTTTTAGTGTGTGACAGCTGTCAATCATAAAAAGTCGATATGAATCGGGTATCGCTATAATAGCACCGACCTGAAGAATAAAGTTGTCTAATCACTTATGCCGCACAAGGAACAGCGTAAAAAATAAACGTTAGGGTTAGGGTTGTGCTAGGGTTAGGGTTGTGCTAGCATTTGGGTTGTGCTAGGGTTTGGGTTGTGCTAGGGTTAGGGTTGTGCTAGGGTTCGGATTGTGCTAGGGTTTGGGTTGTGCTAGGGTTAGGGTTGTGCTAGGGTTAGGGTTGTGCTAGGGTTAGGGTTGTGCCAAGGTTAGGGTTGTGTTAGGGTTAGCGTTGGAGTTGTGCTAGGGTTAGGGTTGTGTTAGAGTTAGGGTTGGGGTTGTGCTAGGGTTAGGGTTGTGCTAGGATTAGGGTTGTGCTAGGGTTAAGGTTGTGCCCAGGTTAGGGTTGTGGTAGGGTTATGGTTGGGGTTGTGCTGGGGATAGGGTTGGTTGTGTTAGGGTTAGGGTTGTGCTAGGGTTAGGGTTGTGCTAGGGTTAGGGTTGTGCTAGGGCTAGGGTTGGGGTTGTATTAGGGTTGGGGTTAGGGTTGTGTTGGGGTTGGGATTTTTTCAAAAGTAAAGAAAAAAAATGATGACAATATGGTGACTAGTGTTGAGCGCAAGTGCTCACTACTTAAGTTTGCATCGGGTGCGCGGGTATGCACCGAATATCGTGGGTGCTCGAGTGACATGCTCGAGTTTCCACCTCATATGTTTTGCGGCTGTTTTACAGCCAAAATTGCGGGGAGTGCCTGTCATGCACGAGCGATCCCCGCATGTTTTTTTGGGGTGTCTAACAACCATAAAATATGTTGGGCGGGGACTCGAGCATGTCACTCGAGCACCCGCAATACTTGGTGCATACCTGAGTATCCGCTGCAAACTCAAGTAGTGAGCACTTGCACTCAAGACTAATGACAACTTATTCAATATGATGACCTAATGTTATTAAATTTTGTGTCGTACCTCTGGGTTCAAAATGTTCATTATACCCCTTGATAAAATCCTTGAGGGCTCTAGTTTCCAAAATGGGGTCACTTGTGGGGGGTTTCCACTGTTTAGGCACATCAGGGGCTCTCCAAACGCGACATGGTGTCCGCTCTCGATTCCAGCCAATTTTGCATTCAAAAAGTCACACAGTGCTCCTTCCCTTCTGAACCCTGCCGTGCACCCAAACAATATATTTTCCCCACATATGGGGTATCGGTATACTCAGGAGAAATTGCACAACAGTTTTTGCGGGTCCATTTTCTCCTCTTACCCTTGTGAAAATAAAAAATTTGGGGCTTAAAGATAATTTTTCTGGAAAAAGTTTGATTTGTTTATTTTCATGGCTCTACGTTATAAACGTCTGTGAAGCACCTGGGAGTTCAGGGTGCTCATCACACATCTAGAGAAGTTCCTTGAGGGGTCTAGTTTCCAAAATGGGGTCAGTTGTGGGCAGTTTCTGACGCGCCCAGGGGATGGGGATGACTACTCGGCTCCCGGGCCTTGTTGTTGGTTTTGGGGATGCCACAGTGGCCGGCTCCCGGGCCCGTGCCCTGGGGTCACTCTTAAAAAAGGGAAGAAGGAAAGGGGAAAAGGTGTATGGGAAAGGGGAAATTGCTTGTGACGCCATCCGTGGTGTCTGGTGAGGATCACCAGCGCTGCTACAGTCCTCTGAGGCCGGTGGTCAGGCAGCTTAGTTGGTGCGGCTCCCCACAGGTGGAGCGGGGCCTCAGGGCAGTGTAGGAGAAGGGATGCAGGATAGAGCGTTGGCAGGTGCAGTGCCACGGAGAAAAGAACAGACAGAGGCAGTATTTGAAGCCATCCACGTCTTTACTCACGGTGGTGCTTTCTCAGATCAGAGCTTCTCTCGGCTGTCACACGGTGAGCTGCGGCCGACAGGGTGGGGTTCAGCACACTCCAGGTAGTTCAGGAGTGCTTGACAGGACCCCCGCTCTAAAGTATTCCTCTCCTGGTGAACTTCTCCCGCCTTGTGTCCCCCACTGTGTCCCGTAGGGGGAACTGCGATGTCCTTGATGGGTAGCGTGTGGCTCCCGGACCGACTGTGTGCACTTCTTGGTGACTGGTGGTGAGAACGTGGCATAAGGCTGGGTCCCTCTGGATAAACTCAGATTAGGGCATACAGGTGGCGACTCTGCTCCGTCCGTATCCCCCTGGGATCCACATAAGCCTCCGGACTTTTCCGACAGAGACGTGAAGTGGAAAGTCAGATAATCAGGGACCGGTACCCCCTCTTGCGGCAGGGTCTCTCTGGCAGGGCCAGAATAAGGTATGCAGGTGGCAACTCCGCTCTGTCCGCACCCCCTGAGATCCTTTCGCCTGTGGAGCCTAACTCCTCTGCTCCCCTCCTGGGCCTTCTTCGTTGGACACTGACCGGGGACAGAGCCGGTTATAACTCTGCCCCAATCCCCCGTCTTGAGGCCTGAGACCGGGAACCGTGGACCCTGAGGCGGCTCCAGCCTTGTGCTAATGACGCGCCCCCTGGGCCAGTGTTTTTGGGGATACCCGGAGCCGGATCAGATGGGGGTTGTAGTCTCCGAGTGGCTGTGACCCGGTCCGTGCCCAGGGTGTCAAGCTCAGTGTGTGGCAGTCCTTACTGATGTTACTAAAGTTCTTTATGTCGACTACGCCACCCGTTGAATTGCGGTCACTTCGGCCGCCGCTGCAGCAGGGTCCACTGAGGCTGATGGTGTTTGTGCAGCTTAGGTAGTATAACCCCCAACGGGAGGGGTATGGCCTCAGGGGGTCAGGTGCAGAGGATGGTGGTTGTGGAAGTGCAGGGAAGATGGTAATGAGAGTCAGAGTCGGGTTGTGCAGTTCAGGGTTCTTTACTTACTGCTGTTCTTGTACTGGTCACTCCGGCCTTGAGTGACCACCCGAGCCGTGCTGCGTCCACCAGGTCCTGGACTCGGCCAACCCCCAAGTAGTTCTGGAGCGTGGTTCTGAGCTCCCTTTCTGTCCTGTCCTCGTCTCTGGCCTTCCCCACCAGGGATCCACCTATGTCCGGCTCCCTCGGGCCTCTTGTTGGCGAACCCTTGCCTCTGGGTTCCCTGACCCTATGCGTGGTCTGCCTTCCGGGTGGATTTGGTGGGTGGCCGTGGCAGATGCTGCCCACGGCCTCCGGTCTCTGGCTGAGGTATGCTGTAGCCCCCACCAGTTTGGGATCCGGTACCCTGTTGCCAACTCTTCACCCTGTGGTTGTATTTGGGCTCTCAGAGTTCCTTCTTTCTCCCCCTCTGGGTCTTTCTCTCTCCTCTCTCACTCTGGGCCTGGGGCTGCTCTGCTCCCCTGCTTTCCTCCACTGCTCTGCAAAAGACTGATGTCTCACTGACTGACTGACTGACCCTGATCTTAGATGGTGCCCACCTTAAATACTCCCTCTATGTGTGAGCTCAGGTGACCAGCACCCAATGAGCTCCTAGCACTACCCAGACTGCTCCCCCTATCTGCCCCTACACTACTGGGCTGTACCACCCCCCTCCCACTCCAGCCAAGGACAGACTCGGTCGTACCTGCACATTTCTAAGTGGGAGTACCGTTGGTCTGCCCTCCGGAAATGGGATGTGTGTAGTGCATGCAGCCTTCTGAGCTCAGCTCCACACTCCATCCTTACCCGGGAGTGGAATACCACACCTCTGGGTTGAGGTGCAATACCCCTGTAGCAGCCGAATCCTCAGGGTGCTACACTAACCTGCCGTCCCAAAGACCCACGACCAAAGACCCGGTTATTAAAATGGCCTCCAGTTATATATGATTGTATTAAGTGCTAAAGTAAAGTGCTTCCTCCACCCTCACTCACTACGTGGTTCCCCCTAACTGTGGTTCCCCCCAACTCCTCCATTCAGGCCCGGGGCAGCACTATGGTGCTTTAGGCCCCCTTCAGAACTGGAGTGGTGTAGTGTTGAGTGTGTGGTTGGGGTCCTGTGAGGTACTCCATCCTTACCTTGGAGAGGAGATACCACACCTCGTTCTGTGGTGCAGTACCCCTGTGGCGACTGAACCCTCAGGGGTGCCACATTTCCACTGTTTAAGCACATCAGGGGCTCTCCAAACGTGACATGGCATCCGCTAATTATTCAAGCAAATTTTACATTCAAAAAGTCAAATGGCGCTCCTTCCCTTCCGAGCCCTGCCGTGTGCCCAAACAGTGGTTTTCCCCCACTCATGGAGTATCAACTTACTCAGGAGAAATTACACAACAAATTTCATGGTGCAATTTCTCCTGTTACCCTTATGAAAATGCAAAATTGGGGGCTGAAAAACATTTTTGTGAGAAAAATGTGAAAATTTTAATTTTTACGGCTCAATGTTATAAACTTCTGTGAAGCACCTGGGGGTTAAAGGTGCTCACTACACATCTAGATAAGTTCCCTGAGGGGTCTAGTTTCCAAAATGGTGTCACTTGTGGGGTTTCCATTGTTTAGGCACATCAGCAGCTCCCCAAATGTGACATGGCATCCGCTAATTATCCAAGCAAATTTTACATTCAAAAACTCAAATGGCTCCCCTTCCGAACCCTGCCGTGTGCCCAAACAGTGGTTTTCTCCCACATATGGGGTATCGGCATGCTCAGGAGAAATTTCACAACAAATTTTGTGGTCCATTTTTTTTCCTGTTACCACTGCGAAAATAAAAAAATTTGGGTCTAAAGAAAAAAAATAGTGAAAAAAGTTAAATGTTCATTTTTTTCATTCATATTCCAAAAATTCCTGTGAAGAACCTGAAGGGTTAATAATCTTCTTGAATGTGGTTTTGAGTACCTTGAGTGGTGCAGTTTTTAGAATGGTTTCACTTTTGGGTATTTTCTGTCATAAATGCCCCTCAAAGTCACTTCAAATGTGATGTGGTCCCTAAAAAAATGGTTTTATAAATTTTGTTGGATAAATGAGAAATTGCTGGTCAAATTTTAACCCTTATAACTTCCTAACAAAAATAAATGTTGGTTCAAAAATTGTGCTGATGTAAAGTAGACATGTGGGAAATGTTATTTATTAACAATTTTCTTTGACATGACTCTCTGATTTAAGGGCATGAAAATTAAAATTTTGAAAATTGCGAAATTTTCAAAATTGTTGCCAAATTTCTGATTTTTTTCACAAATAAACGCAAGTCATATCAAATAAATTTTACCACTATCATGAAGTACAATATGTCACGAAAAATATAAAAAAATATGTCTTAGAATCAGTGGGATCTGTTGAAGCATTCCAGAATTATTACCTCATAAAGTGACAGTGGTCAGAATTGTAAAAATTGGCCTGGTCATTAACGTGCAAACCACCTTCAGGGTTAAATGGGTTAAGGTAACTTGTCACCTGTTAATTATTAATTTATTAAGTATTGGTGGCCTCCTTAGGTAAGGATACTGAAGCTTATGTTAAGGCATGCGAGATCTGTACCAGGAACAAGGTGCCTCGAGTCGCCCAGGCAGGGAAACCTCTCCCACATATCCATGAACTTCATTACAGATCTCCCTGACTCCAAGGGTATGACTACTGTGTTGGTTATTGTGGAACGATTTTCCTACACAATGCCATCTGGTTCTTTTGGTTCAGTTGCCCAGTGCTAAGGACTTAGTAGATTTGTTCCTTGCTCAGGTGGTAAGATTACATGAGGTTCCCATGAATATTGTATCCAATAGTGAATCTCAGTTTATTTCCAGATTCTGGAGAGCTTTCTATAAACGCTTCGGGTTGGAACTCTCATTTTTATCTGTATACCATCCTCAAACTAATGGGTGAATGGAACAAACCAACCAGTGTCTTGAGTCCTTTCTAAAATGTTTTTGCTCCCATACTTAGCATGAATGGGCATCATACTTAGCCTTGTCAGAGTTCGCCCTGAACAATAGACACCAAGAGGGTTTGGGGATGTCTCGCTTCTTTTGTAATCTAGGATTCCATCCTAGGCCCCCTTGTTTTGAGGGAGAGAATGATGTCCTTCTGGCAGTCTCTTCTACTATGCACCACCTCTGGAAGGTTTGGTGGGAGGCGCATATCCATCTCACGAAAGCACGGGAGAGTATGAAGAGGCAGGACGATAAGCGTCGTCAGCAAGGTTGCAATCTCAGTGTGGGGACAGAGTTTGGGTTTGGTGTCTTCTAAGAATCTCAAGATTAAGGTACCATCTCCTAAGCTCGCACCCAGTTTTATAGGACCATTCTGCATTATCGAAGTTGTCAATAAAGTGGCTATTTGGGTAGATCTGCCTTCTTTAATGTGGGTCCCCAATGTTTTTAACAAGACATTATTAAAGAAGGTGGTTACTTCGCTTGCGACCCAGGATCCTCCTCCTCCTATTCTGCTTGATAATACTGAAGAATTTGAGATAGAAAATATTATGGACTCACGCAGAGTTAAGAACTCCATTCAGTATTTGATTCACTGGAAGGGGTACGGTCCTGAGGAAAGGTCCTGGGTCCCAAAAGGTAATATACATGCCAATCGTCTCATCGCTGAATTTCATAAGAGGTTTCTGGACAATGGGGGTGGTGAGAGCCTGGAGGTCTCTCCTAAGGAGAGGGGTACTGTTACAAATCACGGTTCCATGCTTCCACCTGGTAATGGAGGTGGTCCAGTATGACGCGTCTCCGATCGCCAACACCTCCATTGTCCTGACCCAGGAGGCGGAGTTACCATGCGTGCAGTGAATCTGTCCAAATCTGGTGTAGCATTTAGTTCTGGTGTTGTGAGATGTGTGAGGACACAGGACGCCGTGTCCCTCACTGATTTCTCTGCCCAGTAAGGTTTGGGACACTACCTTCAATGGTTGCCAAGCAACGCAGGACGCTGCTTTGTTTGGCAATGAGCAATAGTGGGATTTTGTCCAGCCTGTGGTTGAAGCTAGCAAGGCGAGGCTGTCTGGGCATGATTGGGAAGTAGTCAACACCTAATCATTAGTCCGGCTAAATAATACTGTTCCATGCTCAGTCCTTTGCTGTTTATTGCAGTTTCCATGTGCTTGGTGGTTTGCGATGTTAGCATTAGGTTTTGCTATTACAGCAGGGTTTTCTCATTGTTCTTTTGGTTATGCCTTCTGGGGTTCCAGCAGAGGTACTCACCTGGTCCTAGACTGAGCACCAGCCTCGTCATCGGATGCCAGCTGTCCGGCGACAGTGGGCCTGGGAAGGGTTCTGCTTTAGCCCCCCTTCAATTTAATGGGGCTGGGTGAACAGTATTTATTACCCTCAAGGGCTCACCTAGCTGGGCATTCTTGTCTTGACGGGTTTATAACATATCTTCAAAGTGATGTAAAAAAATTATTGGTCTCTGGAACTACTGTATAGTATTGTTGATAACTGTGCATTGTTATTGGGCTTCTATAGAATCTTTTATCTATCATGACACCTGTGAAGGTTAGATAACAGTCCTTTTACAAGGGTAGATAAATTGCGTGCATTAAGCGCAGATCGACTTGACTTAGTGTTTTTATGTTTCAATATTCATGGGAGGTTTTGTATGAACAATCATTCATTCATGTGATCGTTCATTTCTCCGTCCCATACAGTTTCTATTACAGGTGACAGATAGATGCCTGTTTTCACAACGGGATGTACTCATGACAAGCAATATTTTTAATGTCATCAGAAAAGAGCCATGAACAACAAACTTGCAATTATTACTTGTCATTTGATTGCTGTGCAATGGCATCTTTATACTGGGCAATTATTGCTGTGTTTCAAAACAGTAAATGAGCTTAAGGATTTTTTAAACGGTAATCATATTTCATATGGAACCATACAAGTTTTGTCACATGGATACCGCGACAGAGTAGGGTCAGACGATCACAGCGTCTGGTGAAACATACACCTGCAGTAGTTAGAATGGCTTCACCGTCCTATTAGCAGTTCTAGCTTTCTTTGCTCTGGTGCTGCAAGGGTTAAACTGCTTAGTTGGACTCCTGGAGTTCTCTGTCTTGGGTTGTATCAGCTGTTCTGAGTTTGTTACTCTCAGCAGGTATAAGAACCCTCCTCCTGGCTTCCTTCCTTGCCAGTGATAGTTTACTACCTCATTTGGAGTTGAAGGAAAAAGTTCAGTGTTTGGAGTAGGCGGTTGGAGAATTTTGCGTGGAATTGGTTTGCATGTTAATCCTTATTCTCTCCCAATTGGTTCCTTCCTTTCTATTCCTCCCCTGAAAAAAAATGGTGGCATATCATATTAAAATGTCCTTTTTTCCTATAAGCAATTCTGCTTGCTTGAGAAAACTGGACCAGACACATATAACCTACCTATGCCTTAAACCACCAAAATTTCTCAACAATTCATTTTACTTGTTACATTTTTTTGCCAGTCACTTTCACACAAATTATCCGATAACTGTCAATGATCAATCCTTATTTAATAATTAAATTACCTGTCTGCAGATATTTAGAGGATATCTGATTTCCTTACAATACAGTATACACTGTGTTCCAAATTATTATGCAAATAATGTTTTCTCAGATTTTCCCAAATTACCTATATGAATTGCAGTCATTGTAATTTTCCAGTCAAATAACTATTAGAGTACAACTGAAATGTTTTTGTACAAACTGCCTATGATAACAGTATATTTAAAAAAAAATAAAAAACTCAAACTGCACTCAAAATGCATGTTCCAAATTATTATGAACAGCAGAGTTTTCAACCTTTTCATTTTAATAAAGAACAAAAAAATGATCATTTTTGAAATTATAAGCATTAGCAGGTTATTACAAACTGAAATCAAACAGTTTTCAACTCAAAACTTTATTCTAGGTGATGTAACATTTGCACATAGGACCGCTTGTTCGAAAGGAGCTTCTGAACTCTCTCATCCATTGAATTTGTCAGGTTTTGGATGGTTTCTGCTTCAATTGTTTTGCATGAGGACAGAATACCCTCCCAGAGCTGTTGCTTAGATGTGAACTGCCTCCCGCCATCATAGACACTCCTTTTGATGATGCTCCAGAGGTTCTCAATGGGGTTGAGGTCAGGGGAGCATGGGTGCCACACCATAAGTTTGTCCCCTTTTATGCCCATAGCAGCCAGAGATGCAGATGTGTTATGTGCAGCATGAGACAGGGCATTATCATGCATGAAAATGATCTTACTGCGGAATACACGGTTCTTCTTCTTGAACCATGGAAGGAAGTGCTGTTTGAGAAACTCAACATACATTATGGAGTTCATCTTTACCCCTTCAGGGATCCTAAAAGGGCTGACAATCTCTCTCCCCATGATTCCAGCCCAAAACATTACTCCACCTCCTCCTTGTTAGCGCCGTAGCCGTGTTTGCATGGGGTGTCCATCAACCAGCCATCCTCCACTCCATCCATCTGGACCATCGAGATCATTTCATGCATGATAATGCCCCGTCTCATGCTGCACATAACACATCTGCATCTCTGGCTGCTATGGGCATAAAAGGGGACAAACTTATGGTGTGGCACCCATGCTCCCCTGACCTCAACCCCATTGAGAACCTCTGGAGCATCATCAAAAGGAGTGTCTATGATGGCGGGAGGCAGTTCACATCTAAGCAACAGCTCTGGGAGGGTTTTCTGTCCTCATGCAAAACAATTAAAGCAGAAACCATCCAAAACCTGACAAATTCAATGGATTAGAGAGTTTAGAAGCTCCTTTCGAACAAGGGGTCCTATGTGCAAATGTAACATCACCTAGAATAAAGTTTTGAGTTGAAAACTGTTTGATTTCAGTTTGTAATAACCTGCCAATGCTTATAAACCAGGGATTGAAGCTTGAAGAGGACAATTTGCATATTCCAGGTGCCTTGTGGGAAAAGCGAAGAGTCTCCTTCAGCTAGAAGATCGTTGGGTACAGCCGGGACCAGCTGCTTGGAAATCATCGCCAAACCAGGGATTGAAGCTTGAAGAGGACAATTTGCATATTCCAGGTGCCTTCTGGGAAAAGCGAAGAGTCTCCTTTAGCTAGAAGATCATTGGGTACAGCCGGGACCCGCTGCTTAGAAAGCATCGCCAAACCAGGGATTGAAGCTTGAAGAGGACAATTTGCATATTCCAGGTGCCTTCTGGGAAAAGCGATGAGTCTCCTTCAGCTAGAAGATCGTTGGGTACAGACGGGACCAGCTGCTTGGAAAGCATCGCCAAACCAGGGATTGAAGCTTGAAGAGGACAATTTGCATATTCCAGGTGCCTTCTGGGAAAAGCGAAGAGTCTCCTTCAGCTAGAAGATCGTTGGGTACAGCCGGGACCAGCTGCTTGGAAAGCATCGCCAAACCGCGTGCCTAACGGCGCGCAAATTTGTTTAATTTGTTTATCCTAGGGTATCACAAGAAAGAAGACAGACATCAAGTCAGCAGGGACAAGGAGCAGCATGGCAGATGTGACAACCTACATGGTGAGCTGCAACATGTGCTACATGTTCACAGATCGACCAGAAGCTGAAACCAACTTCACCTGCCAGAAGTGTAGACTACTGCCTCTTTTAGAAGAAAAGGTGCGGGGGCTGGAAGAAAGAATTGCGACTTTAAAACTCATCAAGGAAAATGAAGACTTCCTGGACAGAACAGAAGCGTCACTACTGGTCACGGAAAGTGAAGGAAGCGTCAGAGAACCTCCAGAGGCAGACAAGTGGAGGCAAGTGACCAAAAGAAGCAAGAAGACCATGGAGACACCACCAACCACACAACTGAGAAACAGATTCCAAGGACTTGTGGAGGATGAAGATGGCACACCTAAGGATGAGAAACTACCAGCAAGCAAAAAAGAAAAGAGCACCCAGAAACACCCAGAAGCGACAAGAAAAAGGACAGCCAAGAAGGGAAGAAGAGTGGTGGTGGTGGGAGACTCACTACTGAGAGGAACAGAAGCAGCTATCTGCAGACCGGACATAACCGCAAGAGAAGTATGCTGCCTCCCAGGGGCTAAGATCAAGGATGTTACCGATAGGATACCGAAACTCATCAGTTCCAAGGATGTCCACCCATTTCTTCTGATACATGTTGGCACCAATGACACGGCAAAGAAGGACCTACCGACAATCTGCAAGGACTTTGAAGCATTGGGGAAGAAAGTAAATGAACTGGATGCGCAGGTAGTTTTTTCTTCTATCCTTCCAGTAGACGGGCATGGCGTCAGGAGATGGAACAGGATCCTTGATGTGAACAACTGGCTGAGACGATGGTGCAGACAACAAGGATTTGGATTCCTGGACCACGGTGTGAATTACCTCTATGACGGACTCCTTGCCAGAGACGGACTACACCTCAACAAACCCGGGAAACACACATTCGCCAGGAGACTCGCAACACTCATCAGGAGCGCGTTAAACTAGAAGAAGAGGGGATGGGAAGAAAAACGCCGGACACGAACATGCAACCAGAGAACATACTAATGAAAGATATGAAGTGCGACAAAGAAGTTCCAAGACAAGATACTTGGAAAGGAGGTAAGAAAATTTCTAATACAATCCACAGGGAGAAGATTGGAGCAAAACAAAATCGTGTAAACTGCATGCTAGCAAATGCCAGGAGCCTGACAAACAAGATGGATGAACTGGAAGCAGAAATATCTACAGGTAACTATGACATAGTGGGAATAACCGAGACATGGTTAGATGAAAGCTATGACTGGGCAGTTAACTTACAGGGTTACAGTCTGTTTAGAAGGGATCGAATAAGTCGGATAGGGGGTGGAGTCTGTCTATATGTAAAGATGTGTCTAAAGCCTACAATACGGGAGGATGTATGGGAGGGAAATGAGGAGGTCGAGTCCTTATGGGTGGAGATACATGGGGCAAAAAACAATAATAAAATTATCATAGGAGTCTGTTATAAACCACCAAATATAGCAGAAGCCACGGAAAGTCTATTAATGAGACAAATAGACGAAGTAGCAAAAAATAACGAGGTGATTATTATGGGGGACTTCAACTACCCCGATATAGACTGTGAAACCGAAAGCTGTAGATCTCAGAAAGGAAACAGGTTTCTGTCAATTATCAAAGACAATTATTTGTCACAACTTGTGCAGGAACCAACTAGGGGGACGGCCCTTTTAGACTTAATATTAACTAACAGGCCAGACAGAATAACTGAGGTGCAAGTCGGGGGGCACCTGGGAAATAGTGACCACAACATTATACAATTCCACATGTGCTTCAGTAGGGTGCCCAGCAAGGGAGTCACAAAAACACTGAACTTCAGGAGGGCAAAGTTTGATCAGCTAAGAGATGCCCTTCACCTTATAGACTGGGATAGTATCTTTAGTAATAGGAGCACGGATAGAAAATGGGAAATTTTCAAAACAGTCCTACATAGTCACTGTAGAAGGTACATACCTTATGGGAATAAAAGGGCTAGGAATAGGAGGAAGCCAATGTGGCTAAATAAGGAAGTCAAAAGGGCAATGAAAAACAAAAAAAAGTGCTTTCGGTAAACTTAAACAAGAAGGCAGCGAGGAAGCGCTAATATCTTATAGGGAAAAAAACAAAATCTGTAAGAAACAAATAAGAATAGCAAAAGAGGAGACAGAGAGACTAATTGCCAAGGAAAGTAAAATGAATCCCAAACTGTTCTTTAACTATATAAACAGTAAAAGGATTGAAACTGATGTAGTTGGCCCATTGAAAAATAACCTGGGTAAAATCATAGAGGGCGATGAGGGTAAAGCAAACCTACTCAATAGCTTCTTCTTCACTGTTTTCACAAAAGAAAACAATTTATCGGAGGAAATGCAGAGTGATAAAGTAAACCCTCCGCTAAATATCACCCACCTAACCCAGGAGGAAGTTCAGAAACGCCTAAGTAATATCAAAATAGACAAGTCACCAGGCCCAGATGGCATACACCCCCGGGTACTAAAAGAATTAAGTAATGTGATAGACAGGCCGCTGTATCTTATATTTAAGCACTCTTTATGGACAGGGACTGTCCCACTAGACTGGCGCCAAGCAAATGTGGTACCAATATTCAAAAAGGGGTCTAAAAGTGACCCTGGGAACTATAGACCAGTCAGCTTAACGTCTGTTGTGGGTAAATTGTTTGAAGGATTTCTTAGAGATGCTATTGTAGAATATCTTAATGGTAATAACTGTCTAACTCCATATCAACATGGATTCATGAGGGATCGCTCCTGCCAAACAAATCTGATCGCCTTCTACGAGGAGGTGAGCTCACAGCTGGACCGGGGAGAGTCAGTGGATGTTGTATACCTTGACTTCTCCAAAGCGTTTGATACCGTGCCACACAAAAGGTTGGTATATAAAATGAGAATGCTTGGTCTGGGGGATAATGTGTGCAAGTGGGTAAATAGCTGGCTGAGTGATAGAAAGCAGAGGGTGGTTATCAATGGAGTAAGCTCAGGGTGTGTCAGGGTTACTAGCGGGGTGCCTCAAGGGTCTGTCTTGGGCCCTACATTATTTAATATATTTATTAATGATCTAGTGGAAGGGTTGCATAGTAAAATAGCAATATTTGCAGATGATACTTAACTTTGTAAAGTAGTTAATACAGATGAGGATAGGGCACAGCTACAGGAGGATTTAGATAAATTGGGGAGTTGGGCCAAAAAAAGGCAAATGGGGTTCAATGCCGATAAATGTAAGGTCATGCACATGGGAAAGAAAAACAGCAGTCACCCATACATATTAAATGGGAAACCGTTGGGGAAATCTGACATGGAGAAGGACCTGGGCGTCTTGGTTAATAGCAAATTAAATTGGAGTGCCCAGTGTCAGGCAGCAGCTGCGAAGGCAAATAGAGTCATGGCATGCATCAGAAGAGGAATAGGGGCATATGATAAGAACATTGTTCTTCCTCTGTATAAAGCGCTGGTAAGGCCGCACTTAGAATATTGTGCACAGTTCTGGGCTCCGGTGCTCAGGAAAGACATATTGGAGCTAGAGAGGGTACAAAGGAGGGCGACTAAGGTAATAAAGGGAATGGAGGGACTAGAATACCCAGAGAGGTTGTCAAAATTAGGCCTATTTACGTTGGAAAAGAGAAGGCTTAGGGGAGACCTCATAAACATGTATAAATACATCAGGGGGCAGTACAGAGATCTCTCCCATGACCTGTTTATACCAAGGATGGTGACAAAGACGAGGGGGCACACTATGCGTCTGGAGGAAAGGAGGTTCCTGCACCAGCATAGAAGGGGATTCTTTACGGTCAGAGCCATGAGACTCTGGAACTCTCTGGGAGAGAAAGTGGTGATGTCCAACTCACTTAATGAGTTCAAGAGAGGCCTGGACGCCTTTCTTGAGAACAATAAAATTACATCTTATGCTTAGTTAATTAATCCAGGGATTTAATCTGACTGCCAGATTGGTGTCGGGAAGTGAATTTTTCCTCAATGATGTAAATTGGCCTATACCGCATGTTTTTTTTTTGCCTTCCCCTGGATCAACGCTGCGGAATAGCTGCAGTGCACAAGAAATAGGCTGAACTGGATGGACGCTTGTCTTTTTTCGGCCTTATAAACTATGTAACTATGTAACTATAATTTCAAAAATGACCATTTTTTTGTTATTTATTAAAATGAAAAGGTTGAAAACTCTGCTGTGCATAATAATTTGGAACATGCATTTTGAGTGTAGTTTGGGTTTTTTATTTTTTTAAAAATATACTGTTATCATAGGCAGTTTGTACAAAAACCTTTCAATTGTACTCTAATAGTTATTTGACTGGAAAATTACAATGACTGCAATTCATATAGGTAATTTGGGAAAATCTGAGAAAATATTATTTGCATAATAATTTGGAACACAGTGTATGTAACTTCTTCTGTGTCACTTATTTTACAAACGGAAGATATGATCAGATATGAAAACATAATAAAACTTCCAGAAATTTCCTGACTTGTAAGAGGAAGGTTACTGTTTCTCCATCTAGGTGATCATAATGCAAGCTTCTTGTAATTTTGTCACAAGTGAATAAAGCATGAACGAGATAATCATATTTATTGCCTTTCAGTTCCTATAAACTTGTCAAAGGAATGACGTGTTTTGTTCTGCAGAAATAGTTCTGCCCGTTCACCTTTCAAGGGAAGGTCACAGTCACTAAGCACATTGCCGCTAGGGTGATGATTTGTGGAACATGAAGAATAGAATGCCACAGATGATATTAAGATAATCATTCTTTTTTACAAATCCTTTCTCCCTTTCTCTGACTCTACGACAACTTTTGTACCTTCCAAATAATTAGGGAGCTGAATGCTCCTGCCAATGAAGTGAAATGAGAAGTCAATTCTTTGTGACTTTTCTATTTTTGTATTGATGGAAAGGCCCTTCCAAACAAAGGCAATTCACCAGGAAAATGTATTCAGTGAGGATTTAGTGCTTCATTAATGCCAATCTCAATTTTGAAGGAAACGTAGCCCAATGTTAAACTCCTATCAGAGCAGTTCCTTTCTTTGACATTTCATTGTATTTAGTTCATTTATCACAATGGACATCCATCACCGATCAATAGCATAGTTGATAAATGTCTAACAAATTGGAACCCCACTACTAGATCACTATGTTGGGGTCCAGAGCATGAGCAAAGTCACAACATTCAACATTTATGGGTTTGATGCAACAACCAAGCACTGTATTTGTCTTCCTTAAACAATGTATTTGGCTTCTTCTCCTGTTTCTCCATTTCTTTTGGAGTGACATAGTGTCTTAAGAGTGTATCTTAGCTTGCTCCTAACTTTAACTATATTTTATACATTTACATAACCCATAATAATAAGGTTTTTGTATTTTTGAATTTTTTTATTTATATATTTGTGGCAGTACTTGTGATCCTTAAAATTGATTTTTGATTGTCTCATGTACACATTGAAGCCTTTCCCAATACACTCAGCCACTAATGGGCAATATATGGAATGGTTGCTAGGAATGCATGCAGCCCCCTTGATACTATTGATGGAAGGTGGAAACTACTGAATATACAAATTGATAAATGTCATTCATGGGAAAGCCCTTTATGATCTACTTATCGTTTCTATTCAGCTGACTAAGGTAGATACAAAAATCATTGTACAAAAGTGCATAGTTACAGCCTCTAAGGGTATGTGCACTCGTTGAGTATTTTGTGTGCAGAAATTTCTGCACCATTTCTGCATCTTTTGGCAGGAAAACGCAGCCTCAAAAACATTACGTTTTGCCCCATTTTTGCCTGCGTTTTGCAGTGCTTTCAATGGGTGAAAAAGGCAGGCAATAATGCACAGAGAATTGACATGCTGATTATTTTCTGCACTAAATCTGCTAGTCAAAAATACTCATTGTCTGCATGATACTTCAGGTTTCTCATTCACTTTGCTGGCATCAGGTTTTGCTTCACATTTTGAGGCAAAAACGCAACGTGTGCACATGGGCTCAGGGTATGTGCCTACGATCCGGACGTATCAGCGCTTTGGAAGCAGCATATTTTTGCTGCGTCCAAAACGCTGCATTCTATTTCACGCAGGTAAAATCTCATGTGTTCACTGGATCATGCAGATTTACCACATTCAATACATTCTAGTGGTCAAATTTCTGTTGCGGAGACTAGCGACTCCACAAGAGAAATTGACATGCTGCTGTCCTGACAGACGCGCCGCATGTTGGTGTCCTCAGGTGATCTACAGCCTCAGATGCACGCATAGTGGAATTGGGATTTCTAGAACTCCCATCCACTAAGCTGTAACATCTGGCCGCTGCAGGTTTGACGCTGCATAAACATGTAGCTTCAAACCCGCAGCATTTCCTGATCGTGGGCACATACCCTAATAGTTTGCCTGCCTAGTCAGCAGCAGTATGACAAAGGACGTAATGACTGTACTTTTGAGACAAAACAGTCACTTGGAGTTTTTCACAACTTGAGCATGAGCACTCCACTGCGAAACTGCTCTACTTTTTAACACTCAGGCAGTTAGGGCTCTCTACATTTCTTGCCTTTAGTCGGTACACGTCTAAAGTCCTCACTCTTCACCTGTGCTGTCATTTTGTCCATTGGCTTTGTCCCTGACAGGATGCATTGACTTTTGTGCAGATTACGCTACCCTCAACAGCAGCAAAAACAGAGACAGTTGCTTATTCCAATCAAGCAGTCCACTTTGCTCCTTTAAAGAGGTTATCTGAGACTTTCATTTTTTCCCAATGGGGCTAAGAACTTACCAGCAGATAGTTGATAACTAACTATCTGTTCTGCCCAGCGACAATCTCTTCCAACTGTACCGCTTTCTGTGTCATCAAATCGACAGAGCAGTTCCTTCTCTTTCTCTCTGCTCTGTTGACGGTACATCACTGCCAATGTCATGCTGACTGATAGCCAGCTTCCCACTGCCTAACTGCAGTCTGTAGTGTCACTCGCCTTCATTCTCCCTGTTGTGCTCAAGACACTTCTGGTGCCTCTCTCTAGGGTGGCAAATTTTGGCTTATTGGTGGATGCATCTTTGGTGTAGTCATATACTTCAAAGCTCCCATCTGCAAAGGCACCTTCACTTACTCGCAGGCATAAGCCTCAATGCCCCCTGTTCTTTTATGTGTGTTAGTTTTTCTACACCCGGAACTCTCTTAGGATATCTGACTTCCTTAAACTCTTCTGTCGCCCTCTCTATGTGTGTGGGGAGTTCATCACTTGGAAAATTGCACACACATCCGCTTCCTAGCTGATGTTGATGCAGGTTATCTCTAATTACATGACAGCGTCTGTCGGCTTCTCCATCTCCTACTGGTGTTTATATATCTTGTTATGCAAAGGAAAGATACTTACTAATATATATTAATCCTTTACCCCACGTTAACCCTTGAACCAGCTGTTTGACTAGCAAGACTTGACACCTCAGACCTCACTAGTCACCAAGGGTTGCCAACTTGACTTTTTATTTTTTCTGTATGGCTTATAAAAAAAATCACGGGCAGACAATATTATTTACGAACACATTGGAAAAACATAATAAATCAGTATGATTATAAGTGAAACATGTCTACAACCTATAATTCTGATATCTAGACATCAGCTGCATTTACTGTAAAATGTAAAATGATGATAATTACAGTCATAATAATCTGTTTAAGTATCTTGAGCATTAAAAAAATCTCAGATGCCTTAAAAAAATTTTACGGACTGGGCAAAAAAATGCCCTATTTTTATGGAATATTCTGGAATTTCTGGACTGTAGCAACCCTGCTAATCACCCAAATACACTGTTAGACATTCTGACTAGGGCTCTCTCTGCCAGGTGCCACCTAATTCAACTGCACGTTGTCATACTATAGCATAATATAATATATTTCTATTGTAATAACATAAATATATGGCGATATGCCAACATGTTTAGAACGAAAAAGGATATGCCATTCTTTGGGATCAGCTCAACATGGACAGGTGTCTCAACGCTCGAACTGTTGGATTTCTCTGCAAAAGGTTGGTGGAACAGATTTCAACCCCTTTT
Source organism: Phyllobates terribilis (assembly GCF_046119375.1). NCBI lineage: Eukaryota > Metazoa > Chordata > Amphibia > Anura > Dendrobatidae > Phyllobates > Phyllobates terribilis. Next base: position 341,731,231 of record NW_027362762.1, on the reverse strand, counting down.
AATATGTGTTTGTTTTTTAAATTGTAACAATTTTATAATTTTTATAAAGTTTTCTTGGTAGTAAAATGATACATTCCAATGCATTAGTACTTTGTCTCGGTGTGTTAAAGCTTGTTAGATGCTCCATGTGTACATATTTTGTATCTGATATTTTAGCATCACATTCATAGATGACTAGTTTCAAATTAATTGAAACCACTTTCAAAGCAATTCTCACTTTATTGGAATATATTTCTAAATGCAAACATTTGACGGTAAGATCTAATTTGCCTTGTCACACATTTGACTACCTTTTTTCAACAGTATAGGAAGGAAATTGTGCTCTCAACAAATGTATCATTAGAACAAATCCCTATAGGATAAGTCATTTTAATTCTAAAGATAGAAATAATGGATAATACCACATTTCATAAAGTACCTAATGTGTTATTTAATTTAATGCACCGACATTCCCGGTGGTCTCCTGTCTCCATCAAAAAAAGGTGCACAGCATTAACCCTTCTATTTCCAACAAAAAAGATGAATTTTCTAAAGATTGGAATTAGGTTAGTTTAAAATGGGTGATTATTATGTAATGGTAACTGATATGAAGGCACAATATTATACTAGACAGGTTTGATGGCCTGTCAAGAAAAGACAGCCTTGAGACTGAGGAGTGCTGCTTACAAAAGCACAGTTCAGTTGCTTACTTTAAAGAAATACATATGGGAAGCTTTAAAAAATAGAGTTGCCTCTAAGGAAGACTCATGCATCTTAAAGTACTGTATTCAGGTGGGTATGAATGCTATAGGAAGACTTCAAGTGGGATTAGCATAAATTAGCAGCAGTTAAGTACGCTGGGTGTCAGAGGTGAGTGATAGCACCTTCACTAAAATGTAAACAGAATGAGATGAGTAATGAATCCAGTGTCTGTATTTAAGCCATTTCTTCTTAATTCATGCTCTATTTAAATGTATAACATCTAACATTTCTGGATACTAGAGGAAATTTTCTTTGAGAGCTCATACATATGGAACCCTTCTATTACATGTTTGATAATTGTTAGAACTCACAGGTGTTCTGGGACACCGTCTAATATATATGCTGAAGCTGTAACTGTATATAGTTGGGGCAAAAATTCAGTTTGGCTCCCCCTCTTATACATAGCTTAGGTAGTTTGAGTAGTCATCATGTGACCTCTCTTATTTAGTTTGCATACTTAGTCATGTTCTGACAAGCAGCTCTTCCTAATTTTCTCAATGTTAAGTGAAAAACTATGATTTTTGCTTCCTGGAGAGAAGCAGGAAGAGAAGCTTGTTGGTACCTGACAGTAAATATGAAAATCATATATACGAATGGTCATTTCATGACCGCTGTAACCTGCAAGAAGAGCCGAATCCTAACAATGATTATATTACACGCTGTTAGGATTGGGCATGCTACAGTGTTTCACTTTATAATTAATGATCCTAACATAAATACTGATGTAGTAACCTTAACTTGTCTGACAGCACAATGATATGTTAAGATGTATTCTGTTATCTGACAAATTATGGATTGTTACATGTGTACAAGATCAGAATCAATAAAAGTGCATGGATACATCACCAGAACCACCAACAGTACAGAGAAACATGACCAGAATGACCGACAGTACATGAATACGTCACCAGAATCACCAAGAGTACAGAAATGCAACATCACCATAACCACAGACAGTACAGAAGTACAGCATCACAAGACCATCAGTACAGAAATACATAATCAGAACTACAATCATCACAGCATACATACAGCAACACCAGGACTATTATCAGTACATGAATACATTACTAGAACCACCATCCGTACAGCCAACCATAACCAACAAAATTACAGAAATACTTCCCAGAATCACCATCAATACAGGAATATATAACCAGAACCACCATCAATACATGAATACATCAGCAAACTTAGTACAGCACTCAATTGTAGTGTCAGGTCAGCCACATATACAACTATTTCACATAAACATTCAACTCCCAACAAATCTTTAACAATGGCAAGGACATACTGGGAGTTCTTGTTAACAGACATCATCAGACTACAGACCATACAGGAACCGCAGTACTGATGACAGTATCACAAATAAACATTTACATCCAGGTACTTTATAGATGACATTATCTCTAATTGGAGTCGTTCTCTTTTTTTCTTTTCTATCTTGTCCAGATGCTATCATGTCTTTTCACATCCACAGTTTGTATCTGCTGACTTCCAGCTTCTCTGGTCTTCTGCAGTGCATTCTGACATGGTGCCCTTAAAAATAACAGTGTCATTATAATGCTCCTGAATAAAAATATCTTCCCTATGCTATTCCTCTGAACAATTGCCCCTCACTGTGCTTCCTGCACAAAATATGACCCTCATACTGTTCCTCTAATGGCACATGGCCTCCACACTGTCCTCTTCTTTCTATACTGGGCCACCTCTTTACACTGTCCCCGCACTCTGTGCCGTGTTACTCCTATACTGCACAGTCTCTACTCTGTTCATCCTCCTATACTGCCCAGTCTCTTTACTGCACCCTCCATACTACATCCTTTTTATGGTGCCCTCACACTGTCTTCCCATACTGTCCCCTTTCTATACTGCCCCCTCATGATATCTAGTCTTTATACTGTGCCTTCTCACACTTTATTCCCCCCATATTGTGCCCTCACATTTGTCTCCCCTATACTGTCCGCTCACACGATTCCTTCCATACTGCCTCCTCACACTATTTCCTCATACTGTCTCCTAACACTATTCACCTCAATGCTGTCCTCTCACACTATTCCCCTCAAACTGTCCTCTCAAACTATTCCTCCCATACTGTGTACTCACACTCTTCTCCCATACTGTCTCCTAAAACTATTCCCCTCCATACTGTCCCCTCACACTATTCCCTCTACACTGTCCCCTTACACTATTCCTCCATACTGTCCCCTCACACTTCCCCCCATATTGTCTACTCACTTCCCCCCTACTGCTCCTTCACACTTTTCCCCCATACTGTCCCCTCACACTTGCCCTATCCTGTCGCTTCACACTTCTCTCCCCATACTGTCCCCTCTCTATACTGACCCCTCACACAATCTAGTTTTTATTCTGTGCCTCCTCACACTTTACTCCCCCATATTGTCCCCTCACACTTGTCTCCCCTATACTGTCCCCTCACACTATTCCTCCCATACTGTTGCCTCACATTATTGCCTCATATTGTCTCCTAGCGCTATTCACCTCAATGCTGTCCTCTCTCACTATTCCCTCCATACTGTTCGCTCACACTATTCCTCCTATGCTGTCTACTCACACTATTCCCCCATACTGTATCCTAAAAATATTTCCCTCCATACTGTCCTCTCACTATTCGCTCCATACTGTCCTCTCACACTGTTCCTCCATACTGTCACCTCAGTTGTTTCTTCTTTTCGCAATTTTGACACATTTGCCATTTTTGTCCCTGTTTTTCAGTACATTATATGGTAAAATTAATGCTGTCAGTCAAAACCACAACTTGTCCCACAAAAAACAAGTCATAGAGTGGGTGCCACGAGTGTCAGCACCTTCTGTGATGTCCATATACCCTTATAGATCATGTTGAGATTATTGTGATGAGACAATCCTTTTTAGAATACGTGCTTAGCATAGTAGAAAATAGTAAAATATGGTTTATTCTAATCCAGAAAACATCTCTCTCTCTACTGTTTGTATGATATTGGTTGAGTAAAGGAGCTTGAATAAAAGCAGATGGGTGACTAGTCTTAGATCATGATGATACCTATTTTCATGTGATTAGTCCAAAGTAATTTGAAACTGTAGAGAAAAACAAAATGCATGCAATAATTAGAAAACTGAGTAAGGCGACATTCAGATGTCAGATTTTCACGTATGCGTTCCAACCTTGATTTTCACGGATCGAACACATACCCATTATAGTCTCTGGTGCTGTTCTCATGTCTGTGTTCTTTTGTGGGCAGTGTGTCCATGAAAAAATCATGGAGACGTTTGCGGTATTTAGAGGCATCACAGCTGAAAAATATCAATACAAGTCTATGGACAGCACAAGGATGGCATCAGTGTGTGCAGTCCCTGCGCTGTCCACAATTAACACTGTAATAGATAGGAGAAGCTTTGTAATTTATTTATCAGTTTCATCACTGACACCGACCAAACACTGATGATAAAAAACGGACACATTGACCAAGCATTATTGAAAATTTGATCAAAAACACTGACAATTGGACCATTTTTTTGCTTATGTGAATGACGGTACATTTAGTACATTTAGCTTAAAATTCAGATTCAATGATGTAATAAGAGTTATCTTATTTTACAGTCTTGGAAATTTGATTTTAGATTTTTTATGTTTCTGAAAAGGCTGTACAGAACACATACTGATTTATTAAAGCTTGTTTTATATTAATATCACAGAACGGTACATAACATGTCTCTGTTGCTGCCAACTCTATTCTAATCAACTGCTGAATGCATCTCTAAAAACTTCATTACATTCAGCCACATACCATTCAAAGTAAAGTTCACTGGTCAGTAAGGTTCTACTACTGCAGAAACTCCAGCTGTGCTACAATTAATGCAGGGCTATTGGTAGTTTAGGTCAGGGTCTCAGCTTTTCAAACTCCATTGATTTTTATGGCTACTAAACTCTACATTGAAACTTGAAGGAGGAACGTTGCAATGAAATGAAGAAGGATTTAGTAACGTAATTGTATAAAGTCCTTAATAGCCTGCTTGCTCCAGATGTGCTGTTCTTCAAAAGTTTAAAGGTTGCTACTGATTTTACATTTTCTGCTTTGGCTGCTTCAGTTTCAAAAGAAAGAGTAACATTAAAAAGTTTCAAAGCCAACATATAGGTTTCCTGCCTGTATTTAATTACCAGATAAAGGCTTGTATCAGAAGTCTGCTTAACAATTTCCCATCAAAAAAGACCACCAGTATAGTCACTTCCTTCCGTTGCAAGTTTTTTTTAAATGTTTGGCTTTAAAAATTATAAAAATGACAAATATATAAAAAAACAAAGTGTCATGATAATAAGTGTAATATTTTTAACAATAATACAGCCATTAATAGTTTATTTTATCACTTTGTTAGAAGTAAAGATAACATTATTTTAAGGGGTTTTAGGTTGTTCACAAAATAAGGAGCTGTTAGTAAAAAGGGAAATTACATCTTTGGCAACCCTGATGCATCTAAATACTTTATCCTCTAGTTATTGGCATACCACTAATCAGGGGCATGCATTTAAGTCATGGGGCCCCATAGCAGAAGTCCTAATTGCCCCCCCCCAAAAACAACAACAAACAAACTATTATTTGTCGAGGTCACAGAAGAGCTTATCTCACAATTTTGCAACCTTTATGAAGTAATTTTGCTTCTATTGAAGCCCATTTAGTGTTCCCATGTATGATGATACGCTCTTTATGGCCCCTATAAAGCATGATGCCAACAAAAGTGCCCCCCAAACACAGTATGTTATCCCCACAGTGACTTCTTCTCGAATACTCTCCACACACAGTGTGATGAACCTACAGTTCACCACACAGTATGATAGCCCCACGGTCATCCATACACAGTATGATGGCCCTGACACAGCCCTCCACACAATATAATGGCCTCCACACAGCCCTTAATACAATGGAATGGCCCTCCATACAGTATAATTGCTTCTACACAGTATGATGACCCCATACAACCCTCCACACAGTATGATGGACTCCATACAACTCTCCACACAGTATGATGGACCCCACACAAACCTCTTCACTGTATAAAGGCCCCCACTAGCCTTCGAAACAGTATAATGGCCCCACACATAGATCCCAAACAGTATAATGGCCCTCCACATAGCCCTCAAAACAGTACAATGACCCCTCACAAAGCCCTCCAAAAAGTATAATGGCCCATCATATAACCCTTCAAACAGTATAAAGGCCCCTCACAAGACCTCTAAATAGTGTAATGACCCCCAAATAGCCATCTAAACAGTATAATTGGCCCCCACATAGCACTCCAAACAGTATAATTGGAACACGCATTGCCTTTCAAACAGTACAATTGGCCCCTACATAGTCCTGCAACAGTATAATGACCCCCAAAAAGCACTCCAAGCAGTATACTGGCCCCCTATAGCCATTCAAACAGTATAATTTGCTCCCACATAGCCCTCGAAACAATAGAATTAGCCCCCACATAGCCTTTCAAATAGTATAATTGGTCCCCACATAGACTTTCAAATAGTATAATTGGCCTACACATAGACTTTCAAACAGTATAATGACCCCCACATTGCCCTCCAAATAGTATAATGGCCACCACACTGCCCTCCAAACAGTATAATGGCAAGCCACATAGCCCTCCAAACAGTATAATGATCCCAACACTGCCCACCAAACAGTATAATGGCCACCACGCTGTATAATGACCAACCACATAGCCCTCCAAACAGTATAATGGTCCCCGACAAAGCCCTCCATATACAGTGCATTGTGAAAGTATTTGGCCCCCTTGAACTTTTCTACCTTTTGCCACATTTCTGGATTCAAACATAAAGATCTAAAATTCTAATTATTTGGGAAGAATCAACAACAAGTGGACACAATCGTGAAGTGGAACAAAATTTATTGGATATTTTAAACTTTTTTAACAAATTAAAAACTGAAAAGTGAGGCGTGCAATATTATTCGGCCCCTTTACTTTCAGTGCAGCTCACTCCAGAAGTTCAGTGAGGATCTCTGAATGATCCAATGTTGTCCTAAATGACTGGTAATGATAAATAGAATCCACCTGTGTGTAATCAAGTCTCCGTATAAATGCACCTGTTCTGTGATAGTCTCAGGGTTCTGTTTCAAGTGCAGAGAGCATCATGAAAACCAAGGAACACACCAGGCAGGTCCAAGATACTGTTGAGGCAAAGTTTAAAGCTGGATTTGGATACAAAAAGATTTCCCAAGTTTTAAACATCTCAAGGAGCAGTGTGCAAGTGATCATATTGAAATGGATGGAGTATCAGACCACTGCAAATCTACCAAGACCCGGCCGTCCCTCTAAACTTTCATCTCGAACAAGGAGAAGACTGATCAGAGATGCAGCCAAAAGGCCCATGATCACTCTGGATGAACTGCAGAGATCTACAGCTGAGGTGGGAGAGTCTGTCCATAGGACAACAATCAGTCGTACACTGCACAAATCTGGCCTTTATGGAAGAGTGGCAAGAAGAAAGCCATTTCTCAAAGATATCCATAAAAAGTCTCGTTTGAAGTTTGCCACAAGCCACCTGAGAGACACACCAAACATGTGGAATAAGGTGCTCTGGTCAGATGAAACCAAAATCGAACTTTTTGGCCACAATGCACAGCTATATGTTTTGCGTAAAAGCAACACAGCTCATCACCCTCAAAACACCATCCCCACTGTCAAACATGGTGGTGGCAGCATCATCGTTTGGGCCTGCTTTTCTTCAGCAGGGACAGGGAAGATGGTTAAAATTGATGGGAAGATGGACGGAGACAAATACAGGACCATTCTGGAAGAAAACCTGTTGGAGTCTGCAAAAGACCTGAGACTGTGACGGAGATTTATCTTCCAACAAGACAACGAACCCAAACATAAAGCAAAATGGTTCAAAAATGGTTAAAAAATAAACGTATCCAGGTGTTAGAATGGCCAAATCAAAGTCCAGACCTGAATCCAATCGAGAATCTGTGGAAAAAGCTGAAAACTGCTGTTCATAAACGCCCTCCATCCAACGTCAATGAGCTCGAGCTGTTTTGCAAGGAAGAATGGGCAACAATTTCAGCCTCTCGATGTGCAAAACTGATAGAGGCATTACCCAAGCGACTTGCAGCTGTAATCGCAGCAAAAGGTGGCGCTACAAAATATTAACTCAAGGGGGCCGAATAATATTGCACGTCCCACTTTTCAGTTTTTAATTTGTTAAAAAAGTTTAAAATATCCAATAAATTTCATTCCACTTCACGATTGTGTCCCACTTGTTGTTGATTCTTCCCCCAAAAATTAGAATTTTATATCTTTATGTTTGAAGCTAGAAATGTGGCAAAAGTTAGAAAAATTCAAGGGGGCCAAATACTTTCACAATGCACTGTAGTTTAATGACCACCACATAGATTCTCCAAATAGTATTGTGCCCCCACATAGCCCTCCACATAGTATAATGACCCCCAAAATAACCTTCCAAATAGTGTAATGGCCCCCAACATTGTCCTCCAAACAGTATAATGACTACCACAATGTAAACATTGATTAAAAAACAAACAAACTCACCTCTACCCGTTCCCTTGCTGCTCCGGTCTGTGCAGCGTGTGGTCTGAAGCTCTGCACAATGGGTGTGATGTAGTGACATCATTACGCTCACTGCGCTGAGATGTCAGAGCTCAGACACACAGGGAGAATAATGGAGGAAGAGCTGACGACTCCCTGTCCCATCATTGTTTTCAACAGCATCTGCATCCAGGATGCAGATTCTATTAAAAGTTTGATGCCGGGTTAAGAAGCCTAGTGCCAGAGACCCCATAGCAACTGCCAATAATGGAGGAAGACCACAGTGCTGCTAATGGAGGAAGACTCTGCAGACATTACTCGGTAGCTGACAAAGATGTTAGTCTGTAAGTGTCACTCTAGTGTGCCATCCTTTGTCATCTGCCAAACTCTGCTGCAACTGTCTATGCTCAAGCTGATGCACCTCAGTAGTTCATAGGAAATTTGCTAAGATCTGCTTCTGGCTGTAGTACATTGTACACTGTCAATGCGCCAGAAAAGCAAATGAATCCCTGTTATGAAGTGGCGTACATTTACACTGTAATTTATGCTAGGTTCAGTGTAAACTTTATTGTGTCTTTTGAGCACTATATGCACCCCCAACACCCAAACACCACCTTAAAAACTGGCACAATTCACTTAACGTGGTTGTCCCTTGGAGCTAAAGTCTGCAGTCACTTTATGTAAGTACTGACTGCTGAATCGTGACAGTGTGCGATGCCCTTTTATGATTCCCTGGTATTCATGGTTTGGCCACATGCCAACTAGACACGTTCAGTTGCTCTCAGTGGAAATGAAGCCAGGTGTGTCTAGTTGGAACAAAACCACAAATATGCAAATTGCAAACATGTGGTCACATGACCACCCACTAGCCTGTCAAATAGCAGGAAATCATGACAGAGCATACTGCACTGTGTCACAATTTGGCAGTCTTTAGTCACACAGAGAAACTGCAGGCTTATGTCCCAAGCCTGGGCAATCCCTTTAATAAAAGTTCTCCATATGAGCACCACTTCAGTGTATCAAACACTATTGTCTGTCTGCTTTTAGCCACATGGCTATGGAGTACGAGTATAGGTGAGATCCCACTAGAAGTAACTACTGTGCCAATGCTTTCCTTTAAGTATGTTTAAAATGCCTTTCTTTAGCAGGTGCAGTGTAACTAGTCAGGTCATCCTTTTTGGCCAATCATTCGAGAGACATGCTCATAAATGTATACAACATGATGTCTTGTGACCTCCTAATTTTTGGAGTGCATAACACCATAACTTTCTTTTATTAGTGTTCTTTCAGTTAACTACACTCATGTCAAGAAAAGCATGACAATTTTCTGTTAAGAATGAGACAGGTCCTTAATGATCAGTGTGATCATAACTATGATTAGGATTTTTCAGAATATTTAAAGGGGTTTTCCACCTTAGCTTTACTTTTACAAATGTGTCGAGGACATGAATTTGTGGCACATATTAATAAGTATTATGGATCTTCCTCCTGCACTTGTTAGTACTGCTTTTCTCACAGACTGCACAGCTCTCCAGTGTACATAATGGCCGCTGATGCACCAGCCTCCTCCAATTGAAAAACCCTGTTCATGGGAAAGCTGGTCACATGCTTCTCCTTCATTGCAGACATTTTGAGAGCCGCCTTACTGTAGTCTGTGATGAAGGCTGCAATAACAAATGCAGGAGACTTTTTAATACTTATAGGTTAGTAAGTGCCTAACATATTAGTAAAAAATAAAGATAAAGTAGACAACCCCTGCAACCAAGTTTTAATATGAATAATACTGTAAAATAAACCAAATTGTAATACACGTACCTAATATTTATGTGCAGTTCCTAATGCCACCAGCACCTACCTTTCCTTTATGTTCATCATCTATAAGTGCTAATACAACATCTCTTTTTCGCAGTACAAGGTGTTGTTTTTATTGTTACCATTTTGGGGCATTTTTTTGGGATTCAAACAGCATTTTAATAGTTTTTTATTCCTTTCTTTGGTAGGGAATTCGTCCATCGTCATCCTTTTTGGGAGGAAATTCTGACACTGTCTTTCATTTATTAACAGATGTTAAGCTTTAATAAACGGCAGCCATTTTGAATCCCCTAATTGGCACAACAGGATTGGCTCATGGAGGGGGCAATGGAGTGACAGTGGGAGCACTCCACCACTGTCTGAGCACTTAGATATGCTGTCATTATTGCCTATTAGTTATATGGCTGTGATTATAGCCAATTCTAATCCCAGCCATTGCAGCAGGTGCTCGGCTGCGCATTGCAGACATCTTCCAGTGAATCCCATACATATTGTGCAAGCTTAGCTCCTGGGCCCAAGCTTAAAATGTATGGTAGCAAACAATGTACCGTGGTTCACCTGAACGAAAGCACAAAGACTATGCTTACATTACTGTTCAGACCCTATGTGGGGAGTATATAAAAGGAAAAACAGTGTCCAATCCAGGGTGTTCAAGGTATCAAAATTGTAGTTTATTCCGCCAGATTACAACATTTCGACTGTTCTCCGGTCTTTAACAAGTGGACATTTCTATGTATGGAGTGTCACAATTTTGAAAACAAGAAAGTGCAATTAGTCAAACAAGTAGTCAGCGCAATTCTTGGATTTAAAATAATAGAATCTTCAATGTAATTTTGATGGATTCCATTATTAGCCCTTTGTTCATGGTTTGGATCCATTTGGATCATTGATTGATATTGCACATAATGGCTTTCATTGTAAATTGAAGCCAGAATGAACATGGCCTTAGGCTGTAAAATAGATTATGCTGATTACCTGTCTTTATTTTTACTTATCCAGAAAACATGTAATATAATTAACATTATGGATTATTTTAGTTTTTTTACTGACAGTTTAGCTGATATATCTATAAATGGTGTATATTGATAAGGAGTCTTAAACATTAGTACCTTAAAAGGATACCTACTGTACATCTACTTTGGGATATATGTATATATGTATTTTCTTTTAAATAGACCGGAATTCACAACCCTAGTTTCTTCATTCCATTGCCTATCATCATGCAAATAATGCAAGGAAGTGGTTTTGTTAGCTTTGTTAGCTTGTTTTAACACCTGCAAGTCCTTGAGGCACTGGAGAGGATTAGAAAAACAGTGTTGTATAGCAAAGCATGAAACTGAGATCCAGTATATCCTTGTAATTTGATGCCATGTATTTTGGCAATGGCTTTTACTGTTTTGAATTTTTTTTTGTAACTTCACTTAAAGTTTCACTTTACTGTGCAGAAATAAGAATTAGAATTAATGCCTTCCTTTGCCCAGAGAGTAGCATATTTAAACGCATCACTATCTTTGCATTAGTACCTAAATTCATATGTGATTTTTGTGTATGTAGATTTTTAAATCATCTAGCTTTTTTTCTAAATATTAAGTTATCTCTCTCTATAGGATAGGTTAGGAGGTAACTTGCTGATCACTTGGGGTCCACCCTTGACTGTTATAAATGGCCCACCCTGTATACTTAATAAAGGAGGATAGTATGTAATAATAGACAGTGCTATGCTTAATAAGAGAGGACAATATGTAATAATGGGACGACATAATACATCAGAGAGGATGCTATGTAATAAAGGATGGTGATATACACTCCTGTGAAAAATTAAAGCATCAATACTTCCAAATTCATTTTAAAATCGAAACAATGGTGGGATTGAAACAAAAGTTTGCATGGCTGTAGGCCAGACCCTGAATTTATTTATCTAGAAATTGTTTTGCTGTTTTCAAATCAATTCTAGGGGCTGCAACCCTCTAAACACCCCAAATTAGAAAGTGGCTAGAACAATTCCAAAGAAATCGACTTTTCTCTGAAACTGTCAAATGGATTGTTTTGAAAATCTCGTCAGTGATGGTCGATTGCCTATCATTTGTGATCCTGTCAAGTTCAACTGCCTATGATAAAACTACCCCTGCGGTGCACCCCTAAACTCAAACCCTCCCCAAAGGGTTGAAAATGGGGCGATAATGATAACCTTGGTTGACTCAGTATGCTTTCAAAGGCACCCAAAAATGTCTGGAAGCTTGTCAAGAAATTGCATCCAAAAGAAAGCAAAAAAAAAGCCAGATTAATGTTTGCAAATGCACACAGGAACAAAGACCTTCATTTTTGGAGACATGTCCTGTGGTCTGATGAAACTAAAATTGAACATTTTGGGCATAATGACCATCGTTACTTTTGGAGGAAAAAGGGAGAAGTTTGAAAGCCTAAGAACACCATCCCAACTGTGAAACACGGGGGTGGCAGCATCATGTTGTGGGGTTGTTTTGCTGCAGGAGGGACTGGTGCACTTCACAAAATAGATGGCATCATGAGAAAAGAAGATTATGTGGCAATACAGAAGCAACATTGCAAGACATCAGCTAGGAAGTTAAAACTTGGGCGGAAATGGGTCTTCCAAATGGACAATGTCCCAAAGCATACTGCCAAAATGGTAACAAAGTGGCTTAAAGATAACAAAGTCAATGTTTTGGAGTGGCCATCACAAAGCCCTGATCTCAATCCTATTGAAAATTTATGGGCAAAGCTGAAAATGCAGGTGTGAGCAAGGCGACCTACAGACCTAGATCAGTTACACCAGTTTTGTCAGGACTCAGGAGGAATGGGCCCAAATTCCCACCAACTATTGTGAGAAGCTTGTGGAAGGATATCCCAAATGTTTGACCCAAGTCATTCAGTTTAACCCCTTAACGACAGTCGTAACGCATTTTTACGGCGGTCATTAAGGGTACTTATTCCACAGCGTCGTTAAAAAGTGGCACTGCGGAATAAGTGAATAGTGCAATAGTGTAAATCACAGCTGACACCCTGCAGTATCGGCCCCGGCCGGTCTCGATGCCGATTGGGGCCGATTAACTCCTTAAATACTGCTGTCAATCATGACAGCAGTATTTAAGCTGTTACAAGGGGGTCTTGCAACCCCCTTAGTAACTATTGGACCCCCGCGATGAGAATCGCTGGTCCCGATGGTTTTCATGGCACCCTGAGATCATGTAATGATCCTAAGGTATGGTGGCCTGTGAGATCCAGCAATAAGCTGGATTTCACAGGCAGAGTCAGTGAGTCACACATGACTCACGGACAAGTCTCATGCACTGCAGTACAGAGGTACTGCAGAGTATGAGACAAACAATAAAAGTGAGAATTCCACATGTCCCATAGTGGGACTTAGTCAAAAAGTGAAATAAAATATGTAAAAAAAATACACAAAAAAGTACACACAAATTACTAAAATCCGTTTCGTCGCTCAAAACGCAGCGTTTCTGATAAAACAAAAATAAACGAAAAAACTTACACATAATTGCTATCGCCGCATCCAGAACGACCCGCTCTATAAAACTATCACTTTATTTAGTTCGTTTGGCAAATGTAATAAAAAAAATAAATAAAAAAACACGCCGAAAATGACTTTTTCATCATATTGACTCACAAAAAAGTGAATAAAAAGCGATCAAAGAGTCGTACGTGAAAAAAATTATATGAATAAAAACGCCAAACCGTCCCGCAAAAAACAGCATGGCTCATTCGGCAAAAAAAAAGTTACAGCTCTCAGAATGTGATGATGCAAAACCAAGTTTTTTTTTTGTAAAATACTGTTTTTAGTCTGTAAAAATAGCAAAGCATAAAAAAAATCTAAATCTGGTATCGCTGTAATCGTACCGACCCGACGGACAAATCGGTCTTATCACTTTTACCGCGTGGCGAACGGCGCAAAGAATAAAAAGTAAAAACAATAACTGAAATGCTGGGTTTTGTTCATTCTGTGTCTGAGAAATCTGAATAAAAAGCGATCAAAAATCAACTATGTGCCCAAAAATGGGGAAGAGGGTGCCATGCATACGAGGATGAGGGGTGCCAAGCATATCAGGATGAGGGATACCAAGCATACCAGGATGAGGGGTGCCAAGCATACCAGGATGAAGTGTGCCATGCATACCAGGATGAGGGGTGCCAAGCATACCAGGATGAGTGGTGTCATGCATATCAAGATGAGGGAGGCGAGTGCCATGCTTACCAGGATGAGGAATGAAGGGTGCCATGCATACCAGGATGAGGGGTGCCATGAATATCAGGATGATGGATGAAGGGTGCCATGCATACCAGGATGAGGGGTGGCAAGTGACGCACCCCCTGGGCCATGGGGTGCTCGATGGCGGGCCGATTGTTGCTAGGGGAGATGTCACAGTGGCGGTGACCCAGTCCGTGACCCAGGGCGGTCAATAAAAGGAGATATTTACAGGGGATTTATAGTTTTTAGATACAGTTCATGACGCCACCTGTGGTATGCGGCTATATGGAGCCGCCGCTGCGGTGCAGAATCTGTTAGTGCAGCAGAGTTGGTTCAGCTCTCCACAGGCAGAGCTCAGCTCCAGGGCAGGAAATAGTGATTTTATAGATGTTGCTGTTTGGTGTAGTGCAGAGGATGGTGCAGTTAATAATCAGTCCACAACTTAATGGCGGTTTCCTCTTATCTTTACTTGTGGTGGTTAGGCAGACCGGGGCACGGGTACTAGCTGATAGTAGAGGTCCAGGCGGCCTGGAAGCAAGTTGGGGGATCCACCTAGCCAGGTGGAGTTGTAGGCCTTCCCTTTGTGCTACCTCTTTGGCCCTGCTGCGTATAGCTATGCTGCGGCCCTCGTCCCTGAGTAAAATGTCTTTGTGCTTACCCGTATGGCAGGCAGCTCGGGCCTTACTGGAGTGTCGCTCCGACGGGCGGTGCTGGGCCCTATCGCGCTGCTGAGCCTCTGGGCGTCTGATGGGGCCAGGAGACCTGCAGTCTCCTGCCCTCCTATTTCTGCTGCTGGGCTTTCGGTGCTCCACAACCTTGGACTCCGGTGTCCGGTTCTTCTGCGCTCCCTCTGGGGTGAACTGCTGCGCAGCTTCACTCCCTAGGTCTTTCCTCGTCGACGTCCTGACTTCAACTCCTATCTGCTCTCCTCACACTAACTAACCCCACCTCCAGATCCAGTTGCTAAGGGGAGGAGCTCCCCTTGCTGGTCTGGAGCCAGGAAGTGTTGCATGCTAGCAAAACCTGATTAGGGGACCCCTCCTTGCTTCCAGGCATGGCATCAGCCTCTTGTGAGAGAGGCAATGCCACTGTGGCAACCGGACTCCTGGGGTGCCACAGAAGCATACCAGGATGAGGGGTGCCATGCATACCAGGATGAGGGGTGCCATGCATATCAGGATGAGGGATGAAGGGTGCCATGCATACCAGGATGAGGAGTGCCATGCATACCAGGATGAGGGATGAGGGGTGCCATGCATACCAGGATGAGGGATGAGGGGTGCTATACATACCAGAATGAGGGGTGCCATGCATACCAGGATGAGGGGTGCCATGCATACCAGGATGAGGGGTGCCATGCATATCAGGATGAGGGATGAAGGGTGCCATGCATACCAGGATGAGGAGTGCCATGCATACCAGGATGAGGGATGAGGGGTGCCATGCATACCAGGATGAGGGATGAGGGGTGCTATACATACCAGAATGAGGGGTGCCATGCATACCAGGATGAGGGGTGCCATGCATACCAGGATGAGGGGTGCCATGCATATCAGGATGAGGGATGAAGGGTGCCATGCATACTAGGATGATGGGTGCCATGTATACCAGGATGAGGAGTGCCATGCATGCCAGGATGAGGGATGAGGGGTGCCATGCATACCATGATGAGGGATGAGGGGTGCCATGCATACCAGGATGAGGGATGAGGGGTGCTATACATACCAGGATGAGGGGTGCCATGCATACCAGATTGAGGGGTGCCATGCATACCAGGATGAGGGGTGCCATGCATACCAGGATGAGGGACGGGAGTGCCATGCTTACCAGGATGAGGGATGAAGGGTGCCATGCATACCATGATGAGTGATGTCATGCATATCAGGATGAGGGAGGGGAGTGCCATACTTACCCGGATGAGGAATGAAAGATGCCATGTATACCAGGATGAGGGGTGCCATGCATATCAGGATGAGGGATGAAGGGTGCCATGCATACCAGGATGAGGGGTGCCAAGCATACCAGGATGAGGGGTGCCATGCATACCAGGATGAGGGGTGCCATGCATACCAGGATGAGGGGTGCCAAGCATACCAGGATGAGGGGTGCCATGCATACCAGGATGAGGGGTGCCTTGCATACCAGGATGAGGGGTGCCATGCCTACTAGGATGATGGGTACCATGCATACCATGATGGGTGCCATGATGGGTGCCTTGCATACCATGTTGAGGGATGAAGCGTGCTATACATACCAGGATGAGGGGTGCCATGCATACCAAAATGAGAGATGCCTTGCATACCAGGATGAGAGATGAGGGGTGCCATGCATACCAGGATGAGGGATGAGCGGTGCCATGCATGGCAGGATGAGGGATGAGGGGTGCTATACATACCAGGATGAGGGGTGCCATGCATACCAGGATGAGGGGTGCCGTGCATCCTAGGATGAGGGATGAGGGGTGCCATGCATACCAGGATGAGGGGTGCAATGCATCCCAGTTTGGGGGATTGGGGTGCCATTCATACCAGGATGGGGATATGGGGTGCCATACATACCAGGATGGGGATAAGTGATGCCATGCATACCAGGATGGGGATGGGGGCCACGTATAACAGGAAGTGAGGCCATATATAACAGGATGGGGGATATTAGTACACAATTGGGGGACATTACCCCAATAACAGTGTTAGCAGCAGACCCCCTTCCCCATAACAGTGCATCATGGCCACATTTTTTGCTTAAATATATTTTCTATTTTCCTACTCTAAAACCTAGGTGCGTCTTATGGTTCGGTGCGTTTTATAGTCCGAAAAATATGGTATTTGTAGGTTCAGGAAAGGAACATGCGGCAACAGCACTAAATATAGTCATGGGGTGAAAATATTTACATAACACCCCTGGATCTTTATCAAAAAGGATGTGAGAAGAAAAGCTAGATGGTTTCACATTCCATAAGTCAGCACTTGCAATAGCCCACTGTATTTGTGCGGCATGCACGTGTGTATTATTGGACTTCTAAAACAAGTGTTCAAGAAAAAGTAAAAGGTTTTTAAAACACACATATCATGTAAGATTGCATTTAGATTTCTGTGATGTTGAGATATTTATTTTGTCTTTAAAAAAAACAAAAAAAAACCCTTTACTGAATAATGAATGCAAAAGAAATGTAGAAAGCTATTGGAGCTTATGGCTTGTCCACCTCACAAGCCAAGAAGCACACATAATAGCCTTGGTTTAAATATTTTTCTGCATTTAGAAATTAGGACTGAGGGAACTTAAATTGCTTTTTTCGTTTGCACTGCGTCAATGATGAAAAAAATTGTGTTATTAAGGTCCAGTACCTCCCCGTCTCTTGAATCTGGTTTATATTATTCATAGAATAAGACCACAGCTCACATTTTCTATGTTCTAAGGGCTACAGTAGTACATCACACTCTGAGTTAGGTCTTTCTACATCTGTAATGATGAGATATGTGCTCTGACTAGTGATGATAAGCGAATATGTTCGGAAAACGATCGCCAATTTCAAATTTGGCACAAATATGGCAAATTCGGATTCGTGATTGGACACCCGAGCATTTTTTCTTAAAATCTGCAAAGTTTGGTAAAATTCTGTAAAAGTGCAGGAAATGATTGCGTTGCCACTAACGTATTTTTATCACTTTGGGAGGTGGGGAAAGCTCAGTGGAGCGGCAGGCTTGTAATCTATTTTTTTCTTCCTAACTTTATGTGTGCAAATTGTGGCTAGCCAATCAGGGCACAGGAACCATCCACACTGTCCAGACACAAGGGCTTGTGGCATTGGCTACTGAAATCACATGTCCCTCTCTATATAAAAAGCGGCCATGTTCTTTTAGCCCCATTTTGTGAGTATGACAGGTCAGAGAGGATACTCCTGACACTGGTCCTGGTTGATACTGAGAGATTTTAGCTAGTTAGCTAGGCGGTTGCTAATAAGTCAGATAGTTTAGATAGATATAGTCCTGTTGTGGCTGTGAAATCGACCTTCCAGTAGATTTTTTTTTGTCCTATTAGTGAGGTCCAGACAAAGATAGCAGGGCACATTTCTTAGACCTCTGTTGCGCACTGCTTCTACAGTATTGTACTCCATGCATGAGTACACCTTTAAAAATCTATTTTTTTCTGTTCCTAATGTGATGCAGCATGCCATATCTCAGTTTGCTATTTTATGGCGGTGAAATTCAGCTTTATACAGAGCTCATGCAGAGTGAAAAAACTATTTTTTTTCAGTGACAAACGTGATACAGCAGGCTAGATCTGAGTCTGAAATTTCTTGGAGCATATATTCTATTGTATACAGGCCTCATCCACAGTAAAAAAATATTTCTTCTGTTACTAAGGTGATACAGCAGACTAGATGTGAGTTTGAAATTTCTTGGAGCATATCTTCTATGTTATACAGACCTCATGCACACTAAAAAAAAATACTTTCTTCTGTTACTAACGTGATACAGCAGGCTAGATCTGAGTTTGTAATTTCTTGGAGCATATGTTCTATGTTATACAGGCCTCATCCACAGTAAAAAAAAATACTTTCTTCTGTTAGTAACGACATACAGCAGGCCAGATGTCAGTTTGAAATTTTTGGGTGCTGATACTGTTCTCCATACAGGGGTACACATGATAAAATCAAAATTGGTTTTCTTACTATCGTGCTACTTAAAGCAGGCTACATTTCATCTTTAAATTCTTTGGTGCAGATATTGTTCTCCATACAGGGGTACACATGATAAAATCAAAATTGGTTTTCCTACTACCGTGGTATATAAAGCAGGCTACATTTCATCTTTAAATTCTTCTGTGCAGATATTGTTCTCCACACAGGGGTACACATGATAAAATATGAATTTGTTCTGTTACTACTGTGCTCCAAAAAGTAGGACACATCTGAGGTTGTAATTCTTTTACGCTGAGATTCTGCTGTATCCAAGGCTTGTCCACAGTAAAAAAATCAATTTTTTTCTGTTACCACCGTGCTACATAAAGCAGGCCACATTTTATCTTTTAATTATTTTGTGCTAGTATTGTGCTCAAGCCAGGAGTCCACATTTCGCAATATAAATTCTTTGTGCTAATAGCGTGGTCCTGAAATAATAACACTTTTAAGCATTGTACAGAGCTTGGAGCAGTATTTCTTGCTTAAAGTTTGATCAGTAACTGGTGGATGAGTGACAGGTGTAGGCCTGTTGCTCTGAGAGCTCTGCCAAATTCAGGCAACACAAATGAATAATTCACAGACATTTACAGACATTAGTGGCACTGTCCCCATTGGATCTCACAATCTAAATTATCTATCAGTATGTCTTTGGAGTGTGGGAAGAAAAATGAGTACCCGGAGGAAACCCTCGTAAACATGGGGAGAACATGCAAACTCCTTGCCAATGCTGTCCTTGGTGGGGTTGGAACCAAGGACCCCAGCGCTGCAAGGCTGCTAATGTTTTTGCATTGATGACTCAATGTTCCCAGGGTTGGAAGTCTATCACTGCGATGCACACTGTGAGCCTCACTGCGGTCTTGGGAAAAAACACTCTCAAGATTGTCTTCAAGCATGTTTTGATACTACAGCATGGGAGCGTCCCTTTCCAGGGAGGAAGCAACTGGCAAAATTTACTTTTGTACCATGGATCGAACAGACTGGCAACCAAGTAGTCAACACTAGTGTTGAGCGATACCTTCCGATATCGGGAAATATCGGATCGGATTGGATCGGACCGATACCGAAAAAGTATCGGATATCGCCGATTCCGATACCGGAAACCAATGCAAGTCAATGGGACATAAATATCGGAATTAAAATAAACCCTTTCTTTCCTTGTAGGTTATTTCTACATGAAGGAAAACAACTAAGAATAATGTAGAATGTATTGGGGGAGGTGGGGGAGACAATAAAGGCATAGAGGTTTAGCCCAGTCAAATGGAATAGCAGGAATTAATATTTTTTTATTATGTTCTGAGTTACGGAAATATTAACTATGTTAAGTATTTTTATATTTTGTCAGATATTTATGTTTCACTACTTCCATGCTCTTCACCTTCTTTTTTACTTCTCCCACACTTTCTCCTTCATCATCCTCAGCATCTTTTTCATCCACTTCTTCTTCACCTTCTTCTTCTTCACCTTCTTCGTATTATTCTTTTTTTTACATTCTTCATATTCTACTTCTTCATCTTCTTCATATTCTTCTTCTTCATCATATTCTTATTTGTGACAGGCATTCCTGTAGTTGTTATCTATAAAAGGTTGGACATTACACCTTTCGTTCTGCCCGTCACAAAAGATTTACAACAGGATTTGTCCGCGTTCAGTTTGGCCTGCAGCAGCAGGTCTTTTCCAGGGGCACCACGAGGAGGAACGGACTCACCCCCATACACTGCTTAGTCATCTTCTGCTTATAATTTAGATATTATCTTTTGCTCTGATTTTTAGTCTTATGCTTAATGTTCTTCCGCTTTTTGTTCTGCAGCTTCTTGTATTTCTGCTTCTTGGTTTTCTGTCTCTTGTTTTTCTGTATCTTGGTGCTTGTCTTCTCTTCTTTGTCTTCTTGGTCAACTTCTTCAGGGTCATCTTCTTGGTCTTCTTCGGGGTGGTCTTCAGGGTCGTCGTCTTCGGGGGTCCTCGTCTTCGGGGTCCTCGTCTTCTTCGGGTTGGTCTTCTGGGTCCTCGTCTTCGGGGTCCTCGTCTTCTTCGGGGTGGTCTTCAGGGTCCTCGTCTTCTTCGGGGTGGTCTTCAGGGTCCTCGTCTTCTTCGGGGTGGTCTTCAGGGTCCTCGTCTTCAGGGTCATTGTCTTCGGGGTCCTCGTCTTCTTAGGGTTGGTCTTCAGGGTCCTCGTCTTCAGGGTCCTCGTCAGGGAGATCCAGAGTGATTACCAAGAACCATTTCAAAAAGCTTGAACTTGGAAATGTAGCAGAAGGTACAAGAAAGCTGAGGAACTACCGAGGACCAGCTGACGGTACTGGAACCCGGATGGATAGCAGAAGGTACAAGAGCCAATGGAACTACCGAGGACCAGCTGATGTTACTGGAACTCGGTTACTAAGCAGGAGGTACCTGTGCCAGAAAGCACTACCAAGGACCAGCAGACGTTGGTGGAACTTGGATACCGAGAAGGAGGCACCTAATCCAAAGGCACTGCCGAGAACCAGCTGACGGTACTGGAACCCGGATGGGTAGCAGAAGGTACAAGAGCCAATGGAACTACCGAGGACCAGCTGATGTTACTGGAACCCGGATGGGTAGCAGAAGGTACAAGAGCCAATGGAACTACCGAGGACCAGCTGATGTTACTGGAACTCGGTTACTAAGCAGGAGGTACCTGTGCCAGAAAGCACTACCAAGGACCAGCAGACGTTGGTGGAACTTGGATACCGAGAAGGAGGCACCTAATCCAAAGGCACTGCCGAGAACCAGCTGACGGTACTGGAACCCGGATGGGTAGCAGAAGGTACCCATGTAAAAAAAAAGTTCAAGGCCGCGAGCCGGCCGCAGTTACCAAAACCCACAGTCCTACAGAGGGTGCTTGTCCTATTGGCACTATGGAACCAGCCTTCATTGCCAGATCCCGCAGCCCACATAGGAGTCACCTAAACTGCAGGCACCATAGAGTCGGCTAACCCGACCGCAACACGACAGGACAACGCATTGGAGGCAAAGTGACGTTGACACTACCCGGAAACAGCTGGCGTGCTGGAACCAGGCTGGGCAGGAGGGAGTACCCGTGCCAAAGACACTGCCGAGGACCAGCTGACGGTACTGGAACCCGGATGGGTAGCAGAAGATACAAGAGCAAATGGAACTACCGAGGACCAGCTGACGGTACTGGAACCCGGATGGGTAGCAGAAGGTACAAGAGCCAATGGAACTACCGAGGACCAGCTGATGTTACTGGAACTCGGTTACTAAGCAGGAGGTACCTGTGCCAGAAAGCACTACCAAGGACCAGCAGACATTGGTGGAACTTGGATACCGAGAAGGAGGCACCTAATCCAAAGGCACTGCCGAGAACCAGCTGACGGTACTGGAACCCGGATGGGTAGCAGAAGGTACCCATGTAAAAAAAAAGTTCAAGGCCGCGAGCCGGCCGCAGTTACCAAAACCCACAGTCCTACAGAGGGTGCTTGTCCTATTGGCACTATGGAACCAGCCTTCATTGCCAGATCCCGCAGCCCACATAGGAGTCACCTAAACTGCAGGCACCATAGAGTCGGCTAACCCGACCGCAACACGACAGGACAACGCATTGGAGGCAAAGTGACGTTGACACTACCCGGAAACAGCTGGCGTGCTGGAACCAGGCTGGGCAGGAGGGAGTACCCGTGCCAAAGACACTGCCGAGGACCAGCTGACGGTACTGGAACCCGGATGGGTAGCAGAAGATACAAGAGCAAATGGAACTACCGAGGACCAGCTGACGGTACTGGAACCCGGATGGGTAGCAGAAGGTACAAGAGCCAATGGAACTACCGAGGACCAGCTGATGTTACTGGAACTCGGTTACTAAGCAGGAGGTACCTGTGCCAGAAAGCACTACCAAGGACCAGCAGACGTTGGTGGAACTTGGATACCGAGAAGGAGGCACCTAATCCAAAGGCACTGCCGAGAACCAGCTGACGGTACTGGAACCCGGATGGGTAGCAGAAGGTACCCATGTAAAAAAAAAGTTCAAGGCCGCGAGCCGGCCGCAGTTACCAAAACCCACAGTCCTACAGAGGGTGCTTGTCCTATTGGCACTATGGAACCAGCCTTCATTGCCAGATCCCGCAGCCCACATAGGAGTCACCTAAACTGCAGGCACCATAGAGTCGGCTAACCCGACCGCAACACGACAGGACAACGCATTGGAGGCAAAGTGACGTTGACACTACCCGGAAACAGCTGGCGTGCTGGAACCAGGCTGGGCAGGAGGGAGTACCCGTGCCAAAGACACTGCCGAGAACCAGCTGACGGTACTGGAACCCGGATGGGTAGCAGAAGGTACAAGAGCCAATGGAACTGCCGAGAACCAGCTGGCGGTGCTGGAGCCCAGGGTAAATACTAAAAACAGAAGAGCCAGAGGTGTATTTGGAGGAGGTTTTAAATCCGTACTACAGTAGATGTGGACAAAGCAGGAGAATTTGCCGGACACACAGCTGGGGATCAGCTGACGTTACTGAATCCCAATAACACTGGAGCAAGCGTTGACTGTGCAGACGGCACTTCTGAGCAGCAACTAGCGGTATTGGAGCCCAGGGTAAATACTAAAAACGGAGGAGCCAGAGGTGTAATTGGAGCAAGTTTTAAATAAGTAGCACAGTGAATATGGACAGAGCAGGAGAAATTGCCGTGAACACAGCAGGGGAACAGCTGACGTTACCGAACCCCAATAACACCGCAGCAAGTGTTGACTGTGCAGACGGCACTTCCGAGCGCCAACTGGCGGTGCTGGAGCCCAGGGATAAGAATGAAAACAGAGGAGCCAGAGGTGTAATTGGAGCAACTTTAAAATCTGTAGTAGTGAGAATGTGGACAGAGCAGGAGAAATTGCCGTCCGCACAGCAGGGGAACAGCTGACGTTACTGAACCCCAATAACACGGCAGCAAGTGTTGACTGTGCAGACGGCACTTCCGAGCGCCAACTGGCGGTGCTGGAGCCCAGGGATAAGAATGAAAACAGAGGAGCCAGAGGTGTAATTCGAGCAACTTTAAAATGTGTAGTACAGTGGATTTGGACAAAGCAGGAGAAATTGCCGTCCGCACAGCAGGAGAACAGCTGACGTTACTGAACCCCAATAACACGGCAGCAAGTGTTGACTGTGCAGACGGCACTTCCGAGCGCCAACTGGCGGTGTTGGAGCTCAGGGATTACAGTTCAGGTGGTAGAAACATGAACAGAACAGGAGACCTGGATACTGTTGCCAACCAATTATTTATTCTGGAAGAGGACTGGCAAATTCATGAGAGATCCAGGCCTTGTTCATTTTGAGAAAAGTAAGCCGGTCAACGTTATCGGAGGATAGTCGCATGCGACGGTCTGTTAGTACACCACCTGCGGCACTAAAGACGCGTTCCGATAATACACTAGCAGCAGGGCAAGCTAGCACCTCCAGTGCATACTGACTAAGCTCTGGCCATGTATCCAGCTTACAGACCCAAAACTTGAAGGGAGAAGAGCCGTCTGGGAGTACACTAAGAGGGCAAGACATGTAGTCTGTCACCATCTGACGGAAACGTTGCCTCCTGCTGACTGGAGCTGTCTGTGATGGTGTAGACATTTGTGGCGGCGGGGACACAAAACTTTGCCACATTTCGGCCATACTGGTCTTGCCTTGTGCTGAGGCGCTGCTTCTGCTCCCTCTTTGTGCAGAGCTTCCTCCACTGCCTCGACGCACTGAGCTGCTTTGTAAAGCACTAGCAGCACTGCTCTCGGTTGGAATGGAGAACATGATGGAATGCACCAGTGCGTCTTGGTACTCCCGCATTTTACGCTCCCGGTTCAATGGTGTTATGAGGCTTTGTAAGTTGTCCCGGTAGCGAGGATCTAGGAGGGTGGACACCCAATAATCAGCCGTGTTGAGAATGTGGGCGATGCGGCGGTCGTTTCTGAGGCACTGCAGCATGAAATCAACCATGTGCTGCAGACTGCCAACTGGCCAAGAAACGCTGTCCCCTGCTTGAGGCGTGATCTCTGCCTGCTCTGCATCACCCCACCCTCGCTCTAGATACTGACTACTAGAGCATTGTGTACCTCCCTCCTCTGGACAGATGTCTTCCTCATCCATTGACTCCTCCTCATCCTCCTCACAAAGTGTCCCCTGCCTAGGCCTTTGTGAGGAACCACGTTGCGCAGACTGTAGAGAAGCAGATGGCATTTGTGACTCCTCATCCTCCACCTCTTCCAAAACCTCGTCCCTTAGTGCTTGCAGTGTTTTTTCAAGCAGGCAGATAAGGGGGATAGTCATGCTGACTAGTGCATCATCTGCACTCGCCATCCGCGTGGAATAATCGAAGGCACGCAAAACGTGGCAAATGTCCTTCATAGAGGCCCACTCAGTGGTGGTGAAGTGTGAACGGCGCGCACTGCGACTTGTTTGCGCCTGCTGCAGCTGGTACTCCATTACTGCTGCCTGCTGCTCACACAACCTCTCCAACATATGTAACGTTGAATTCCACCTGGTGGGTAGGTCACATATGATGCGATGTTCCGGAAGACATAATCGGCGCTGCAGAGCTGCAATGCGTGATCTTGCATTGCTGGAACGCCGCAAGTGAGCGCACTCTATGCGGACCTTGTGAAGCAGTGCATCAAGATCCGGATAGTCCCTCAAAAAACTCTGCACGACCAAGTTGAGCACATGTGCCAGACATGGGATGTGAGTGAGGTTGCCTAGGCCCAGAGCTGCCACCAGATTTCGGCCATTGTCACACACTACCATGCCTGGCTGGAGATTCGCTGGCACAAACCACACGTCACTCTGCTGCTTGATGGCATTCCAGAGCTCCTGCGCTGTGTGGCTTCGATTCCCCAAAGAAATTAATTTTAATACGGCCTGTTGACGTTTGGCCACGGCTGTGCTCATATCGGTCATCATAACAGGTAACCGTTCACGGGTCGATGTGGAGGTAGACCGTGACGGCTCCTGCAGCGCTGATTCAGAGGAACTGGAGTATGAGGAGGAGTCAATGTGTACAGACTGGATTCCTGCAATCCTTGGAGTTGGCAGAACACGTACAGCGCCACTCTCAAGATCTGTACCCGGCTCCACAACATTTACCCAATGGGCAGTGAGGGAAAGGTATCGTCCCTGTCCATGCTTACTGGTCCACGCATCAGTGGTCAGGTGGACCTTGCTACTGACGGCGTTTTGTAGCGCATGTTTAATTTTTCCCTCCACATGATGTTGCAGGGCAGGGACGGCTTGCCTGCTGAAATAAAAGCGGCTGGGCACGTTGTATTGTGGGACTGCCAATGCCATAAAGTTACGGAATGTGTCAGTCTCCACCAGCCTGAATGATAGCATTTCAAGGGCCAGTAGTTTAGCAATGCCAGCATTCAGAGCCTGTGCTCGGGGGTGGTTTGCCGAGTATGGGCGCCTTTTCTCCCATGCCTGTGCTAACGATGGCTGTAGACTGGCCTGGGAGTGTGAGGATGACTGGGAAAGTGGTGCTGTGGGTGGAATTACACTGTGTCTCTGTACAACAGTGCCAGAGATTCTTCCATGGCGATCCTGTGAGGAAGCCGAACCAGCTGTGTGTGAGCTGGAGGAAGAGGCTACAACACGAGCTGAAGAGGTGGTAGGTTGCGCTGTAGGTTGGCCTAGGTCTTCAGTGTGTTTGTGTAACTCCACCACGTGCTTGGTCCGCACATGTTTCCACATATTTGTGGTATTGAGGTTGCTGACACTTTTCCCTCTTTTCACCTTCTGATTACACAGCTTGCATTTGACAAAGCAAATGTCATCTGCAACTGTGTCAAAAAAGGACCAGGCACTGCAAGTCTTGGGAGCGCCCGCTTTGGATTTTGGAAGAGCCATGCTCCTAATGGGTGCCGAAGTGGAGGCTACAGGCAACCAAGTCTGCCCCCTCCCTCTCCCTCCTTTTTGGGCCGTTCGGGGAATCTCTTCCTCAGAGCTGCTCCCACCACCTTCCTGTCCCTCACGCCATGATGGGTCAAGGACCTCATCATCTACACCACCCTCTTCAAACAACTGCTTCTCCTGGGTAGTCTCGACAGCACAGTACGCACCAGAAAGTGGCACCTGAGTCTCATCATCAGATGCGTACTGAGGTGTGCTGCTGACCATAGGCACTGGCCCACCCGCCTCTTCAGATTCAGAGAGACAAAACGGTTGCGCATCACTGCATACTACCTCTTCTTCAAATTCTCGAATTCTGCTTGGCTGGCCCCCTCTTTCCAAGCCAAGAGATTCAGAGAACAGAAGTAGAGATGGCTCCTGTCCAGGGCTCTCTGACTGCCTGGGCAATTTGGCAGGTGGTGAAGAGACAGATGGGTGCTCTTCAGTGCTCAGGACCTGAGAGGATCTGGAACTAATTGAAGTCGATGCGTTAGCTGCCATCCATCCGACAACGGCTTCAATTTGGTCCTCGCGCAGCAGTGGGGTACGGCTAGCTCCTACAAAGCTGCGCATAAAGGACTGTTCCCTGGTAAAACTGGGGGATGCTGAGTCACTGGTGCCCGCAGCAGGCACAGAATCCCCACGTCCTCTCCCTGCAGGCACAGAATCCTCACGTCCTCTCCCTGCAGAAACTCCACGCCCACGCCCACGACCACGACCACATGCCTTACTCCCTGCCTTCTTCATCTTGGTAGACTGATAAAGATAGGCAGAAAAGTACTAAGGGCTTAGTGTGCTTATTCCTGAACAGCTGCTAACAGGTATAAGAAACACTAATTTTATAAAGTGTGGACTAGACTTTAATATGAGCTAATGTGGCCTACACAACTGTAAAGTGGAGTGTTTGGTGAACTTTATTTAGGTTTTTTTTGTCACAAAAAGACACTGGATGTGCCTAAAGATGTAATAACGATAGTATCACAAACTTTTTGTAGCTATTACAATGTAGGAAGGTAACCTACAATGCAATAGATGAGGCTGCAAAAAATAGGCTAATACTAATCTGGCTGGGGCTGCAGGGCCCAATGCTGCAGAAAGGCTCCTCTATCTACTCCTATATAGTGTGTTTGGAATCAATTTAGCTGAATATGGATGGAACCACCACACTAATAGGAGATATCAGGAAAAATTATGAATTGGCAATAAAGGACAATGTATGAGGCAGTGACACACACTGAGTGCACTACAACCAGACGGGGTTGAAGCACACACTACAGGGTGAGCTGCACTCACACACCAGACCTTGCAGACAGCGGTGAACAGTACAGATGCAGAGCACTGTGCACTAGTGCTGCAAGACGGAAAAAAAATTCTCTATCTACTCCTATATAGTGTGTTTGGAACCAATTTAGCTGAATACAGATGGAACCACCACACTAATAGGAGATATCAGGAAAAATTATGAATTGGCAATAAAGGACAATGTATGAGGCAGTGACACACACTGAGTGCACTACAACCAGACGGGGTTGAAGCACACACTACAGGGTGAGCTGCACTCACACACCAGACCTTGCAGACAGCGGTGAACAGTACAGATGCAGAGCACTGTGCACTAGTGCTGCAAGACGGAAAAAAATTTCTCTATCTACTCCTATATAGTGTGTTTGGAACCAATTTAGCTGAATACAGATGGAACCACCACACTAATAGGAGATATCAGGAAAAATTATGAATTGGCAAAAAAGGACAATGTATGAGGCAGTGACACACACTGAGTGCACTACAACCAGACTTGGCTGAAGCACACACTACAGGGTGAGCTGCACTCACACACACAGACCTTGCAGATAGCGGTGAACAGCACAGGGAACTGTGCACTAGCACTGCAAGGCACAGTGATTTAGAAAGTAGCTTGGGTAAAGCAGTATAGAGCAAATAGGTAGCTAAAACTGTCCCTCAGAACAACAGCGTCCTATCCCTAACTGAATTCACAGCAGAGTGAGCTCAAAATGGCGGCGGTGGCTTTTATAGTGCATCATGACATCATTTCAGCAGCCAATCACAGCCATGCCATTAGTTAAGATGCCTACATGCCTAACAGGATGTGCCCACACTTCTTAGGATCCTCATTGGCTGAATAAAATGAAAATGTCTCATTGCATTATGGGAACTTCCGATTCCGGTATACGATATTGCAATAGTATCGGAATTAAGTATCGGAATTCCGATACCGCGAATATCGGCCGATACCCGATATTTCAGTATCGGAATGCTCAACACTAGTCAACACTATTTCGAATCCTAACAATACAGGCAATAATCATTTTGCAGATAGTGATGCAAGAATGCACTCATAGATTGGTCTCTTTCATGAGGTCCAAGTCCATAGTGTGTTGGCGGCGGGATAGCACTCAAGCTTGTTTCCTCCATCCCCTCCTGCAACCAGCCAACAGAGAGGGAATCATTATCCTCTTCATTTCCTAACTGTTGCGCATCCATCACCTCTTCCTCCTCATCTTTCTCCATTTGTTCCTCCCATGGAAACCGCTTCTGAGATGACAGACTAGAACTTAGAGATATTGTTAACCCTTCCGCATCCTCAGGCAGGTGGATACGGCTGATAGACAGGCAGGCGGGCACGACTGATAGACAGGCTGGCGAGCACTGCAACCTGAGAGCTGGAGAGAGTGTTAGCACACAAACAACAACTTTGCACAGGCACTTCCATTATGGAGGAGGTGCTTTAAGTAGGGGCAGTCATCCAGCCAGTGGCCGGGGACTTTTAGGATGGCGCGCGCGTCCCCTTTAAGAGGAAGGTAGCGCGCACGATTGCCCTAAGTACAGAGACCGGGGATCTACGCAGGGTGCACGCACCCCAGATAAACGCTGCGATGAGGTCAGGGGGAGGAGCGGGGAACGCCAGACTGGAGCCGCGGTGGTGAGTATATCGGCGTC
Source organism: Phyllobates terribilis (assembly GCF_046119375.1). Classification (NCBI taxonomy): domain Eukaryota; kingdom Metazoa; phylum Chordata; class Amphibia; order Anura; family Dendrobatidae; genus Phyllobates; species Phyllobates terribilis. Next base: position 341,701,365 of record NW_027362762.1, on the reverse strand, counting down.
TCTGTCGGGCAGGAGGCAGAGACGCCGACGCTGCAAATGTTTACAAAAACAGCAACAGTTCCTTGTCTTGGCGGCCGATGCTAAGCCCACACGCCGGGGACTTTAGTTCTGTAGCCTCAGGTTAAGGTCCGGGAAGAACTCTTCACCAGGCTTGTCAGCATCCTCTCAATGTGAATGGCACCGGACCCCGTTTCTCCTCTCGCAGTTATTCATTGTTTTCCAGACCACTGACCATGCACTCAGTCACAGAGATGATATCCTCAGTCTCTTTCCCTCTCACTCGACACTTGGCTCGTTCAGCACAAAGTCTCTAGTCCACTCAGCGTGGACTTCCACAAAACTCCAAAGAGCCACACAGCCTTCTCCAGCTCAGCACTCATTCTTAAGCAGGGACACAGCTTCACCAGGGCCAGGGGTTAACAACCCCAACAGGAGAGCTATTTGAGAGAGAGTCTTGTTGAAGTTCAGTCCTCACAGTTCTCCTCAGACTCTGCTTCCAGCGTCTCACACAGCAGACACCCCCAGAACACACAGGGTCTCCCAGTTTGCCCCTGCCCTTAGCTCAGCCAGGCAAAACCCACAGGGTCCTAATGCTCTCCTGATGCTATCACAGTTCACACTCTCACACCACCACCAACTCCTCCCGCAGACTGTTCAAAGTGTGCTCCAGCATGTAGATGACCGGAATAGTGATGCTGATGATGGCATCGTCAGTGCTAACCATCTTAGTAGCCATTTCAAAAATTTGCAGAAGGGTGCAGAGGTCCTTCATCTGTGTCCACTCCGCAAGTGTGATTTGCACCACGTCTGTGCTTTGTTTGCCCAGGCTATACGACATGAGATACTGCATCAGGGCTTGTCGCTGCTGCCACAGTCACTGCAACATGTGGCCGAAAGATCTATTTAGCGACTCTGTAGTGACCCGCGTGTTGCGAATGGCGGAAGTGAGCACACAGAGACCGTGGTTTCTGCAGCAGCGCATCCAGGCCAGGATAGTGGCAAAGAAATTGTTGTACCATCAGGTTGAGTATGCGAGCCAAGGCACATGTGTGTGAGGTTGCCCCGGCGTAGGGCCACCACCAGGTTTGCACCATTATCGCACACGGCCTTCTCTGGCTCCAGGCTCAGTGGAGACAACCATTGTTCAAACTTGGAATGTATAGCTGTCCACAACTCTTGATCTGTATGACTGCGATATTCAAGGCACATTAATTTAAACACTGCCTGATTTCTATGAGCCATGGCTGCGCAGTACTGAGGTGGGGATGATTCTCTCTGCAGTGTTGGAACGTGTGTCTCATTAAGGCAGAGGTTGAGGGCGCAGGTGGAGGTCCTAGAGGAGGTGGAGGAGGCCGAAGCACTGGAGGAAGTGTTAGATAACAGAGGTTTGTCCCACAAGCCTTGAGGATTCCAAGACTTGGTGTCTAGTGACAACTTGGTGTATAGTGCTTTTGTTCTCTATCCCCTGGTGTATAGTAGTTTAGTTCTCAAACCCAAGATGTTTAGTAGTTTAGTTCTCCATCTTCTGGTGGGTAGTGGTTTAGTTCTCCATCCCCAAGCGCCCTGAAAGCCGTGGGGATTCCAAGACTTGTGGAGCAGCCCATTCCCCACTTGCTCCCACAGCCACCCATTGCCCAGTCAATGAGATATAACGCCCCTGGCCATGCTTGCTTGTCCAGGTGTCAGTGGTGAAATGCACCCTGTCAAATCTAGATTTTTTCAAGGAACGGGTGATGTTGTCTGCAACATGCTGATGTAGCGAAGGCACAGCTTTCCTAGAGAAGTAATGGCAACTGGGCAACTGGTACTGGGGGACTGTGACGGCCATCAGCTTTCAGAAACTATCTGTATGCACCAGCATTTCCGTGTCCAACAGATTGGAGATGGTGAAGTTCAAGCTCTTTGTTTTGCCATGTGTAGGAGGAAACCATCTTTTAAAACCACAGTTGGTTTTAAACCAACTGTGGGATTGAGGGCTAGCTGCTGTGCTGAGAGAGGGTTGAGTAGGATGAACACGACAAGCTGCTGGACTGAGAGAGGTGCAGGCGGAGATGTTACAGTAGATTGAGAAAGACGGAGTGTGCTCGGTGTCTGAGATCAGTCAAAAACAGCAGTCATATCCACTTCCGTAACAGCTGATGAGCTCTCACTCAACCCGAATGTAGCGGGTAAACAAGTGGATGTTCTGCGGCCAGAGACCTGTGTGTAGGATGAACACGACAAGCTGCTGGACTGAGAGAGGTGCAGGCGGAGATGTTACAGTGGATTGAGAAAGACGGAGTGTGCTCGTTGTCTGAGATAAGTCAAAAACAGCAGTCATATCCACTTCCGTAACAGCTGATGGGCTCTCACTCACCCCGAATGTAGCGGGTAAACATGTGAATGTTCTGCAGCCAGAGACCTGTGTGAGAACAATTGCCACGTTGACGGAGGAGGAAGAAGCAGAAGATGCCAGTGGTTGGAGACACCCGCTAGTCTGCATTTTAGCATTGTGAGGAATGCTGGAAAAACAGGCATTCCTCACATGTATTAAAGCTGTCAAACAGTTGCAAATCATGTTCACGGAGCGACGAAAACTTATTGCCCAAGCACGCTGAAGATAATAGGTGCTCGCCCGGGCATGTTCGTAAATCTCGAGTAACGAGCATGCTTGCTCATCCCTACCTCCCACCTCTCTTCCTGTTCTTTCTTTGACCGCTTACAATCTGGCTTCCGACAGCACCATTCCACTGATACTGCCCTGACTAAAATTACCAATGATCTACTTACTGCCAAATCCAAGCGACGCTAGTTTGTCCTCCTCCTCCTGGACCTGTCATCTGCCTTCGACACAGTGGACCATTCCCTCATACTACAGACTTTCTGATCTCTTGGCATTACAGACTTGGCCCTCCTCATACCTAACAGACAAGACATTCAGTGTCACCCACTCACACACCACCTCCTTATCTCGCCTCCTATGTGTCGGTGTCCCCCAAGGTTCAGTTCTAGGACGCCTGCTCTTCTCCATCTACACTTTCAGCCTGGGACAACTCATAGAGTCTCACAGCTTTCAGTATCATCTCTATGCTGATGACACACAGATCTATCTCTCTGGACCTGATATTACCTCCGTACTAACCAGGATCCCACAATGTATGTCCATTATTTCATCTTTCTTCTCTGCTAGATTTCTAAAACTTAATATGGATAAAACCGAATTCATCATCTTTCCACCATCTCATTCATCCCTCCTAACTGACCTATCCATCAAAGTCAGTGGCTGCCCACGCTCCCCAGTCCCGCAAGCTTGACTCTGATCTCTCCTTCAAACATCAGATCCAAGCCCTTTCCACTTGCTGCCGACTCCAGCTCCACAATATCTCCGGGATCTGCACATTCCTCAACAATGAATATACAAAAACACATGTGCACGGGCCCATCATCTCCCGCCTCGACTACTGCAACCTCCTGCTCTGTGGCCTCCCTTCTACCACTCTTGCACCCCTCCAATCTATCCTAAACTCTGCTGGCGGACTAATCCACCTGTTACCCCGCTATTCCTCGGCTTCTCCCCTCTGTCAATCCCTGCACTGGCTCCCCCTTGCCCAGAGACTCCAGTTGAAAAGCCTATCTTTGGCATACAAAGCCATCAAAAACCTGTCCCCTCCATACATTTGTGATCTAGTCTCCCTGTACTTACCTGCACGCAACCTCCCATCCTTACAAGATCTCCTTCTCTACTTCCCCCTTATCTCTTCTTGCCACAATCAAATACAAGATTTCTCCTGTTCATCTCCCCCACTGTGGAACTCTGTACCCCAACACATCAGACTCTCACCTACCGTGGAAACCTTCAAAAGGAAGCTGAAGACCCGCTGAAGTAAGCCTTGCTCCACCATACCGCTGCACGACCAGCTGTACCCTCACCTACTGTATCCTTACCCATCCCTTGTAGATTATTTGTGTACTTTCGCAGTCAGGGTCCTCTCTCCTCTTGTACCAGTTGATGACCCTTTTTCACATGTAAGGCGCCATGGAATAAATGCCGCTATAATAATAAATAAAAATAATAATTATACTATTTGTACTCTGGGTCAATTGATGCCACTTCCCTGGTGTCTGCCCCTAATTTGATGTGTTTTGGCAGCTTTTGGGCCCGTTTGAAGGTGTTGTGTATGCGTTTGGTTTTGCCTCCCATTGAATCCAATGGCGGTCGGATATGTTCAGCGAATATTGCAAATTCGGCGTTCGTAATCCGAACTGAATATTGAAATATTCGCTCATCTCTAGCTCTGACCTCCTGTCAATAAGATTGTAAAACCATAAAATAACCACTGGTTTTGCCGCATCAACTTTTATAGCCGCTGTGATAGTCTTCCTTGATTGACTGCACTAAAGCATATGATGTGATAGCTGCAAGGCATTAGGGGAAGCCCACATGGCCACATCTGACATCATGTGAGTCCACTCTATTGTTGATGCAATCTACTGTATATCAATTTGTGAAATGTCACTGGCCATTTTTTTAGGTGACAAGCCTTAATTGAATCAGCAGATTTTGTGAAAGGTGATTCGCAGGGGATAGATTTGATTATCTCTTATTGAAAGTTTTCGATGCAGAGAGGCCTTTTCATCATATAAGTTTACATTATGATGATGATATGTACGGTACATGTTGTGTTTAACCTCTGCACCTCTTCTCTAATTCTGTGCTAATTCATGTGTTACTGGATATTACAATATTGAGAAAATTCAAGTATTGTTTTTTTTCTGATACACATCTTCATTGATTGAGTAGTCATGAGACAATTATTGCTACCTGCAGACACCATCAGGGAGATATGCAGCTATCATTGAACTCCAAATTAGATTTGCATTTAGTCTGTTCCTAAGCACCTTCTAGTGGTGGCAGAAATGCAGATATTCATCATTTTCTTTTATGCTAGGCAAGTTGGACTTCCATATCAGTAAGTAATAAAAATGCCTTAAAACATTCTCTCTTATTATTTTGGCATTTGGCAAATATTAAAAATTATGGTAATCCTAATTGACTTAAAACGGGAAAAGTTTATTCTGATTTCATGTCAGATATTGAGAAAAATACGCATACAGTATATGTCTTTTTACATAGTGTATGTAAGCTTCCGGTTTCAACTGTACATGTGCATGCTTCAACTGTACTATGGAAAATGTAGTATCTAAACAGACACATACAGTTGCAATCAAAATTATTCAAATCACATTGCAAATTTAGGTTTACTAGCAAAATTTACAAACTTTCTACTGTTTGCAATAAACCAATGAAACAAGAATAATTTAAGTAGCTTAACACAACTAATATAACAAGTGGATTATACAAATTCAGCACAAAGTGACAATTTTAATAACTACTGCAGTCTCAGAATTATTCAACTACCTCTTGACAAACTTCTTTAGTACTTAACATAGCATTTTTTGGCTGCTATGACCTGCAGAAAACATGATGCATAGGCAAACACCAGCTGCAGGCAGTGTACCCGAGGAATCTTGGTTCATTATTCATGGGCAATGGCCTCTATTTCACTAATATTTTTGTGTTGTCAAGAGAGTGGTCCATATCAAGAGAGGAGATCATTGCCTTGCCAGAAAAATTATACAAAAAGATAGCAAAAGCCATTGCATGTTAATAGAGATACAGTAGTAAGCATAGTTTGCACGTTCAAAGTTAACCACTTCGCGCCAGAGCCTGTTTTTGCCTTCATGACCGGGCCAATTTTTTCAATTCTGACCACTGTCACTTTATGAAGTAATTACTCTGGAACGCTTCAACGGATTCCCCTGATTCTGAGACTGTTTTTTCGTGACATATTGTACTTCATGATAGTGGTAAAATTTCTTCGATATCACTTGCGTTTATTTGTGAAAAAATAGGAAATATGGCAAAAATTTTGAAAATTTTGCAATTTTCAAACTTTGAATTTTCATGCCCTTAAATCAAAGAGATATGTCACACAAAATAGTTAATAAATAACATTTCCCACATGTCTACTTTACATCAGCACAATTTTGGAACCAACATTTTTTTTGTTAGGAAGATATAAGGGGCCTTTATGATAGAAAATACCCAAAAGTGACACCATTCTAAAAACTGCAACCCTCAAGGTGCTCAAAACCACATTCAAGAAGTTTATTAACCCTTCAGGTGTTTCATGGGAATTTTTGGAATGTGGAAGAAAACAATGAACATTTAACTTTTTTTCACAAAAATGTTACTTTAGACCCAATTTTTTTATTTTCACAAGGGTAACAGGAAAAAATGGAATATACAATTTGTAGTGCAATTTCTCATGAGCATGCTGATACCCCATATTTGAGGGAAAACCACTGCAGGGTTCGGAAGGGAAAGAGCGCCATTAGACTTTTTGAATGTAAAATTTGTTTGAATAATTAGCAGACGCCATGTTGCGTTTGGAGAGCCCCTGATGTGCCTAAACAGTGGAAACCCCCCACAAGTGACACCATTTTGGAAACTAGACCCCGTAGGGAACTTATCTAGATGTGTGGTGAGTAGTGTTGAGCGATACCTTCCGATATCAGGAAATATCGTATCGGATTGGATCGGGCCGATACCCAAAAAGTATCGGATATCGCCGATTCAGATACCGGAAACCAATGCAAGTCAATGGGACACAAATATCGGAATGAAAATAAACCCTTTCTTTCCTTGTAGGTTAATTCTACATGAAGTAAAACAACTAAGAATAATGTAGAATGACATGAAAAGCCGGCAATTCATCAGCGGCATTCACCGGTACCCGACAATTTACAACAGAAAGAATAGAGCACCACACATAGATTAGATAGATAGAAACATGTCAGTCACATATATATGAAGTACAGTGACAGTGTTGCTTACTGTAGTTGTCATTTAGTGTAAAGGATTTATTTTAAAAAATATTAGTGTTTTCGTGCACCGTCTCTTTAAGAAAGCCGGCCGGCAATTCAGCAGCGGTACCCGACAATTTATAACAGACAGAATAGAGCTTCACACATAGATTAGATAGATAGAAACATGTCAGTCACATATATATGAAGTACAGTGACAGTGTTGATTACTGTACTTGTCATTTAGTGTTAAAATAAAGGATTTATTTAAAAAAAAATTGGCGTGGGGTTCCCCTTAATTTTAGGCTCTAGCGGAGGTTAAGCAGACAGCTGGGGCAAATGTTTGAAGCCTGGGAAGGGGGTAATACCCACGGAGCTTCCCAGGCAACTAATATCAGCCCCCAGCTGAATACATAGCCTTTACTAGCTATTAAAATGGGGGAACCCCCCAAAAAAAATAACGTGGGGTCCCCCCTAATTTAATAGCTAGCAAAGGCTAGGCAGACAGCTGGGGGCTGATTTTAATAGCCCAGGAAGGGTGCCATGAATATTGGCCCCCTCCCAGGCTAGAAACACCAGCCGTCAGCCGCCCCAGAAATGGCGCATCCATAGGATGCGCCAATTCTGGCACTTAGCCTCGCTCTTCCCACTGCCCTGTAGCGGTGGCAGTGGGGTAATAGGGCTGGGGTTGATGTCAGCTTATAATGCCAGATGACATCAAGCCCAGGTTAGTAATGGAGAGGCGTCTATAAGACACCCCCATTACTAACCCCATAGTCAAAGTTAAAGAAAAACACAAACACCCAGAATAAAGTCCTTTAATTGAAATAAACACACAATTCTTTATTGTTCTAAATTAAACCATACTTACCATCACGCCCATTCCAGCTGAAGCCAACGATCTCCTGCAATAAAAGAAAAATAATAAAGCAACATCATCCTTACCTTTCGATGGTTCCCAGGACAGCTCCAGCTCTGCTACATCGAGATGACAGGCTGGACCGCAGCAGAACGCTGCCATCCAGCCTGTCATCCCGCAGACACTGAGAAGCGCAGGCATGCTTGCGCTCCTCAGTGTCTCTCTGTGACATCATCCAGATGAGCCGAGTTCATGTCCAATGAACTCAGCTCACCTCATGCACGTCACTGACAGCGTGGGAAAATTCTCCTGCACTCAGCGCTTCAGCGTGAGAATTCTCCCACGCTGTCAGTGACATACATGAGGTGAGGTCATGTCCAATGAACTCAGCTCACCTCATGCACGTCACTGACAGCGTGGGAAAATTCTCACGCTGAAGTGCTGAGTGCAGGAGAATTTTCCCACGCTGTCAGTGACGTGCATGAGGTGAGCTGAGTTCATTGGATTTGACCTCGGCTCATCTTTATGCCGTCACAGCCAGACACTGAGGAGTGGAAGTATGCCTGCGCTTCTCAGTGTCTGCGGGATGACAGGCTGAATGGCAGCGTTCTGCTGCGGTCCAGCCTGTCATCTCGATGTAGCAGAGCTGAAGCTGTCGTGGGAGCCATGGAAAGGTAAGGATGAGGTTGCTTTATTATTTTACTTTTATTGCAGGAGATCGTTGGCTTCAGCTGGAATGGGCGTGACGGTAAGTATGGTTTAATTTAGAACAATAAAGAATTGTGTGTTTATTTCAATTAAAGGACTTTTTTCTGGGTGTTGTGTTTTTTTAAATACTTTACTAGAAATTCATGGTGGTCATGTCTAATATTGGCGTGACCCCATGAATTTCGGGCTTAGGGCCAGCTGATAATGCCAAGCTGGCCTTAACCCCTTTATTACCCAGTGAGCCACCGCACCAGGGCCCTGGATGAGTTGGGTACAGCGCCAGAAGATGGCGCTTCTATGAACGCGCCATTTTCTTGGGCGGCTGCGGACTGCAATTTGCAGCGGGGGTGGCCCAGAAAGCTTGGGTCTCCCTGCGCTGCGGATTCCAGCCCCCAGCTGCCTAGTTGTACCTGGCTGGGCACAAAAATAGGGCGAAGCCCCACGCATTTTTTTTTTAAATTATTTCATGAAATTCATGGAATAATTAAGAAAAAAAGGGCTTCCCTATATTGTTGTGTCCAACCAGTTAAAAATAGGCAGCTGGTGGTTGGGGGCAGCCCATTCCTGCCTGCTGTACCTGGCTGGACACAAATATAGTGCGAAGCCCCACGTCAATTTTTTTTTAATTATTTCATGAAATAATTTTTTAAAAAAAGGGCTTCCCTATATTGTTGTGTCCGGCCAGGTACAAATAGGCAGCTGGTGGTTGGGGGTAGCCTGTTCCTGCCTGCTGTACCTGGCTGGACACAAATATAGGGCGAAGCCCCACATCAATTTTTTTTAAAATAAATCCTTTATTTTAACACTAAATGACATTTGAGGAGTTAATAAAGATGCAGTCCCTAAATTATTATTTATTTTTTAATTAATTTTTCCCAAAAATTTTGACGTGGGCTTCGCCATATTTTTGTATGCCAGCCAGGTACAGCATCCAGCTTCTATGAACGCGTCATTTTCCGGGGTGACTGTGGACTGCAATTTTCAGCGGGAGGGGGGGGGGGCAGAAAGCTTGGGCCTCCCTGCGCTGCAGATTCCATCCCCCAGCTGATTAGTTGTACCTGGCTGGACACAAAAATAGGGAGAAGCTTCACGTATTTTTTTTTTTTAATTATTTCATGAAATTCATGAAATAATTAAGAAAAAAAGGGCTTCCCTATATTGTTGTGTCCAACCAGGTACAAATAGGCAGCTGGTGGTTGGGGGCAGCCCGTTCCTGCCTGCTGTACCTGTCTGGACACAAATATAGTGCAAAGCCCCACGTCAATTTTTTTTAAATCATTTCAGGAAATTCATGAAATAATTTAAAAAAATTGATGTGGGGCTTCGCCCTATATTTGTGTCCAGTCAGGTACAGCAGGCAGGAACGGGCTGCCCCCAACCACCAGCTGCCTATTTGTACCTAGCCGGACGCAACAATATAGGGAAGCCCTTTTTTTCTTAATTATTCCATGAATTTCATGAATTTAAAAAAAAAATACGTGGAGCTTCGCCCTATTTTTGTGTCCAGCCAGGTACAACTAGGCAGCTGGGGGCTGGAATCTGCAGCGCAGGGAGGCCCAAGCTTTCTGGGCCCCACCCGCTGCAAATTGCAGTCCGCAGCCGCCCCGGAAAATGGCGCGTTCATAGAAGCGCCATCTTCTGGCGCTGTACCCAACTCATCCAGGGCCCTGGTGTGGTGGCTCACTGGGTAATAAAGGGGTTAAGGCCAGCTTGGCATTATCAGCTGGCCCTAAGCCCGAAATTCATGGGGTCACGCCAATATTAGACATGACCACCATGAATTTCTAGTAAAGTATTTAAAAAAACACAAACACCCAGAAAAAAGTCCTTTAATTGAAATAAACACACAATTCTTTATTGTTCTAAATTAAACCATACTTACAGTCACGCCCATTCCAGCTGAAGCCAACGATCTCCTGCAATAAAAGGAAAATAATAAAGCAACATCATCCTTACCTTTCCATGGCTCCCACGACGGCTCCAGCTCTGCTACATCGAGATGACAGGCTGGACCGCAGCAGAACGCTGCCATCCAGCCTATCATCCCGCAGACACTGAGAAGCGCAGGCATGCTTGCGCTCCTCAGTGTCTGGCTGTGACGGCATCCAGATGAGCCGAGGTCATGTCCAATGAACTCGGCGCACCTCATGCACGTCACTGACAGCGTGGGAAAATTCTCACGCTGAAGCGCTGAGTGCAGGAGAATTTTCCCACGCTGTCAGTGACGTGCATGAGGTGAGCTGAGTTCATTGGACATGACCTCGGGTCATCTGGATGCCGTCACAGCCAGACACTGAGGAGATCGTTGGCTTCAGCTGGAATGGGCGTGACTGTAAGTATGGTTTAATTTAGAACAATAAAGAATTGTGTCTTTATTTCAATTAAAGGACTTTTTTCTGGGTGTTTGTGTTTTTTTTAAATACTTTACTAGAAATTCATGGTGGTCATGTCTAATATTGGCGTGACCCCATGAATTTCGGGCTTAGGGCCAGCTGATAATGCCAAGCTGGCCTTAACCCCTTTATTACCCAGTGAGCCACCGCACCAGGGCCCTGGATGAGTTGGGTACAGCGCCAGAAGATGGCGCTTCTATGAACGCGCCATTTTCCGGGGCGGCTGCGGACTGCAATTTGCAGCGGGTGGGGCCCAGAAAGCTTGGGCCTCCCTGCGCTGCGGATTCCAGCCCCCAGCTGCCTTGTTGTACCTGGCTGGACACAAAAATAGGGCGAAGCCCCACGTATTTTTTTTTTAAATTATTTCATGAAATTCATGGAATAATTAAGAAAAAAAGGGCTTCCCTATATTGTTGTGTCCGGCTAGGTACAAATAGGCAGCTGGTGGTTGGGGGCAGCCCGTTCCTGCCTGCTGTACCTGACTGGACACAAATATAGGGCGAAGCCCCACATAATTTTTTTTAAATTATTTCATGAATTTCCTGAAATAATTAAAAAAAAATTGACGTGGGGCTTTGCACTATATTTGTGTCCAGCCAGGTACAGCAGGCAGGAACGGGCTGCCCCCAACCACCAGCTGCCTATTTGTACCTGGTTGGACACAACAATATAGGGAAGCCCTTTTTTTCTTAATTATTCCATGAATTTCATGAAATAATTAAAAAAAAAAAAATGTGGAGCTTCTCCCTATTTTTGTGTCCAGCCAGGTACAACTAGGCAGCTGGGGGATGGAATCTGCAGCGCAGGGAGGCCCACGCTTTCTGCCCCCCCCCCGCTGAAAATTGCAGTCCGCAGCCGCCCCGGAAAATGGCGCGTTCATAGAAGCTGGATGCTGTACCTGGCTGGCATACAAAAATATGGCGAAGCCCACGTCAAAAGTTTTGGGAAAAATTAATTAAAAAATAAATAATAATTTAGGGACTGCATCTTTATTAACTCCTCAAATGTCATTTAGTGTTAAAATAAAGGATTTATTTAAAAAAAAAATGGCGTGGGATCCCCCATAATTTTAGTCTCTAGCGGAGGTTAAGCAGACGGCTGGGGCAGATGTTTGAAGCCTGGGAAGGGGGTAAAACCCACGGAGCTTCCCAGGCTACTAATATCAGCCCCCAGCTGAATACCTAGCCTTTACTAGCTATTAAAATGGGGGACCCCCCCCAAAAAAATGACGTGGGGTCCCCCCTATTTTAACAGCTAGCAAAGGCTAGGCAGACAGCTGGGGGCTGATATTAATAGCCCAGGAAGCGTGCCATGAATAATGGCCCCCTCCCAGGCTAGAAACACCAGCCGTCAGCCGCCCCAGAAATGGCGCATCCATAGGATGCGCCAATTCTGGCACTTAGCCTCGCTCTTCCACGCTGCCCTGGTGTGGTGGCAGGGGGTAATAGTGGTGGGGTTCATGTCAGCGCCAGCTGCCATGAAGCCGAGGTTAGTAATGATGGCCGTCTATAAGACACCCCCATTACTAACCTACAAAGTGTTAAAAAGAAAAAACACACTACACCCAGAAAAAAATAATTTATTTGAAATAAAACACACCATTTTATTTAATTCTTAGTTTACTAAAAATAATAGTTACCTGTCCACGTTCCTGCGCTGATCTCCCATGCACAGCTGTCACATCTGGAGATGGTGACAGCTGTGCATGGCTGCTGTAAGCTCACGCTGCCGGGAACACGTCCGCTCCCGGCAGCGGGAGCCACTGACTGAGGTCACCGGAGTGCATTCAGGCAGCGCAGCTCCGGAGACCTCCTTTACGGCACTGCTGTACCGTGGGAATTTCTCACGATACAGCAGGGCCGTAAAGGAGCTAACCGGAGCAGCGCTGCCTGAACTCCGGTGAACCCTTACGGCCCCGTCATTCTAGCGGCGGCAGCGGTTCAGAGCGGTCACATTCTATGTGGCTGCTCTGAACTGGAGATCTTCGTGGGACACTCGTGGACTACTCCGGAGGGGTAAGGATAAGGTTGTGGTTTATTATTTTATATTTTATTACAGGAGATCGATGGCTTCGGGGAATTAGGTGTCTAGGTGAGTATAGGTGTAGTTTTTTATTTTTTACTTTATTTTAGGTGGCGATCGGCGGGGACAGGCAATGTATGAACTAATTTCTTTTAGGTAACCACTGGCCACCAATGACATGTATCTAACATTTATTGGGGACACAGTAGGGCAATTTAAATAGCAGGATCAGGCTGATGGGAACTACTGCTCCCATCAAGCTGATCCTGCTGGCACGAGTGGACGGGGGACAGACATAGGCAGATGGGAGTAGTAGTGTCACATCGGCCTATGTCTGCCTGCACGCACAGACACCGCGCACACCCGCACAAACATCGCACACACACCCCGCACACACACCCCGCACACACACCCCGCACACACACCCCGCACACACACCCCGCACACACACCCCCGCACACACACCCCGCACACACACCCCGCACACACACCCCGCACACACACACCGCACACACACACACACCGCACACACACACACACCGCACACACACCCCGCACACACACCCCGCACACACACCCCGCACACACACCCCGCACACACACCCCGCACACACACCCGCACACACACCCCGCACACACACCCCGCACACACACCCGCACACACACCCCGCACACACACCCCGCACACACACCCGCACACACACTAATCATGACGGGTCTGGGAGGTGAGGCTGACCTGTGCGGCCGTGGGAAAGTTCATGTGAGTTCATGCAGTCAAGCATGAACTCACATGAACCCTCTGAGGGCAACGCGGCGACTTCAAATGAACAGCTGATCGGCATCAGCTGATACCTCAGCTGTTCATTTGAAATAACCGGCGGGAAAGCGCAGCACAGAACGGGAAAGCCGGCGGTGAAGTCTTTTCACTGCCGGCTTCCCCGCCCGGGTCCTTCGCTCCTTGGTGCTGCGCTCCCCGCCCGGTCCTAATTTACGATTGGGATTGGAGGTGGCGAGGGGAGCGGAGGATCGGGGTGGGAGGCTGCGGGGAAGCAGTATGGGGCTGTGTGATTGTTTAAAAGCTGGCGGCTTTTTACCGCGCGCCGGCTTTTAAACAATCAGGAGAATTCTCCCCCGCTGGGATGGCATTCTGATGACAGGCTGGATCGCGCTGCCATCCAACTTGTCATCCTTCACAGACACTGCAGAGCGCAGGCATTATGGGAACTTCCGATTCCGGTATTCGATATTGTAAAAGTATCGGAATTAAGTATCGGAATTCCGATACCGCGAATATCGGCCGATACCCGATATTACAGTATCGGAATGCTCAACACTACTCACCACTAGTGTTGAGCATTCCGATACTGTAATATCGGGTATCGGCCGATATTCGCGGTATCGGAATTCCGATACTTAATTCCGATACTTTTACAATATCGAATACCGGAATCGGAAGTTCCCATAATGCCTGCGCTCTGCAGTGTCTGTGAAGGATGACAAGTTGGATGGCAGCGCGATCCAGCCTGTCATCAGAATGCCATCCCAGCGGGGGAGAATTCTCCTGATTGTTTAAAAGCCGGTGCGCGGTAAAAAGCCGCCGGCTTTTAAACAATCACACAGCCCCATACTGCTTCCCCGCAGCCTCCCACCCCGATCCTCCGCTCCCCTCGCCACCTCCAATCCCAATCGTAAATTAGGACCGGGCGGGGAGCGCAGCACCAAGGAGCGAAGGACCCGGGCAGGGAAGCCGGCAGTGAAAAGACTTCACCGCCGGCTTTCCCGTTCTGTGCTGCGCTTTCCCGCCGGTTATTTCAAATGAACAGCTGAGGTATCAGCTGATGCCGATCAGCTGTTCATTTGAAGTCGCCGCGTTGCCCTCAGAGGGTTCATGTGAGTTCATGCTTGACTGCATGAACTCACATGAACTTTCCCACGGCCGCACAGGTCAGCCTCACCTCCCAGACCCGTCATGATTAGTGTGTGTGCGGGTGTGTGTGCGGGGTGTGTGTGCGGGGTGTGTGTGCGGGTATGTGTGCGGGGTGTGTGTGCGGGGTGTGTGTGCGGGTGTGTGTGCGGGGTGTGTGTGCGGGGTGTGTGTGCGGGGTGTGTGTGCGGTGTGTGTGCGGTGTGTGTGTGCGGGGTGTGTGTGCGGGGGTGTGTGTGCGGGGTGTGTGTGCGGGGTGTGTGTGCGGGGTGTGTGTGCGGGGTGTGTGTGTGGGGGTGTGTGTGTGGGGGTGTGTGTGTGGGGTGTGTGTGCGGGGTGTGTGTGCGGGTGTGTGTGCGGGGTGTGTGTGCGTGTGTGTGTGCGATGTTTGTGCGGGTGTGCGCGGTGTCTGTGCGTGCAGGCAGACATAGGCCGATGTGACACTACTACTCTCATCGGCCTATGTCTGTCCCCCGTCCACTCGTGCCAGCAGGATCAGCTTGATGGGAGCAGTAGTTCCCATCAGCCTGATCCTGCTATTTAAATTGCCCTACTGTGTCCCCAATAAATGTTAGATACATGTCATTGGTGGCCAGTGGTTACCTAAAAGAAATTAGTTCATACATTACCTGTCCCCGCCGATCGCCACCTAAAATAAAGTAAAAAATAAAAAACTACACCTATACTCACCTAGACACCTAATTCCCCGAAGCCATCGATCTCCTGTAATAAAATATAAAATAATAAACCACAACCTTATCCTTACCCCTCCGGAGTAGTCCACGAGTGTCCCACGAAGATCTCCAGTTCAGAGCAGCCACATAGAATGTGACCGCTCTGAACCGCTGCCGTCGCTAGAATGACGGGGCCGTAAGGGTTCACTGGAGTTCAGGCAGCGTTGCTCCGGTTAGCTCCTTTACGGCCCTGCTGTATCGTGAGAAATTCCCACGGTACAGCAGTGCCGTAAAGGAGGTCTCCGGAGCTGCGCTGCCTGAATGCACTCCGGTGACCTCAGTCAGTGGCTCCCGCTGCCGGGAGCGGACGTGTTTCCGGCAGCGTGAGCTTACAGCAGCCATGCACAGCTGTCACCATCTCCAGATGTGACAGCTGTGCATGGGAGATCAGCGCAGGAACGTGGACAGGTAACTATTATTTTTAGTAAACTAAGAATTAAATAAAATGGTGTGTTTTATTTCAAATAAATTATTTTTTTCTGGGTGTAGTGTGTTTTTTCTTTTTAACACTTTGTAGGTTAGTAATGGGGGTGTCTTATAGACGGCCATCATTACTAACCTGGGCTTCATGGCAGCTGGCGCTGACATGAACCCCACCACTATTACCCCCTGCCACCACACCAGGGCAGCGTGGAAGAGCGAGGCTAAGTGCCAGAATTGGCGCATCCTATGGATGCGCCATTTCTGGGGCGGCTGACGGCTGGTGTTTCTAGCCTGGGAGGGGGCCATTATTCATGGCACCCTTCCTGGGCTATTAATATCAGCCCCCAGCTGTCTGCCTAGCCTTTGCTAGCTATTAAAATAGGGGGGACCCCACGTCATTTTTTTTGGGGGGGGGTCCCCCATTTTAATAGCTAGTAAAGGCTAGGTATTCAGCTGGGGGCTGATATTAGTAGCCTGGGAAGCTCCGTGGGTTTTACCCCCTTCCCAGGCTTCAAACATCTGCCCCAGCCGTCTGCTTAACCTCCGCTAGAGACTAAAATTATGGGGGATCCCACGCCATTTTTTTTTTAAATAAATCCTTTATTTTAACACTAAATGACATTTGAGGAGTTAATAAAGATGCAGTCCCTAAATTATTATTTATTTTTTAATTAATTTTTCCCAAAACATTTGACGTGGGCTTCGCCATATTTTTGTATGCCAGCCAGGTACAGCATCCAGCTTCTATGAACGCGCCATTTTCCGGGGCGGCTGCGGACTGCAATTTTCAGCGGGGGGGGGGGCAGAAAGCGTGGGCCTCCCTGCGCTGCAGATTCCAGCCCCCAGCTGCCTAGTTGTACCTGGCTGGACACAAAAATAGAGCGAAGCTCCACGTATTTTTTTTTTAAATTCATGAAATTCATGGAATAATTAAGAAAAAAAGGGCTTCCCTATATTGTTTTGTCCGGCTAGGTACAAATAGGCAGCTGGTGGTTGGGGGCAGCCCGTTACTGCCTGCTGTACCTGACTGGACACAAATATAGGGCGAAGCCCCACATCAATTTTTTTAAATTATTTCATGAATTTCTTGAAATGATTTAAAAAAAATTGACGTGGGGCTTCGCACTATATTTGTGTCCAGCCAGGTACAGCAGGCAGGAACGGGCTGCCCCCAACCACCAGCTGCCTATTTGTACCTGGTTGGACACAACAATATAGGGAAGCCCTTTTTTTCTTAATTATTTCATGAATTTCATGAAATAATTAAAAAAAAAAAATACGTGAAGCTTCTCCCTATTTTTGTGTCCAGCCAGGTACAACTAATCAGCTGGGGGATGGAATCTGCAGCGCAGGGAGGCCCAAGCTTTCTGCCCCCCCCCCGCTGAAAATTGCAGTCCACAGTCACCCCGGAAAATGACGCGTTCATAGAAGCTGGATGCTGTACCTGGCTGGCATACAAAAATATGGCGAAGCCCACGTCAAAAGTTTTGGGAAAAATTAATTAAAAAATAAATAATAATTTAGGGACTGCATCTTTATTAACTCCTCAAATTTCATTTAGTGTTAAAATAAAGGATTTATTTTAAAAAAAATTGATGTGGGGCTTCGCCCTATATTTGTGTCCAGCCAGGTACAGCAGGCAGGAACAGGCTGCCCCCAACCACCAGCTGCTTATTTGTACCTGGCCGGACACAACAATATAGGGAAGCCCTTTTTCAAAAAAATTATTTCATGAAATAATTAAAAAAAAATTGACGTGGGGCTTCGCACTATATTTGTGTCCAGCCAGGTACAGCAGGCAGGAACAGGCTGCCCCCAACCACCAGCTGCTTATTTGTACCTGGCCGGACACAACAATATAGGGAAGCCCTTTTTCAAAAAAATTATTTCATGAAATAATTAAAAAAAAATTGACGTGGGGCTTCGCACTATATTTGTGTCCAGCCAGGTACAGCAGGCAGGAACGGGCTGCCCCCAACCACCAGCTGCCTATTTTTAACTGGTTGGACACAACAATATAGGGAAGCCCTTTTTTTCTTAATTATTCCATGAATTTCATGAAATAATTTAAAAAAAAAATGCGTGGGGCTTCGCCCTATTTTTGTGCCCAGCCAGGTACAACTAGGCAGCTGGGGGCTGGAATCCGCAGCGCAGGGAGACCCAAGCTTTCTGGGCCACCCCCGCTGCAAATTGCAGTCCGCAGCCGCCCCAGAAAATGGCGCGTTCATAGAAGCGCCATCTTCTGGCGCTGTACCCAACTCATCCAGGGCCCTGGTGCGGTGGCTCACTGGGTAATAAAGGGGTTAAGGCCAGCTTGGCATTATCAGCTGGCCCTAAGCCCGAAATTCATGGGGTCACGCCAATATTAGACATGACCACCATGAATTTCTAGTAAAGTATTTAAAAAAACACAACACCCAGAATAAAGTCCTTTAATTGAAATAAACACACAATTCTTTATTGTTCTAAATTAAACCATACTTACCGTCACGCCCATTCCAGCTGAAGCCAACGATCGCCTGCAATAAAAGTAAAATAATAAAGCAACCTCATCCTTACCTTTCCATGGCTCCCACGACAGCTTCAGCTCTGCTACATCGAGATGACAGGCTGGACCGCAACAGAACGCTGCCATTCAGCCTGTCATCTCGCAGACATACTTCCACTCCTCAGTGTCTGGCTGTGACGGCATAAAGATGAGCCGAGGTCATGTCCAATGAACTCAGCTCACCTCATGCACGTCACTGACAGCGTGGGAAAATTCTCCTGCACTCAGCACTTCAGCGTGAGAATTTTCCCACTCTGTCAGTGACGTGCATGAGGTGAGCTGAGTTCATTGGACATGACCTCACCTCATGTATGTCACTGACAGCGTGGGAGAATTCTCACGCTGAAGCGCTGAGTGCAGGAGAATTTTCCCACGCTGTCAGTGACGTGCATGAGGTGAGCTGAGTTCATTGGACATGAACTCGGCTCATCTGGATGACGTCACAGAGAGACACTGAGGAGCGCAAGCATGCCTGCGCTTCTCAGTGTCTGCGGGATGACAGGCTGGATGGCAGCGTTCTGCTGCGGTCCAGCCTGTCATCTCGATGTAGCAGAGCTGGAGCTGTCCTGGGAACCATCGAAAGGTAAGGATGATGTTGCTTTATTATTTTTCTTTTATTGCAGGAGATCGTTGGCTTCAGCTGGAATGGGCGTGATGGTAAGTATGGTTTAATTTAGAACAATAAAGAATTGTGTGTTTATTTCAATTAAAGGACTTTATTCTGGGTGTTTGTGTTTTTCTTTAACTTTGACTATGGGGTTAGTAATGGGGGTGTCTTATAGACGCCTCTCCATTACTAACCTGGGCTTGATGTCATCTGGCATTATAAGCTGACATCAACCCCAGCCCTATTACCCCACTGCCACCGCTACAGGGCAGTGGGAAGAGCGAGGCTAAGTGCCAGAATTGGCGCATCCTATGGATGCGCCATTTCTGGGGCGGCTGACGGCTGGTGTTTCTAGCCTGGGAGGGGGCCAATATTCATGGCACCCTTCCTGGGCTATTAAAATCAGCCCCCAGCTGTCTGCCTAGCCTTTGCTAGCTATTAAATTAGGGGGGACCCCACGTTATTTTTTTTGGGGGGTTCCCCCATTTTAATAGCTAGTAAAGGCTAGGTATTCAGCTGGGGGCTGATATTAGTTGCCTGGGGGGAAGCTCCGTGGGTATTACCCCCTTCCCAGGCTTCAAACATTTGCCCCAGCTGTCTGCTTAACCTCCGCTAGAGCCTAAAATTAAGGGGAACCCCACGCCAATTTTTTTTTAAATAAATCCTTTATTTTAACACTAAATGACAAGTACAGTAATCAACACTGTCACTGTACTTCATATATATGTGACTGACATGTTTCTATCTATCTAATCTATCTGTGATTCTCTATTCTTTCTATTCTAAATTGTCGGGTACAGATGCTGAATTGCCGGCCGGCTTTCTTAAAGAGACGGTGCATGAAAACACTAATATTTTTTTAAATAAATCCTTTACACTAAATGACAAGTACAGTAAGCAACACTGTCACTGTACTTCATATATATGTGACTGACATGTTTCTATCTATCTAATCTATGTGTGAAGCTCTATTCTGTCTGTTATAAATTGTCGGGTACCGCTACTGAATTGCCGGCCGGCTTTCTTAAAGAGACGGTGCACGAAAACACTAATATTTTTTAAAATAAATCCTTTACACTAAATGACAAGTACAGTAAGCAACACTGTCACTGTACTTCATATATATGTGACTGACATGTTTCTATCTATCTAATCTATGTGTGGTGCTCTATTCTTTCTGTTGTAAATTGTCGGGTACCGGTGAATGCCGCTGATGAATTGCCGGCTTTTCATGTCATTCTACATTATTCTTAGTTGTTTTACTTCATGTAGAATTAACCTACAAGGAAAGAAAGGGTTTATTTTCATTCCGATATTTGTGTCCCATTGACTTGCATTGGTTTCCGGTATCGGAATCGGCGATATCCGATACTTTTTGGGTATCGGCCCGATCCAATCCGATACGATATTTCCTGATATCGGAAGGTATCGCTCAACACTAGTGGTGAGCACATTGAACCCCAAGGTGCTTCACAGAAGTTTATAATATTGAGCTGTAAAAATAAAATTTTCATATTTTTCCCACAAAAATGTTTTTCATCCCTTAATTTTGCATTATCATAAGGGTAATAGGATAAATTGCACCATAAAATTTGTTGTGCAATTTCTCCTGAACACGCCGATACCCCATATGTGGAGGCAAACCACTGTTTGGGCGCACGGCAGGGTTTGAAAGGGAAGGAGCGCCATTTGACTTTTTGAATGTAAAATTTGTTTGAATAATTAGCAGACGCCATGTCGCATTTGGGGAGCCCCTAATGTGCCTAAACAGTGGACACCCCCCACAAGTGCCACCATTTTGGAAAATAGACCCCTTAGGGAACTTATCTAGATGTGTGGTGAGCACCTTGCTCCCCCAGCTGCTTCACAGAAGTTTATAATATTAAGCCGTAAAAATAAAATTTTCACATTTTTCCCACAAAAAATGTTTTTCATCCCCTAATTTTGCATTATTATAAGGATAACAGGAGAAATTGCACCATGA
Organism: Phyllobates terribilis; assembly: GCF_046119375.1. Taxonomy (NCBI): domain Eukaryota; kingdom Metazoa; phylum Chordata; class Amphibia; order Anura; family Dendrobatidae; genus Phyllobates; species Phyllobates terribilis. Next base: position 341,680,317 of record NW_027362762.1, on the reverse strand, counting down.
AATTTGTTGTGCAATTTCTCCTGAACACGCCGATACCCCATATGTGGGGGAAAACCACTGCTTTGGTGTACGGCAGGGTTCGGAAGAGAAACGAGCGCTATGTTGGCTGGGATAGGTTGCAGACACCATGTCACATTTGAAGAGTCGCTGACATGCCGAAAAAGCAGAAACCTTCACAAGTGACCCCATTTTGTAAACTACATCCCCCAAGGAATTCATCTAGGGAAATAGTGAGTATTTTTTAATTTTTAAATTTATACCATTGGGCAGTGAAAAAAACATAATTATATTTTTACCACAAAAAAATGTTTTACCCTCAGATTTTACATTTTCACACAGGGCAATGGGTAAAAATAGTGTCGAAATGTGTCACACAATTTCTTCTAAAAGTGGCAATACCCCATATGTGGCTGTATCGTACCGCTTAGCCATACAGCGAGATCTGGGAGGGACGGAGCGCTATTTGACAATTGGAGAACAAATTATTGTAGAATAGGCATTTGGATTTGGGAGCACAAAGTTTTCTGAATTTCTTTTGGGGGGCAAGGGCCATTTCGCTTTTCCAGAGCCTTTCTGCTACCAGTAACTTGGAATATTTTTAACAGATGACAGACCTGAGTGGGGACTAGCTTTTTTCGAGGACTGAGTTGAAGCTTTTATTGGGAACATTTTACGTAACATTTATCCGGTGCTCTAGGCTGAGCACTTACATCGGGGTTTCCATCTAAATTTCCAAGTGATATAATTCAGATGAAACCCCTGCCGGATCCATTCACTGTAATGAGGCAGCAGAGTTACTCTGGACTCCGTCTGGCCTCTGTTTAGCGGTGTCCTTTTTTTCAGAAGTGCACAAAACTGTGGCCAACCGCACTTTTATGCACGCCTAAAAAAACTGACACTGTGGGATCACAGGCCAGATGGCATCCACAGTGGCCTATATCTGCCTCATTACAGGGAATCTTCCGTCATGGGTTCCGTCTGAATCACGTATTTCAGAGATTTACACGGAAACTCTGGTGTAAGTGCTCAGCGCAGAGCACAGGATAAATGTGAGCAGAGCCTTACTGCGATCTTTGGGAGACATAATAAACAAATCAGTAGCAGGTGAAGAATTGGTTTTATTTATTTTTTACGCCGTTCCTCGTGCGGTATAAGTGATGAGATTACTTTATTCTTCGGGTCGGTGCGATTACAGAGATACCAGATATATATCGTTTTTTTTTGATTGACAGCTGTCACACACTAAGAGATGCTTTTTTTTGCAAAATCTAGTTTTTGCATCGCCATTTTGAGAGCTATAATTTTTCCATATTTCGGCCGACAGAGTCATGTGATGGCTTGTTTTTTGCAGGACGAGTTGACATTTTTATTGGTACCATTTTTGGGTACGTGACATTTTCTGATCGCTTTCTATTCCGTTTTTTGGGAGGTAAAATTAACAAAAACCAACAATTCAGGAATTGTTTTTGAGTTTTTTTTTATGCCGTTCTGCATGTGGTAAAAGTGATAAGGCAGCATTATTCTTCGGGTCAGTACGTTTACAGCGATACTACACTTACTGTATATTTTTTTAATGTTATGGCGCTTTTACACAATAAAACAGTTTTATCGAAAAAAATATTTTTTTTGCATCGCTTTATTCTGAGCACTATAACTTTTTTATTTTTCGGCTGATGGAGCTGTATGGCGGCTTTTTTTTGCAGAACAAGATGACATTTTCAGCGGTAGCATTTTTATTTCCATTTTGCTTTTTGATCGCATTTTTTTCCACTTTTTGTTTGGCGATATGATGAAAAAGCATAGTTTTTTGCTCCATTTTTTATTTATTTTTAATACGGTGTGCACAGAAGGAGTTAATTAGTGTGACAGTTTTATAGATCGGGTTGTTTCGGACGCGGCGATACCAAATATGTGTACTTTTTTTGTTTTTGCATAAATATACGGATTTATCGGTTTAATATTTTGTTTATTTTTTTTTTTTTATTTTGTGATTTTTTTTTAACAGTTTGAAAACATTTTTTTGACTTTTTTTTACATTTTTACTTAGTCCCTGTATGGGACATTAATTTTTATTTTTCTAATCACTGATGTCATGCAATGTAATAGACATGTATTACATTACATGACATCTTTGCTGACTGTTTCACAGTGAGTGTCTCCTGAACCGGTTAACCCTAGAACGCATACCTGGGGGCCTCGAAGGCCCGCCCTGTTAATTGTTTTCTATTTTCTGCAAGATTACTTTAGTCAGAATTTTGAAACTCTAGGTATTCCTCAGGTATATAGTATAGTAGTTGTTTGTCATTTTTGTTTGAGTTATTCCATGTTATTTGCACACGGGCCTAAAAGGCCCCAGGTATGTGAAATTGTAGATTTTTATGGTCATGTGTTCTAGGGTTAAAAGAACACTAGCTATACTAACTGGATATGGCAGCGAAAGGAAGCTATCACCAGCTGTCACTTGTCAGCTTTCTGAGGAGGTAGGTGATAAAAAACTTCAAGTGTCTGCAGAAGACCTGCATCAATGTTCCAGTATTCACAGTAAGGCCATGGTCACACGTTCAGTATTTGGTCAGTATTTTCCATCAGTATTTGTAAGCCCAAATCAGGAGTGGATCAGTCAGAGGAAAAGTATAATAGAAACATGACACCACTTTTGTATTTTTCACCTACTCCTGGTCTTGGCTTACAAATACTGATGTAAAATACTGACCAAATACTGAACACGTGCACATGGCCTAAGGCCTCTTTCACACGTCCAGATATTTCTGGTACTGGAAAAACCAGTACCGGAGATATCCGTGTCCGTGTGTCCCTGTGTGTCATACGTGTGGCAACCGTGTGCCGCCCATGTGCAGCATCATAATAACACATACCAGCGCCTGGGAATCAGGGGTACAGTTTGCACTGTTCCCAAGCGCCGGGTGCTGGAGGCATCTGTCATCATTGTCCCCAGCTTATGCTGCGATCCGCGCGAGCAAGGGACAATGTTGAGAGTAGTATTCTGCTCCCAATGTCTCCAAGTGTAAAAATAAGAATAAAATAAAAAAATCATTATACTCACCTTTCCTAAGATGAAGTAAGTGTCGCACGCCGTAATACATCTGCCTCAGCATGCGCTTGGTAACAGTGCTAACTGCACCGCTGATTCCCAGGCGCTGGTACTTGTAACACTAATGACAGTGTGTGTCATCAGTGTGCACATGTGTGGGACATTTTGTCGCCCATGCTGCATGTAAAAAACTGACATCTCAGTGTGTTTTCCCATGAACATATGGTCCATGGAGACACACTGACATGTGCGCAGACCCATTCATTTGTGTAAGTCTCTCCAGTACGTGTGAAGACTGGCACCACATGTACTGGAGACATGGACCTGTGAATGAGGCCTAATACACAAACTAAATGCTGAAAGTCTCCATTTCTGTACTCTACTGACCCCAAAGCACAAGAAAAGTTGACTTGAGTATACTCAAAAGCAAATAATTAAGATAATTAAGCCACATAAGTTTTGGCATTCTGTTTTGTGGATTGCTGAAACAAAATTGAAAACTTAAACTTTTTGGAACTATGAATCAGTTTGTGTCTGGAGGAGGAAAAATAAAGCAAAGCATACCATGATCACCCTGCTTATAGAGAAGCACAGTGGTGTCTTGCTGATACTCTGTGGCTGCTTTGCTTCCTCTGGCATTGGAAACCTGCAGTGTGTGGAAAGCAAAATTAATACAATCATCCTGGGAGAAATCATACGAGGAAACATCAAATTGAAGTTTGGATGTTACAGAACTTTTCAACAGGACAATAATCCCAAACATACATCAAAGCCAGTCACGCAAGTCTTGGCTGCATAATAAGTCTTGGAAGATTCTGAGACATAGTTGCCTGACCTGAACCCTATAAAAAATGTTTGCTGTGATTTGAAGAAGATGTAGGTTGCAGCACACAAACACCAGAATATTAGTGAACTGGAGGCCATTACTTACGAGAACTGGGCTAACATTCCATGGAAACACTACCAAGAAGTTGATGTGGTTAGATATCACGTTTGCAGTAGGTTAAAACAGCCAGGTACTAAAGATATTTTTCACTAAGGTGTTAAATAATTTTACAACAGCAGGTATCATTAAAAGTTTCATTTTGTGTTGAATTTGTAAAAAATCACGTTATATTAGTTGTTTTAAGCAGAGCACTTCCGTTGCAGAGCCTGCAAAGCAGTTCCGCTGTCTGTCTCTGGAGGTGAATGACCTCTGCTGTGAGGTTCAGCAGCAGCATCAGCGGCTACAGGTCGCCAGTGTGGAGGTCTCTGCAGGTAGGCCTATGCAGCCTAAATCCAAGGTTGCCCTCCCGGACAGGTTTTCAGGAGTTAGGGACAAGTTTTTTGTTTTCAAGGAGGCCTGCAAACTGTATTTTAAACTTCGTCCTTACTCCTCCAGGAAAGGTGGAGCAACGGGTTGGAATTGTGATCTCTGTACTGCAGGGAGATCCTCAGTCGTGGGCGTTTTCTTTACCACAGGGCTCGGTTTGTCTCCAGTCTGTGGTGGGGTTTTTCGGGGCTCTGGCCCTCATCTATGATGACCCTGACCGAGTCACCTTGGCTGAGTCTAGTCTACGCCGCCTTCAGCAGGGGAATCGGTCAGTGGAGATGTACAGTTCGGAATTCCGTAGATGGGCAACAGATTCCAAATCGAATGACTGAGCTCATAGAAATCAATTTTTTGAGGGGCTTACTGAAAGGTTGAAAGGTGCCTTGGCAGTATATGAAACCCCCAATCCTTGGAGGCTGCCATGTCGTTGGCCATACATCTTGATAGATGCCTTCGGGATAGACGGGTGAGACCACCTTCTCTGGGGCCTTCTTGTCAGAGTTGTGTACCTCTGCTGGGGGAGCGGTCTGGGGTGAATCACTTCTGGGTGAGGTGGAGGAACCCATGCAGTTAGGGGGTGTCTCTGCATCATACATCTCCCTGAGACTTGCAAGGAAAAAGGCGTATTTGTTTTTGTGGGAAAAAGGGACATTTTGTTGGGACCTGTCCTTCAATTCCTAAACAAAAGGAGACTCAATTAACTCTTGGTAGTCTGGAGTTGGATAAACAAGGGGTGCATTTGTTGCAAGCCTGCTGTTCCCGCTTTGTCCTGACAGCAGAGGTGGTGCTAGAGAGCAAAACCAAGAAAATTTCTGTGTTTGTTGACAGTGGAGCCGGAGTCAGCATGGTTGATGCTGAGTTTGTGAAAATTCATGATCTTGCTTGCTGTACTTTAGCTAAACCTATTTCCATCTTCGCCATCGACTTGGCGCCACTTGCACAGAAAGCATTTACTCAGATTGTACATAATGTAAAACTGCGGGTGGGGTCAGGTCATTGTGAAATAATCCCTTGCTATGTCCTTGACAATCTTCCCACACCTATTGTTTTGGGTATTCCTTGGCTTGTTAAACATAATCCGTTAGTGGATTGGCAAAACGGGGAGATGATTGAATGGGGAGATTACAGTCATGAGAACTGTTTACAAATTTCCCTTGCTACTGTCTCTACGGAAATATGACCTGCTTTTCTGTCTGGTTTTGAGGACGTTTTTTCTTAGAGGGGGTGTCAGGATTTGCTTTCTCATCGTGCATATGACTGTCCTATTAACTTGACCACCGGAGCTAAACTACTGCAGTCCAAACTGTATAATCTTTCTGGCTCTGAGAGACAAGCCATGAAGGATTTCATTGCAGAAAGTCTGGAGAAGGGACATATCAGACCCTCATCTTCACCGGTGGCGGCAGGGTTCTTCTTTGTGAAGAAAAAAGATGGTGGTCTACGTCCCTGTTTAGATTTCCGGGAATTAAATCAACTTACCATCCATACCCTCTTCCTCTGATTCCTGATTTGTTCAGCCAGATTATAGGGGCTAAGGTATTCTCCATCTTTTATTTAAGAGGAGCCTACCATCTGGTTAAAATCAGAGAAGGGGACGAATGGAAAACAGCATTCAATACCCCGGAAGGACATTTTGACAGTCTATTTATGCCTTTTGGTTTGACCAAGGCACCTGTGGTATTCCAGCATTTCATAAATTATATTTTCCATCAGGTTTGTGGTGGTCTATCTGGACGATATTTTGGTTTACTCACCTGATATTGAGACACATCGGGTGCATGTTAAGCAGGTGCAACATATATAAAGGGATAACAAACTTTATGCCAAACTGGAAAAACGTGTTTTCGCCATATAGGAGGTGCAGTTTTTGGGGTACTTGTTGTCATCTTCGGGTTTTCGGATGGATCCGGAGAAGATCCGTGCAGTCCTTGATTGGGAACGTCCCGAGAACCTGAAGGCTCTTCAACATTTTCTGGGCTTTACTAATTTTTACCGGAAATTCATCCAAAATTACTCAGTAATTGTGAAACCCCTTACTGACATGACTAAGAAGGGGTCTGATTTTTCCAAATGGTCGGATACCTCCCTCCAGGTTTTTTCTTCCTTAAAGAATCATTTTGCCACTGCACCTATACTCAGTCAACCTGATGTTTCCCAACCCTTTATTGTGCGTCGGATGTCGGGGTTGGTGCTGTGTTGTCTCAGGGTCCGTCACCTGGTAAACAGCGTCCATGCGCCTTCTTTTCTAAAAAATTGTCTTCAGCTGAGAGAAATTATGACGTGGGTAATAGGGAATTTTTGGCGATCAAATTGGCGTTCGAAGAATTGGTTGGAGGGGGCTGTTCATCTTATTGCTGTTATTACTGACCATAAGAACCTGTTATATCTCCAGTCAGCTAAATGTCTCAACCCTAGCCAAGCCAGATGGTTCCATGTTTTTTATTAAGTTCAATTTTGTTGTCACTTTCCGTCCAGGGGTCAAAAATGTCAAGGCTGATGTTTTGTCCCGGAGCTTCCCTGGTGGTGGTAAACATGAGAACCCTGACCCAATATTACAGAAAGAAATAGTCATTTTGGCACTGTATCCTGAACTGGAGGGTGAGGTTTTGGAGGCTCAGGGGGATGCCCCTGCCTCTTGCCCTTCAGGAAGGTTATTTGTATCATCTAATCTGCGCAAAGTAATTAAGGAACATCATAACTCTGTCCTTGCTGGGCATCCAGGTGGTACGGCAACTGTGGGCCTCCTCTCTCGTTGCTTTTAGCGGCCGAGGTTGCATCGGGATGTGATTGAACACGTTGCTGCTTGTAGTATTTGTGCTCGTTCTAAAATTTTGCATACCCGTCTGTCTGGTACTCTTCTTCCGCTATCTATCCCTAGTTGGCCATGGACACACTTGTCCATGGATTTTATTACTGACCTACCGGTGACTTTGTGTGGTTGTCTATCAGGAATATAAGATTGAAAGTTCCTTCTTAGAAGCTGGGACCTAGGTTTATTGATCCCTATAAAATAACCGCCATCATTAACTCAGCAGCGTTTCGTCTTGAACTTCCTCAGGCCCTTAAGGTCCACAATGTGTTCCTCAGGTTCTTACTCAAAAAGTATGTGGAACTTCTTGAACCCTCACCTCTACCACCGCCCCCAGTAATGATTGATTGTAATCTGGAGTTCCAGATTTCGAGGATTGTAGATTCTCGTTTTCCACGTCGTTATCTACAATACTTGGTGCACTGGAAGGGTTATGGTGCAGAGGAGAGGATGTGGGTTTCAGCAACAGAGGTGAACTCTCCCAGGTTGGTTTGTTCATTTCACACCTGTTATCCTGAGAAACAAGGTCCTTAGTGTCCGGAGGTCACTCGTAGAGGGGGGGTACTGTCACTGGTGTGTCAGAAGTGACAGACAGTCACCCTGCAGTTGGTTGCAGGAGATCTCTTCATTTGGCATTACAGACAAATTCTTAGAAGCTGTATCTCTAGGACCCAGTGGCTACCTTCGTCTGGCTAATTAACACTCTGGCCTGGGTGTATAAATAACTGCTATGTGTCAGAGGGAGGTGCGGGTGATATTCATTACCCCTTGTGAAGGATTGAGCAAGAGCAGTACTTCTTCCTCTCTGGTGCTAGAGGATGTGTGTACATTTGTCTGGAGTCGACTAAAGCTAAGCGATTTTCCCTTGTTTGCCCCCCCTTGTTGTCTTTAGTGTTCAGTGGGGATTGACTAGTGCTCATCCCCTCCCTTCCCTAGCCTGAGTCTAACGCCAGGGAAAGACATGGCGAGGTACTCGTGCAGCGATTGGTGAAGAACCAATATAGGGAAGTTAGTGGAGACAGGGTGATACTAGATCAGCCTAGGAGGTCTCCACTCCCCCCTTTCCCTAGAGTCTGGGCTCCCTTTCCCTCTTTCCTTTGTGTTGCACTTAGTCTTTCCCACCCCTTGCATGACAGATGCCTTCTACAAATGGATAATGATCCTAAACACACGTCAAAATCCACAATAGACTACCTCAAAAGGTGCAAGCTGAAGCTTTTACAATTGCCTTCACAGTCCCCTGATCTGAACATCATTGAAAATCTGTGGCTAGACCTCAAAATAGCAGTGCATGCAAGACGACCCAGGAATCTCACAGAGCTGGAAGAATTTTCCATAGAAGAATGGATGAAAATCCCTCTAACAAGAATTGAAAGACTCTTGGCTGGCTACAAAAAGTGTTTACAAACTGTGTTACTTTCAAAAGGGGGTGCTACTAGGTACTAACCATGCAGGGTGCCCAAACTTTTGCATCAGCCCATTTTCCTTTTGTAATTTTTAAAATGTAAAAGATGAAACTATATATACAGTACAGACCAAAAGTTTGGACACACCCTCTCATTTAAAGATTTTTCAGTATTTTCATGACTATGAAAATTATACATTCACACTGAAGGCATCAAAACTATGAATTAACACATGTGGAATTATATACTTAACAAAAAATTGTGAAACAACTGAAAATATGTCTTATATTCTAGGTTCTTCAAAGTAGCCACCTTTTGCTTTGATGACTGCTTTGCACACTCTTTGCATTCTCTTGATGAGCTTCAAGAGGCAGTCACTGGAAATGGTTTCACTTCACAGGTGTGCCCTGTCAAGTTTTATAAGTGGGATTTCTTGTCTTATAAATGGGGTTGGGACTATCAGTTGTGTTGTGCAGAAGTCAGATGGATACACAGCTGATAGTCCTAATGAATAGACTGTTAGAATTTGTATTATGGCAAGAAAAAAGCAGCTAAGTAAAGAAAAACGAGTGGTCATCATTACTTTAAGAAATGAAGGTCAGTCAGTCTGAAAAATTGGGCAAACTTTGAAAGTGTCCCCAAGTGCAGTTGCAAAAGCCATCAAGCTCTACAAAGAAACTGGCTCACATGAGGACCGCCCCAGGAAAGGAAGACCAAGAGTCACCTCTGCTTCTGAGGATAAGTTTATCTGAGTCACCAGCCTCAGAAATCGCAGGTTAACAGCAGCTCAGATTAAAGACCAGGTCAATGCCACACAGAGTTCTAGCAGCAGACACATCTCTTCAACAACTGTTAAGAGGAGTGTAACATACCTGGCGGCATCCTTGCATAGTGGTCCATCTCCCACTGTGCAAGAGCGCGCACTTGATTTCCAGTCCAGACTGTCACTCTGGCTTCTTTCCATACTGTCTGCTTTGCTCTGCTCTGGCTGCTTAGGGCGACGCCCGCCGAACTTCCTGTTTCTTGTAGCTGCTGCAGACACACCCCTAATGTGTCCTCAGCCTATTGCTGTATGTCACCTGGTATTTAAACCAGCTCCTCCTTGGAATCCTTGCCTGAGCATCTTGTTCTGTCAGTTGGCTTCTAGTCACTGATGTGCCAGGTCCTGTCTATGTTTCCTGCCTTATGGTATCAGTTCCCGTGTCTGAACTGTGTCCTGTCTGTGCACTCTAGCCAGCTGTCTTTCTGCCTTTCCTGGAGGCTGTAATTCCAGGCCCGTGTGAACTCGCTCTTAGCCTGTTCGTCCCGCCCTCTGGGGGCCGCATACCCAGACTCGCTCCTGTATCTCGCTTCAGTAACTGTTCTTGTCTGAACTGTCTTCTAGCGTCTTACCTGTTTTGTCTTTATGTCCGTTTGCTCCCTTTTTCTGCAGTGTCTAAACCAGCACTTGGCTTTACCTAGGCTCGTTCCTGCATTTTGTTGCAGTAACTGTTCTTGTCTGAACTGTCTTCTAGCTTCTTACCTGTTTTGTCTTTATGTCCGTTTGCTCTCTTTTTCTGCAGTGTCTGAACCAGCACTTGGCTTTACCTAGGCTCGTTCCTGCATTTTGTTGCAGTACCTGTTCTTGTCTGAACTGTCTCCTAGCTTCTTACCTGTTTTGTCTTTATGTTCGTTTGCTCCCTTTTTCTGCAGTGTCTGAACCAGCACTTGGCTTTACCTAGGCTCCTTCTTGCATTTTTAAATACAATTGAACCGAACCATATGAAAGAATACCATATTATATACACAGGGTACTCCTACTGAAATGCATAGCCTATAGAAATATATGAAGTATGACCCCCAAGAAAAGAAATATAGAACAATATTGAATAATATTAAAAAGACAAATTTTATTCAGTATAAATATTAAAATCAATATACTCATAACAATTTAGTAGGTCACCGGGGATGGAAAACACAAATACAATGCGACAATTCTATATAGGAGTGCACATGAGATCATCTGATAGCATAGAAATAAAGGTTGCACTCTGGTATAAATGCAACCAGTCACATGAAGGGAACATACATAAATAGTATACCCAAATGGCAGTGTGTATGATCAGAGAAATCCAAGAAATGGATGGAATCTACAGGTATACAGATTCAGTAACTGTTCCAGTCATTCTCATATATGTGTGAGACAGTCATAATGGTGTCTTCAACAAATAAGGTGGCTCACCCATGTGCAATGTATACTCCGATGTCGCGTTGAAGCCCCGATGCGCGTTTCGCGTGCTGCTTCCTCGGGGGGCTCCTTCTTGCATTTTGTTGCAGTAACTGTTCTTGTCTGAACTGTCTCCTAGCTTCTTATCTGTTTTGTCTTTATGTCCGTTTGCTCCCTTTTTCTGTAGAATCTGAACCTGCACCTAACTTCTACTCGTTGTCATTGTACTTCCGTTTGTGAGTTGGAGTCCTTTCGCTACTTGTTTGCAAGTACCTTGTGTGTATCTGGTTCTGCCTTTCTTTTCCAGTCTGTTCCATGTGAACAGAGCCCTGTCCCCTTTGCTTTGTCTTTGTTTACCGCTTCGGCGATTTATCTCTGTCCTGTCTTACTTACCGCTTCGGCGGTTCCTGCCCGCTCAGCCTTGTCCACCGCACTTGCGGTTTCGCTCTGCTCAGCCTTGTCTACCGCGTCTGCGGTTTTGCTCTGCTCAGCCTTGTCTACCGCATCTGCAGTTTTGCTCTGCTCAGCCTTGTCTACCGCGTCTGCGGTTTCGCTCTGCTCAGAATTGTCTACCGCGTCTGCGGTTTCGCTCTGCTCAGCCTTGTCTACCGCGTCTGCGGTTTTGCTCTGCTCAGCCCTGTCCACCGCATCTGCGGTTTTGCTCTGCTCAGCCCTGTCCACCGCGTCTGCGGTTTTGCTCTGCTCAGCCCTGTCCACCGCGTCTGCGGTTTTGCTCTGCTCAGTCCTGTCCACCGCGTCTGCGGTTTTGCTCTGCTCAGCCTTGTCCACCGCGTCTGCGATTTTGCTCTGCTCAGCCTTGTCCACCGCGTCTGCGGTTTTGCTCTGCTCAGCCTTGTCCACCGCGTCTGCGGTTTTGCACTGCTCAGCCCTGTCCACCGCGTCTGCGGTTTTGCTCTGCTCAGCCTTGTCTACCGCGTCTGCGGTTTTGCTCTGCTCAGCCTTGTCTACCACGTCTGCAGTTTCGCTCTGCTCAGCCTTGTCCACCGCGTCTGCGGTTTTGCTCTGCTCATCCTTGTCCACCGCGTCTGCGGTTTTGCTCTGCTCAGCCTTGTGCACCGCATCTGCGGTTTTGCGCTGCTCAGCCTTGTCTACCGTGTCTGCGGTTTCGCTCTGCTCAGCCTTGTCTACCGCGTCTGCGGTTTCGCTCTGCTCAGCCTTGTCTACCGCGTCTGTGGTTTCGCTCTGCTCAACCTTGTCTACCGCGTCTGCGGTTTCGCTTTGCTCTCCTTTATTACCGCATCTGCGGCTCTGAACCCGTCTCACAGTCTGTACTGGACCCTACCCAGCCTGCACTCTAGCCTGCCTGTTCCCGTATTCCCCAGTGTGGGTCAACAGCCGTGTCCGGGGTCTGACCTGGAGTGGCACCTGGTCCCTCTACTTGGTTCCTCCCTGGTGCACTGGCGTCGTATGCCGTCGTGCGGCCTTGGTCGGATCGGGCAGATACTTAGTTACGCCCCTCCAGGCACTCTCTGGTTCTTGGCACAGTGGAATCACTAATCACGCTCACGCCAGTCAGTCCGGGCGCGTGCGTTACAAGGAGACTTTGTACAGCAGGCCTTCATGGTAAAATAGCTTCTAGGAAACCACTGCTAAGGACAGGCAACAAGCAGAAGAGACTTGTTTGGGCCAATGAACACAAGGAATGGACATTAGACCAGTGGAAGTCTGTGCTTTTGTCTGATGAGTCCAAATTTGAGATCTTTGGTTCCAACCACCGTGTCTTTGTGCGACGCAGAAAAGGTGAACGGATGGACTCTACATGCCTGGTTCCCACCGTGAAGCATGGAGGAGGAGGTGTGATGGTATGGGGGTGCTTTGCTGGTGACACTGTTGGGGATTTATTCAAAATTGAAGTCATACTGAACCAGCATGGCTACCACAGCATCTTGCAGCGGCATGCTATTCCATCCGGTTTGCGTTTAGTTGGACCATCATTTATTTTTCAACAGGACAATGACCCCAAACACACCTCCAGGCTGTGTAAGGGCTATTTGACCAAGAAGGAGAGTGATGGGGTGCTACGCCAGATGACCTGGCCTCCACAGTCACCAGACCTGAACCCAATCGAGATGGTTTGGGGTGAGCTGGACCGCAGAGTGAAGGCAAAAGGGCCAACAAGTGCTAAGCATCTCTGGGAACTCCTTCAAGATTGTTGGAAGACCATTTCCGGTGACTACCTCTTGAAGCTCATCAAGAGAATGCCAAGAGTGTGCAAAGCAGTCATCAAAGCAAAAGGTGGCTACTTTGAAGAACCTAGAATATAAGACATATCTTCAGTTGTTTCACACTTTTTTGTTAAGTATATAATTCCACAGGTGTTAATTTATAGTTTTGATGCCTTCAGTGTGAATGTACAATTTTCATAGTCATGAAAATACAGAAAAATCTTTAAATGAGAAGGTGTGTCCAAACTTTTGGTCTGTAGTGTATATATTTTTTGCCTAAAATACAAAGGAAATGCGTCTTTAGGCCTTTTAGAGATCACTGCATCTTGAACTTGCTGAACTGTTCACAATAACAGTAATTCTGACCAGGGGTGCCCAAACTTTTTCATGCCACTGTATGATATCTTATGGAATATCATACCTTGTACATTGGTGGTCAATACCATGGCTACCACAGATCATCAGTTCCCAGTGGAGCACAGGGATCCTCTCTCTCTCGCCTGTAGAGTGTAAGCTCTTATGGTCAACAGGCTTTTCTCTCTTCTTTCCCCCATGTGTATTTTCTGAGCAATTCTGAGCTTTCCAATATTGAGTTTTGCACAAGTGTATTCACCACAAGTCGAATTTTGTGGAAAAATACTGCAAATTCAAAATTCAAAAGATCCGCTCTTCTCTACTTATGTTATGTTAGGGATCATTTATTTTTGTTGTCAGTTTCCCTATAATTTTCTATTCTCAATTCCCTTACTTGAGTGCCTTGAAGGATGTATTTGACATTGTAAAAGTTGAATATTTGACTTGATACAGCTCATTCCTATATTAGTATTATCTACATCTCTAAATGCCTTTAGTGTGACTGTTGTTTTAAACTATCACAGATGAGCTCTCATGTTAAAAAACATATTCCCTTTGGGAAGCTCTGCAAAGCAACATTTACAAGGTTAAAGAATGAAAATAAACACACTGAGGCTAATCTCTCTTCAAAGAAAATACTTCACTGCAGTGGGATAACACTTGGAAAAGCAAAGACTGTGACCTAAACTTGCACCGTAAAACTAAGATCCAGTTGTAGTAAAACAAAGCACCAAAAATGCTTTTAACATGCATGTTATAAAGTGACTTGCTAACTGTAACATTTAGTGGTATGATGCCATATGGAAAATGACCAAATTAGTTGGTTACCTTTATAATTTTCTTAAAATATTATTTTGCATATGTTGTCCTCAATGGCTTATATTTACTAATCCAGTTCTTAATTGATACCGTTTTCACCAATTTTTGATTGGCTTACTTTATTCCATGTAAATTTTGTCATACTTTATCATGATTTAACTCACACTTATTTCCATCTTGCATATGTCACTCCTGGTGAAAGCCAGAGCCCTTTTCTGGTAACCAGCAAATAAATCTAAAAGACATAAATAATAAAGAGGATTTAAAAAGGATATAAAAAGTCTATACACCCCTGTTAAAATGGCAGGCTTTGGCATGTAAAAAGAAACAAACCAAGAAGAATTATTTCAGAACTGTTTCCACCTTTAATGTCACCCATAATTTGTACAATTCAATTGAAAAATAAACTGAAGTCTTTTTAGGTGGAAAAGAAAAATAAAGAACTAAAATATTGTGGCTGCATAAATATGCATACCCTTACACTAATACCTTGTTGCACGATGGCTCAGTTGTTAGCACTGTAGCCTTGCAGCGCTGGGGTCCTGGGTTCAAATCCCACCAAGGACAACACCTGCAAGGAGTTTGTATGTTCTACCTGTGCTTGCATGGGTTCTCTGGTTTCCTCCCACCCTCCAAAGGCATACTGATAGGGAATGTAGATTGTGAGCCCCAATGAGGACAGTGCCTATAATGTCTGTAAATTGTCTGATTTGTAAAGCGCTGTGGAATATGTTGGCACTATATAAATAAAAAGATTATTATTATTATTAAATACCCTTTGAATTTATGACAGCATTCAGTCTCTTTGGGTAGGAGTCCTTGCAGTAGTGCTCCAAAGGGACTGATATTTAGAGCCATTCACAATTCCCTCCGCTTCCAAGTTAACTAAAGCCTCAGTTCCAGCTGCCAAAAAACAGCCAAAAAGCACAATACTGCCTCTATAATGCTTCACTGTGGGTATGGTGTTCTTGTGGTGATGTGCAATTTTAGCTCCAAACATACCTTTTGGAATTATGGCCAAAAAGTCGAACCTTGGTCTCATCAGATTATAACATGTTTTGCCACAGTTTTTTTGCAGATTTGATATAGGTTTTGGCAAAACGTAGCTGGGCTTGGATGTTTTTCTTTGTAAGAATAGGCTTCTGTCTTGCCATCAATACCCCACTGGCCAGACATATGAAGAATATGGAAGATTGTTGTAACATGCAGTACACAACTAATACTTTACAGCAATTGCTGCAACTCCTTTACTATTGCTGTAGGCCTCTTGGTAGTCTCCAGGACCAGTTTTCTTCTTGACTTTTCAACAATTTTTGAGAGACATTCAGTTCTAGGTAATGTCATTGTTGTGCCAAATGTAAGCCACTTCTTGATAAACATCTTCATTGTGTTCCATGGATGGCAGACACTATAACAGGTTTCAAAAAAGGGCTGGACGATTTCCTCGATACACATAATATTGTGGGTTACACAGTTAAATTAGACAAAATGTTACACCTATGGTAGTACATTTAATGTGATAATAGTAATTACACAACTAGTATCATAATTAGGTTTGATCCAGGGTTTTTGGACAGATCGCCTTTTCTCGGGGTCAAGAAGGAATTTTTCCCCGTGATGCAAATTGACTTAATGTGTCCTGGGCTTTTTGCCTTCTTCTGGATCAATAGATTTAGGCATAGGGATTTTAGTAATACCTTTATTAGAATCACTAAAGTAATACAAAATATAAAACTAATCACAAATTATAAACGGGTTCATTTTTAATTGTAATAGTGCAACAATAATAAAAATGGTAATAATACATTTGTGAGACCTAGTCCCAGTAAGTTAGTAAGTTAGTGTACGGAGTACAATTGAGGGAGAAAGGTTGAATTGGATGGACCTAGGTCTTTATTCAGCCTATGTTACTATGAATAACTAAAGCCTTGGAATTTTTTTTATACATTTCTGACTTTAAAAAATGAGATCCCTTTGCTGTGTTGTAAGCTGTGTATGGACCATGGCTTTTGTTGTAAAAGTAAACTAAGAAAATGTCAGGAAACCCCTACTAGAACAACTAAATTTTATACGGGGTTAATCAGAATCACCCTAATGATGGCAGCTGTGTACTGATTACTATTTAAATTGAGTTTAAATGTGATTTACTAATTCTGAATACAATTACATTTGAGTTTTATTTCTAATCCCCCTCAAAACTATTTCAGTTTGTTTCTTAATGGATTTGTTATGATTATAGATGACAAGAAAGATACAAAAAACATAGCAGAAAAAAGGCAGCTGTATTTACCAACGCAGGTCAGAAAAATAATGCTCTTTAGGATGCAGCAGCCCCCCTTGATAAAGGTGGAGAAAACACAGGTGCAAAATACTGATGAATCAACCACTCACAAACCTACCAATTCATGAAAAACTGCACACAGATAAGGCTTAAATAGCGCGCCAGTCACATAGATGTAGTGCACAGTGTCTGGCTTGAAGCCTATTAGCGACGTTGATACCCTTAGATTATGTGGGCTGTCCAGTAATATATACCACAGGGACAGGCACCCTCGGTTACAAGGCCAACATTGATGGGCCTGGCTACATTCTGCATAAAAATGAAGAAAAGAAAGATCTATTTTTCTTCACATGTTTTTCATTTTAATGCAGGATGCAGCAAACCCATCAATGTTGGCATTGTTATCTAGGGAGCCTGACCCTGTGATGTGCACTTATATAGTGTTGGGAAGCTCACCTAATCTAATAGTTTGGGCGTCGCTAATAGGCTGTAAGCCAGATACTGTTCACTACATCTGTGTGACTGGTATCCAATACAAGTCTTATCTGTGTGCAATTCTAAGGGCAGAGACACACTGCCGTATTTCACGTCTGAGGATCGCATGGTAAACCTCGTACTGGCTGTCTTCTCTCCTGACCTAACCTTGACAGCTGCATAGAAATCCATCATGCTGTCACGCTCAGGTCAGGAGAGGTGCCGGCCAAGTCTGTTCAGTGCGATACGATCGATCATCGCACGAGTTATACAGCAGTGTGTCCCTGCAATACTACCCGCATCCACCTCCTACATGAATTGCTAAGTTTGTGAGTGGTTGTTTCATCAGTATTTTGCACCTGTGTTGCCTCCGCCTTTATCAAAAGGGATTTCTGCATCCTGTGAGTGCATTCGTTTTCTGACCTGTGTTTTTTTAATTTGTTTTGTCATTTTGCTTTGTTTTGTGACAATATGGATTGAAACAGTTCTGAAATGATTGTTCTTGGTATGATTTTATTTTATTTTACATAAGAAAAACCCGGCATTTTAACAGGGGTATGTGTTTCTTGTAGTATCGGCGTCTCTGCCCCCTGCCAGGCCGAGGCGCCGTCCCTCTCACCTCCTCGCTCCCCGCGCGGCGTCCTCCAGCGCTCCTCCTCCTGCTGCTGCTGCTGCGCGCGCTGCTTCCCAGGCACTGTGCTTAGGGCGCGCACGCTCCCTCTCTCTTAAAGTGGCCGTGCGTGCCGTCCTAAGGAGTCCCCGGCCAATAGCCGGAGGACCTCCCATATATAAGGCACCTCCTCCAAAATGGAGGTGCCCGAGCAATAGTTGTTGCACAGTATACTTACCTCTGCTTCAACCCTCAGGTCCAGTTGCCAGCCTGACTACTGTTTCAGTCTGCCAGCCTGACTACTCTCCAGCCCGACAGTCTGTCTTCCGTTCAACCCGCCAGTCTGTCTATGGGCAAGTCCGCCTGCTTACCAGGAAGCACCCGCCAATTACCTGCCTGCTACCTGCCGTGCCTGCTAGCCCGCTCACCTGGGAGCACTCACTTGTTACCTGCCTGCTACCTGCCGTACCTGCTAGCCCGCTCACCAGGGAGCACTCGCCTGTTACCTGCTAGCCTACCTGGAGGCTCGGCCGTCACTTGCCGTGACCACCTGATAGCCTACCTGGTGGCTCCTGCTGTCACTTGCCGTGACCACCTGTCTGCTAAGCTAGAGACTTCAGCCTGCTCTGCCGTCATGTGCCGTGACCACCTGTCAGCTAACCCAGAGACTTCTGCCTGCTTGTTGTGCCCATCCGCTATACCGGTCAGTCCCAGTCATCTGACCCGTGGGAGCCACCTGCTCTCTTACAAGGTCGTCCCCAGAGTATCACCTGGTCCCTCTGCTTGGTCCCTCCCTGGTCACGGAGTCGCTAGCCGCCGTACGACCAGGGTCGGTCTGAGTTGATACTTAGTTACGCCCCTCTGGGTCCCTCCTTGCACCGCGGCACAGAGGTTCCACCCCCCGGACCCGTAACATTTCTTATCCACTGTAGGTCTAAAAACTGTAGGTCACAAATTGCATCAAAATTTGGTGCATTTTTTAAACAAAGTTGAGGTGCAGTAAATCTGCCCTATTGTGTCTTGCATTACAGTATATCTATGTACTAAAGTACAATAGTAGTAATTATAACTTTGCTATTTGTAAAAAAAATCCTCGGAACTCTTAACAAAAAGACAGTAAAATTATCTGTCACCTAGAACAAGGTATAATATTTGCTATTTTGCATATACATATTTGCCATAGCATCTATTATGCGATTCTACATTTTAGGCCACGGCCCCACTATCAGCATTTGGTCAGTATTCGGTCAGTATTTTTTCTCAGGAGTGGGAGCCAAAACCAGATGAGGAACAATCAGAGAAAACGTATAATAAAAACAAATGTACCAATTCTGAATTTATCATTCACTTCTGGTTTTGGCTCCCACTACTGAGAAAAAATATTGACCGAATACTGACCAAATAGTGATATTGGGGCCGTGGCCTTAGTTGAAGTTCCTGTGGCTCAATGCAAAATCTGTAATATGGCAGCCATCCAACCATGTGCCATGTATAATATTAGTCTCTTCTTATACAATAGAAGGTTCTTTGGACATCACGGTGGGGGCATGGCCTGGTGTGTGACCACGACTATATATCTCTATCCCCTATAGCTAAACCAGGGCCAGGGCCGGTTTTAGACAAAGAGGGGCCCTAGGCAAAAGTTTTTATAGTGGGGCCCCAAATGCTCACATATTGCACCATCACACAGAAACATTTCGGTTGTATTTACATGTTGAATTCAGGCCACTAAACGACCGTGATCGACAGTATTGAAGTCGTTCAGCGATTGTTTTCTGGCTTCTTTACAGCGGCTAAGGAAGAATGATGGGCACAGAACAATCACTAATAGATTAATCTGTCCCCATGCAGTATCATGTGATCAGCAGCACATCTGCAGTTTTCACCGGGCGATGTGCTACTGAGATCCATGATTTTTGTTCCAGCATAAGCAATCCAATCACTCGATGAATAGGCAGCATTTTACTAGCTTAGTATAATGCACTCCCATAGTCCTCCACAAAGTATAATGCACTCCCCATAGTCCTCCATACAGTATAATGCACTCCCCATATTCCTCCAAATAGTATAATGCACTCCCCATAGTCTTCCATACAGTATAATGCACTCCCCATATTCCTCCATATAGTATAATGCACTCCCATTATTCCTCCATATAGTATAATGCACTCCCCATATTCCTCCATACAGTATAATGCACTCCCTATAGTCTTTCATACAGTATAATGAACTCCCCATAGTCTTCCATACAGTATAATGCAGTCCCCATATTCCTCCATATAGTATAATGCACTCCCCATATAGTAAAATGCACTCCCCATATTCCTCCATATAATATAATGCACTCCCCATATTCCTCCATATAGTATAATGCACTCCCAATAGTATATTGTGACCCCATAGTCCTAGATACAGTATAATGCACTTCCCAAAGTATATTGCATCCCCATAGTCCTAGATACTGTATAATGCACTCCCCATAGTATATTGCATCCCCATAGTCCTATGTACAGTATAATGTACCCCATAGTTCTAGATACAGTATAATGCAGCCCCATAGTATATTGCATCCCCATAGTCCTCTGTACAGTATAATGCACCCCATAGTCTTCAATACAGTATAATGCAGCCCCATAGAGTATAATGCAGTCCCAATACTGTATAATGTAGCCATTTCGGGTATAATGCAGCCATTTAGGGTATAATGCAGCCATTTAGAGTATAATGCAGGTATAATGTAGCAATTTAGGGTATAATGCAGGTATAATGCAGCCATATAGGGTATAATGCAGCCATATAGGGCATAATGCAGCAGTTTAGGGTTGTAATGCTGCCATATAGGGCATAATGCAGCCACTTAGGGCATAATGCAGCCATTTAGGGTATAATGCAGCCATTTAGGATATAATGTAGCCATATATGGCATAATGCAGCCATTTAGGGTAAAATGCAGCCATTTAGTGTATAATGCAGACATTTAGGGTATAATGCAGGTATAATGAAGCCCCCATATAGAGTATAATGCAGCCCCCCATATATAGTATAATGTAGCCCCTAGTCCTCCAGTATTATGGCCTCAGTGAGTTAAAAAATATAATACCTCTCCTCCTTGTTCCCTCGCAGCTCCGGTATCAGCAGCGTATCGCAGTAGTTCCACTGCACTGCACAGAGTGGAGCAATGACGTCATGACACTGCGGCAGAAGCAGAGGGAGCATCATGTGACGCTCTCTCCTCCATCATTAGTATCAACTGTGTCGGCATCTATGATGCCAATATAGTTGAATACGCGTTGCAGGGAAGCGGCGCTGACATCAGGGGCCCCCATGACTCACCTGACTCACGGGCCCCATAGCGGCTGGGTGGCGGCGGGCTGGGGTCCCCTGGGAGAGTGGGGGCCGTATGCAGATGCCTAGTCTGCCTGCCCCTAATGCCAGCCCTGACCAAGGCAGTACCTTTGAATTATTATTATTATTATTATTATTATTATATTAGCATATAAAATTCTTGCTGCTCTGTGTCAGAAAAGCGAATCTCAAACTCCTATAAAGATATGCAATAAAATTGATCAGCTCAGAATTTTGGATCTATTTAGATAAAAAGCCGTAGTAAAACTAAGCATATGTATTTTTAAATTGCACTATTGTTTGTTTTTTTGTGCTACAGTGTTATGTCCAATGAGTTTCACAGTTGACGAAAAATTAATTCATACATATTTTGAATAATTTGGTAAAAATGATTTCTAGAAGTTAAAAATGAAAAAGGAACACCCTCAGCAAATATGCTATATGACAATAAGCTTTTAAAAGCAAAATATATTTCATCAGCATCCTTAATATTTCGAGGGGAACTAGCAAAATGTGTAGACCATGAGAGAAAAGTACAAACGACAAGTGTGATAAATCTGATAATCTGTAAAATGGTGGTTAGGCAGTCACAGACCAAAGTTGGTTTATATGTTTACACTGTGTTTCAAATTATTATGCAAATAATATTTTCTCAGATTTTCCCAAATTATCTATATGAATTGCAGTCATTGTAATTTTCCAGTCAAATAACTATTAGAGTACAATTGAAAGGTTTTCGTACAAACTGCCTATGATAACAGTATATTTTTTAAAAAATAAAAAACTCAAACTGCACTCAAAATGCATGTTCCAAATTATTATGCATAGCAGAGTTTTCAACCTTTTCATTTTAATAAAGAACAAAAAAATGGTCATTTTTGAAATTATAAGCATTGTGTTATGTGCAGCATGAGACGGGGCATTATCATGCATGAAATGATCTCGATGGTCCAGATGGATGGAGTGGAGGATGGCTGGTTGATGGACAATGTATATGGAAAAACTTTTATTTTTTGCAAAACAACGGCACAAAACAACAAAGGTTGTCTCCTTCATAGGGGCGACATACCATTGGTGCAATCTGTGAAGCTGCACAGGGACCTAACAGTGTGGTCCATTTCTAAATCCAAAGCAGCAGAAGCTTCTATCACAGACATAAAGGGCTACATTATGATGAACTTCAAAGAGCATATATTGTTCTTGCACGGAGGCCCTCTTCTGTCTGTGTCTGCCTCTGCTCCATCAAACAATTAAACAGTCACTGTCCACAAATCTTCTATTAGAGGGTCGTCCCGGAAGTAATATTTTTTTTGTAAAATATTGGAAAAGTAGTACTGCTCCCAGGGCCTGCGTTAGGGGCAGGCAAACTAGGCATCAACCTATGGCCACCACTCTCCCAGGGGACCCCTGCCCGCCACCGCCCGGCCACTATGGGGCCCGTTAGTCAGGTGAGTCAAGGAGCCCCCGACGTCAACTCCGCCTCCCTGCATCGCGTATTCAACTGTATCGGCATCATACAGTAGATGCCGATACAGTTGATAGTAATGATGGAGGAGAGAGTGTCACATGATGCTCTCTTTGCCATCATTCCCCTACTGCCTCTGCCGCAGCGTCATGACATCATTGCTCCACGCTGTGCAGGGCAGTGGAGCTACTGAGATGCACTGCTGATACTGGAGCTGCGAGGGAACGATGGAGGAATATGAGGAATGCATTATACTATGCATTATATACACATTATACATTAAAAAGAGGCATAGATGCTCATGAGGAGAACATAATTTTACCTCTATACAAGTCATTAGTGCGACCACACTTAGAATACTGTGTACAGTTCTGGTCTCCGGTGTATAAGAAATACATAGCTGAACTAGAGCGGGTGCAGAGAAGAGCGACCAAGGTTATTAGAGGACTGGGGGGGGGGGGGTCTGCAATACCAAGACAGGTTATTACACTTGGGGTTATTTAGTTTGGAAAAACGAAGGCTTAGGAGTGATCTTATTACTATGTACAAGTATATGAGGGGACAGTACAAAGACCTTTCTACTGATCTTTTTACTCTGAGGCCTGAGACGGGGACAAGGGTCAGGGGTGGATTAAGAGTAGCCAGGGCACAGGGCAGTTTAGAAGGTGTGGGCCCCCCACAGGTACCCGATGTATCATGTGACATGTCCCTTTGATAGATCATGTGATAGGTCATGTGACTAACACAGATGCTTTGGTGACATCTGTAGACGGAAAATTATGGAAATTTTTTTCCATTATGTACACAGCCCTATACTTAACATAGTGCTATATACACTGTGTGCAGAATTATTAGGCAAATTGTATTTTAGAGGATTATTTTTATTTTTGATCAACAACTATGTTCTCAATCAACCCAAAAGACTCATAAATATCCAAGCTTAATATTTTTGGAAGTTGTAGTGAGCTTTTTTTCGATTTGGCTATCTTAGGAGGATATCTGTTTGTGCAGGTAACTATTACTGTGCAGAATTATTAGGCAACTTAATGGAAACCAAATATAATCCCATCTCACTTGTTTATTTTCACCAGGCAAACCAATATCAGTGCACGAAATTTAGAAATAAACATTTCTGACATGCAAAAACAAAAACAAAAAAATTTTTTGATGAATATAGCCACCTTTCTTTACGATGACACTCAACAGCCTTCCATCCATAGATTCTGTCAGTTGCTTGATCTGTTTTCAATCAACATTGCGTGCAGCAGCCACCACAGCCTCCCAGACACTGTTCCGAGAGGTGTAGTGTTTTCCCTCCCTGTAGATCTCACATTTTATGATGGACCACAGGTTCTCTATGGGGTTCAGATCAGGTGAACAAGGGGGCCATGTCATTATTTTTTCTTCTTTTAGACCTTTACTGGCCAGCCACGCTGTGGACTAGTTGGATGCATGTGATGGAGCATTGTCCTGCATGAAAATCGTGTTTTTCTTGAATGATACCGACTTCTTCTTGTACCACTGCTTGAAGAAGTTGTCTTCCAGAAGCTGGCAGTAGGTCTGGGAGTTGAGCTTCACTCCATCCTCAACCCGAAAAGGTCCCACAAGTTCATCTTTGATTATACCAGCCCATACTAGTACCCCACCTCCACCTTGCTGGCGTCTAAGTCGGAGTGGAGCTCTCTGCCCTTTACTGATCCAGCCTCTGGCCCATCCATCTGGCCCATCAAGAGTCACTCTCATTTCATCAGTCCATAAAACCTTTGAAAAATCAGTCTTAAGATATTTCTTGTCCCATTTTTGACGTTTTATCTTATGTTTCTTATTCAAAGATGGTCGTTTTTCAGCCTTCCTTACCTTGGCCATGTCCCTGAGTATCGCACACCTTGTGCTTTTTGATACTCCAGTAACGTTGCAGCTCTGAAATATGGCAAAACTGGTGGCGAATGGCATCTTGGCAACATCACGCTTGATTTTCCTCAATTCATGGGCAGTTATTTTGCGCCTTTTTGGCCAACACGCTTCTTGCGACCCTGTTGTCTGTTTGCCATGAAACGCTTGATTGTTCGGTGATCACGCTTCAAAAGTTTGGAAATTTCAAGACTGCTGCAGCCCTTTGCAAGACATCTCACAATTTTGGACTTTTCAGAGCCCATCAAATCTCTCTTCTGACCCATTTTGCCAAAGGAAAGGAAGTTGCCTAATAATTAAGCACACCTTATATAGGGTGTTGATGTCATTAGTCAACACCCCTCCTCATTACAGAGATGCACATCACCAGATTTACTTAATTGGTAGTTGGTTCTCAAGCCTATGCAGCTTGGAGTAGGACAACATGTATAAAAAATATCATGTGATCAAAATACTCATTTGCCTAATAATTCTGCACGCGGTGTATAGTAGAGCAGCGGTGGGAGATTAATTTCTTTGAGGGGCCACATGAGAGACGATGACTGTTGTGGAAGGTGAATCAATAGGCTGAAATTAATTCTGCTCAATATTAATAATATTAACAAAATAATAAAAAAATATATTAATTGTATGACTCAGGCTATGTGCCCACGATGCAGAAATGCTCCGAATTTTTCCTGGGCGTTTCTGCATCTCCCTGGCAGAAAAAAACGCATGCGGATTGTACATGCGGATTGTACATGCGGATTGTACATGCGTTTTTCCTGCCAGGGACATGCGGATGTGAAGCGTTCTTCACATGCATTTCCGCATGCGGGTTGACAACCGCTTTCCAAGCGATTTTAGCATCACTTGGAAAGTGCTTATCAACTTGGTCACAATATATAAATCCATGCAAACGGCATGGATTTATATACTGTGACGAAAAGAATGGTGAAAAATAAAAAATAAATCTATACTTACCTTCTGATGGCCCCTGGAGTCTTGCTTCTCTCCATTCTCCCTTGTCAGGAGATCACGGTACACTGAAGGACCTGCCGACGTCAGCATTGCGTGACCCGTCACATGACTATGACGTCAGCGCAGGTCCTTCGCGATCTGCCGGCATGAGAGGAAGAGTGCACCGGGGGCCGCCAGAAGGTAAATATAACATTTAGTTTTTATTTTATCTTTTTCACAGTTTCTATGGTACCCGGGTCCGGAGGAGAGTCTCCTGTCCTCTAGACCTGGGTACCATCCGCACATTGAAATGTGTGGATTCCGCATCTACATATACAGTGATGCGTAATCCATGCGTTCCAATGCAAGTCAATGGCGGCGAAAACGCAGCACTTCCGCAAAATAATTAATAGTGCTGCGTTTTTTTCCGCAATGATAATCCGCAGCGGAAATTTCCACAGCATGTGCACAGCACATGCGGATTACATTGAGGAACATGGCAGACCTTCTACCAAGCGTTTTTTAAGCGTTTCTGCAGCGTTTTTGCCGCTGCGGAAACACTTAAACGCATCATGGGCACAAAGCCTTAATATTGAGCAGAATTAAGTATGCTGACATCCCCCTATATACAGTATGAGCCCTCACATAGCTCCCTAGATACAGTATGAGCCCCCACATAGCTCCCTAGATACAGTATGAGATCCCGCATAGCCCCTATATACAATATGAGCCCGCACATAGCCTCCTATATATAGTATGAGCCCCCACATAGCTCCCTATATACAGTATGAGCCCGTACATAGCTCCCTATATACAGTATGAGCCCCACATAGCTCCCTATATACAGTATGAGCACCCACATAGCTCCCTACATACAATATGAGCCCGTACATAGCTCCCTCCTCTGATCGATTGTTGGTTCCATAGCCAGTTCAGAGAATGGTCGAATGCAAAATGCCGCTACCTGGGAGACACCTCTGACCACCACATGAGGTGGCCCGAAGGCACCCCCCTGACGGCTGTACCCAGGTCACATGCCCCCCCTGATTCCCATAGGTATGGCCCTGTATAGTTTATATGACAATACATGACTGGTATCTATAGTATAATCAGGGATGTGTCCTTCTGCCAGAAGCCTTGCATCTTCTCGCCCTACCACCTGCACCAGCGATCCTATTCCCTCACATCTCCTTCAGTCCCTTGCTCCAGCTGTCACCACTCACCTAACTAAAATTTTCAACCTTTCCCTCTCATCTGGTATCTTTCCCTCTTCTTTTAAACACGCCAGCATACAACCATTACTTAAAAAACCATCCCTCGACCAGAACTGCACGGCCAACTACAGACCTGTTTCCAATCTTCCCTTTATCTCTAAACTCCTGGAACGCCTGGTCCATTCCCGTCTAATCCGCTATCTCTCAGACAACTCTCTTCTTGACCCTTTACAATCTGGTTTCCGCTCTTTACATTCTACTGAAACTGCCCTCACTAAAGTCTCTAATGATCTGCTAACAGCTAAATCTAATGGTCACTGCTCCCTGCTGATTCTCCTGGATCTCTCTGCAGCATTCGACACTGTGGATCACCAGCTCCTCCTCATTATGCTCCGCTCTATCGGCCTCAAGGACACTGTTCTCTCCTGGTTCTCCTCCTATCTCTCTGACCGCTCCTTCTCTGTGTCTTTCGCCGGCTCCTCCTCCTCCCTACTTCCTCTTACTGTCGGGGTTCCTCAAGGATCAGTCCTAGGCCCCCTTCTTTTCTCCTTATACACTGCTCCTATTGGACAAACAATCAGTAGATTCGGTTTTCAGTACCATCTCTATGCTGATGACACCCAATTATACACCTCTGCTCCGGACATCACCCCTGCATTATTACAAAAGACCAGTGATTGTCTTTCTGCTGTGTCTAACACTATGTCCTCCCTCTACCTAAAACTGAATCTGTCAAAAACTGAACTACTCGTCTTTCCTCCCTCCACTAACCTACCTGTGCCCGATATTGCCATTTCTGTTTGTGGCTCCACCATTGCTCCCCAGCAACAAGCCCGCTGTCTTGGGGTCATTTTTGATTCAGATCTTTCCTTCACTCCTCACATCAAATCACTCGCTCGTTCATGTCATCTACACCTCAAAAACATCTCAAGAATCAGGACTTTTCTCACCTTTGACTCGGCAAAAACTCTTACTGTAGCTCTTATTCATTCTCGTCTTGACTATTGCAACGCTCTACTAATCGGTCTCCCTCTTACTAAACTCTCCCCTCTCCAATCCGTCCTGAACGCAGCAGCCAGGATCATATTCCTCGCCAACCGCTACTCAGATGCCTCTTCCCTGTGCCAGTCATTGCATTGGTTGCCCATCCAATATAGAGTTCATTTTAAACTTATCACGCGTACCCACAAAGCGCTCCATGCTTCAGTACCCCCCTACATCTCCTCCCTCGTCTCAGTCTACCACCCTACACGTGCCCTGCGTTCTGCAAATGACTTGAAACTAAAATCCTCCATAATCCGAACTTCCCACTCCCGTCTCCAAGATTTCTCGCGTGCTGCGCCAATTCTCTGGAATGCACTACCCAGGACAGTTCGATTAATTCCCAATACCCACAGTTTCAAGCGAACCCTAAAAACACATTTCTTTAGACTGGCGTATCACCTAAACACACTGTGTCCATCCCAGGTTTCCCCCATATTAAAATCTTCTTCAACTTCGGGTTCAAACCAACCATGCACATAAAAGCCTCTGTCAGGACTGCACACATACTGGCTGGCGACCAGTTCATGTATTATTATTTATCCTATTCAGTATATCAAGGCTGCATTATACAATATATGTACTTTTTACCTTTTGTGTCTCCCCCACTTCCTCATAGACTGTAAGCTCGCGAGCAGGGCCCTCACTCCTTTCGATATGAGATATGCTTATTCTGTATTGTCTGTATAAGTCCCCCCTAAAATTTGTAAAGTGCTGCGGAATATGTTGGCGCTATAAAAATTAACTATTATTATTATTATATTATTATATAGAAGCCTCTATAGATTGTGCAAGCGCAATACCTGCGCAGTCTGGCCACAGACAGAAAGACACATCCACATCCCAGACAGGGATGAGGAGTGTGGTGCCGGAGATCGCGGTATGCATAAGCACTGAGCGCATACCGCGATCTCCGGCACCATAAACACATACGTGTTCGGTCCTGTCATCTCTGGAGAGGCCAGGGGAGGAGTGTGGCACAGGCGCCGATTTCCGGCGCTATTTTAGTGAAGACAAATATGAACAGTGTCTTCGACAAAATGGACAGCGTGGTATGCGCATGCGCTTTCTTGTTATGATCTGCAACATAGGCTAAGAAAAGAAGGGGAGAGCTGTCCCTACAGTAAGACTAAACTGAGCCCCTACGTTGTAGCGGGCTACCTGTTCCTTGTGAACAGACCCGCCTTCGTCCTTGGCTAGTCTGAACGGAGACCTATAGAGAAAGGGAGGGGTCCCTAAAGAAACTAAGGACTGGGACAAAAATGGGACACCTCCTAACAGAAGTTGCTGCAGAGCAAAAGATAAACTGACAAAAAGTACCATTGATAGTGAGGGGAAATGCCGCAACCTTGTGAGTAATCCACAAATACCCGAAATTCAATCAAATCTTCTCGCAATGAGGTACTCCCTGAAAGAAATACTCCCTTAGAGCTCAAACAAGCAATACGGGCGTAACTGACCTTTTTTTTTTCTTTACTTAAACGAAGCTCACAGTTCTTAATCAAATGGTCAGGTTTACCACAATAAAAACACAATCCCTTGGAAAACCTGCGGTCTCTTTCCTGAGAGCGGAGTGACATCGCCTCAACCTCCATCGGTTCTCCGCCATCCGAGCAGACCCTCTGGGGACTAAGAGCTGCCATTGCAGGAATTTTTTCATAATTAACCCAGGCACGCAGTCTCCTGTCCACACGTATAGCTAATTGCATGGCTTCCTGCAAGGTCTCAGGTGCAGGGAATGCAATAAGCAGATCCTTAACCCTTTCACTTAGGCCAGCAAGAAAGAAACATTTTAACGCCGAATCATTCAATTTCACTTCTGAGGACCACCTTCTGAAGTGTGTACAATAATTTTCAACATCACCTGACCCCTGATTCAAACGCCTCAGTTCTGTCTCAGCAGATGAGACTCGATCAGGATCGTCGTACAATAGCCCCATAGCAGAAAAAAAATCCTCCACTGACCTAAAACACGGATCATTAGGTTGGAGATAAAAGGCCCACCCCTGTGGTTCCTTGCGCAAAAGTGACATGATAAACCCAATGCGCTGAGATTCATTCCCAGAGGACCTTGGTCTCAAACGAAAATATAAAAAACAAGCAATTTTAAAGGAAAAAAAATCTTGTTGTTTACCATAAAAAATATCAGGCAGTCCTACCTTCGGTTCCACAAAATGCGCTACAGAACAGCTACTCACCTGTTGCCGGAGCTCGGACACCTCCAGAGACCATCCCTGCAGGCGTTGAGCCAAATCTTGAACAGAAACCATACTGATCCCCGGATTTCTTTCCTTAAAGTTTTTGTTTGGGCTGGACTTACTGTTATGATCTGCAACATAGGCTTGGGAAAGAAGGGGAGAGCTGTCCCTACAGTAAGACTAAGCTGAGCCCCTACGTTGTAGCGGGCTACCTGTTCCTTGTGAACAGACCCGCCTTCGTCCTCGGCTAGTCTTAACGGAGACCTATAGAGAAAGGGAGGGGTCCCTAAAGGAACTAAGGACTGAGACAAAAATGGGACACCTCCTAACAGAAGTTGCTGCAGAGCAAAAGATAAACTGACAAAAAGTACTAGAGGTCCCAGAGGACCAAGCAAACTAGAGATAGATAGGCACAAAAGCACCTGGCTAGAGAGACAGTCAAAACAACACTGAAGTCCAGCAAAGCCAGAAGGGCGGAGCTGGAATATATAGGAAGATGATCACGTGACTGCAAAACACAAGATAGAAACAAAAACAAACAGGAGGGTTCTAACAGTACTTTGGCACCATTTTATTGAATACACTCTGCACATTTGTATTCATTCAAATGAAACCAGATATTGCGCTATGCGAACATGTGGAGCATGGACCAAAGTGAGGGGGGGAGCATATACCAGGATGGGGGGAAGCATGGATCAGGATGGGGGAGCATATACCAGGATGGGGGAGCATATACCTGGATGGGGAGAAGCATGGACCACGATGGAGAGATGCATATACCATAATGGGGGGGAAGCATGGACCAGGATGAAGGAGCATACACCAGGATGGGGAAGCATACACCAGGATGGGGGAGCATACACCAGGATGGGGGAGCATACACCAGGATGGGGAAGCATACACCAGGATGGGGGACCAGGATGAGGGAGCATATACCAGGATGGGGAAGCATACACCAGGATGGGGGAGCATATACCAGGATGGGGGACCAGGATGGGGGAGCATATACCAGGATGGGGAAGCATACACCAGGATGTCAGACCAGGATGGGGGAGCATATACCAGGATGGGGTAGAATATATCAAGATGGGGGACCAGGATAGGGAAGCATATACCAGGATGGGGGAGCATATACCAGGATGGGCGGAGCATATACCAGGATGGGGAAGCATATACCAGGATGGGGGAATCATATACCAGGATGGGGGACCAGGATGGGGAAGCATATACCAGGATGGGGGAGCATATACCAGGATGGGGGAGCAGGATGGGGAAGCATATACCAGGATGAGGGACCAGTATGGGGAAGCATATACCAGGATGGGGGAGCATATACCGGGATACGGGGCCAGGATGGGAGAGCATATACCAATAAAAAAGCTCGCCACCCGGGCGTAGAACAGGTTCAATAGCTAGTATGATATACTGTGATACAGACATTAGATGTTATATGCTATACACATTGTTATATCCCATCTGATGTCTGTACCACAGTATACTATACAGTAATCAATATACTGGATGACATTTTTTGTACATGGGTATACACTGTACTGATCACACTTGGACCTGCCTACAGGACCTCACATATTATATATGGAGCAGTATAGTATGTGACGTCCTGTAGGTTCAGGGTTGATCAGTCAGTGCAGGATCCGCTCTGCTGATGTCTGTGGTCGCTCTGCAGGGGCTCAGTGTGATTTATTGCAGGACTCTGAATTTTCCTGCAGATCTGGTGACTCTGGAGCCGATGACCCAGAGTGACCTGATCTGCAGCAAAGGTCAGACTCCGGCCATAAGTCATACAGGGCCCCAGCAGAGCGGCCCGCCGACCTGACACTAAGGGATCCATGTGAACTCATCAGGAGGGGGGCAGCGTCCTGCAGCCCCCTCCTCACTCCAGACATCCTGCCCAGGGCCCGACCTCGACCTTGTATTTACCGCCATCCACTGATGCACGAGCTCCTCTCCAGCAGGATGAAGTGAAGAAGCTCCAGGTGCTGCTGTGTGACGTCAGTCCTGGAGACACAGCCACAGCGTGCAAGGGGCGTGTCTGTCTCCCTGATGCGGCCGGCGTCTAATGGTAATGTGCGGTCCCCCTGCCCCTGCCTCTCCAGAAAACATTATAATGAGGGCTATCTGGCTGTGGACCCTGCCGGAGCCTGGGGCCCCGGGAGGTAGCCCAGATCGTCCTCATTATAATCCGCCTATGCAAGGGGGCATCTTCTATGTCTGTAGGAAAAAAGGTTTAATCATAATCTCAGATGCGGATTCTTTACTGTAAGAGCAGTGAGACTATGGAACTCTCTGCCACATGATGTTGTAATGAGTGATTCACTACTAAAATTTAAGAAGGGCATGGATGCCTTTCTTGAAAAGTATAATATTGCAGGTTATATATACTAGATTCCTTGATAGGGCATTGATCCAGGGAACTAGTCTGATTGTCGTATGGAGTCAGGAAGGAATTTTTTTTCCCCAACGTGGAGCTTAGTGTTTGCCACATGTTTTTTTTTGCCTCTGGATCAACATGTTAGGCTATGGGTTGAACAAGATGGACTTAGTCTTCCTTCAACCTTAAAAACTATGTTACTATGTTACTATATGGAGGAATATGAGGGGTGCATTATACTATATGGAGGAATATGGGGAGTGCATTATACTATATGGAGGAATATGGGGAGTGCATTATACTGTATGAAGTACTATGGGGAGTACTGTATGGAAGACTTTGGGGAGTGCATTATACTGTATGGAGTACTATGGGGAGTACAGTATGGAAGACTATGGGGAGTGCATTATACTGTATGGAAGACTATGGGGAGTGCATTATACTGTATGGAAGACTATGGGTAGTACTGTATGGAAGACTATGGGGAGTGTATTATACTGTATGAAGTACTATGGGGAGTACTGTATGGAAGACTATGGGGAGTGCATTATACTGTATGGAGGACTATGGGGAGTGCATTATACTCTATGGAGGTATATGGGGAGTGCATTATACTATATGGAGGAATATGGGAAGTGCATTATACTATATGGAGGAATATTGGGAGTGCATTATACTATATGGAGGAATATGGGGAGTGCATTATACTGTATGGAAGACTACGGGGAGTGCATTATACTATATGGAGGACTATGGGAGTGCATTATACTATATGGAGGAATATGGGGAGTGCATTATACTGTATGGAAGACTATGGGGAGTGCATTATACTATTTGGAGGAATATGGGGAGTGCATTATACTGTATGGAGGACTATGGGGAGTGCATTATACTATATGGAGGACTGTGGGAGTGCATTATACTATATAGAGGAATATGGGTAGAGCATTATACTGTATGGAGGACTATGGGGAGTGCATTATACTCTATGGAGGAATATGGGGAGTGCATTATACTATATGGAGGAATATGGGGAGTGCATTATACTATATGGAGGAATATTGGGAGTGCATTATACTATATGGAGGAATATGGGGAGTGCATTATACTGTATGGAAGACTATGGGGAGTGCATTATACTATATGGAGGACTATGGGAGCGCATTATACTATATGGAGGAATATGGGGAGTGCATTATACTGTATGGAAGACTATGGGGAGTGCATTATACTATTTGGAGGAATATGGGGAGTGCATTATACTGTATGGAGGACTATGGGGAGTGCATTATACTATATGGAGGACTGTGGGAGTGCATTATACTATATAGAGGAATATGGGTAGAGCATTATACTGTATGGAGGACTATGGGGAGTGCTTTATACTATGTGGAGGACTGTGAAAGTGCATTATACTAAACTTGCAAAATGCTGTCTATTCATCGATTGATTGGATTGTTAATGCTGGAACAAACATCCTTGTTCTCAGTAGCACATCACCCGGTGAAAACTGCAGATGTGCTGCTGATAACATGATACTGTATGGGGACAGATTGATCTATTAGTGATTGTTCTGTGCCCATCATGAATGTCTTATGACAGAAATGATACGTCACACTCATTAAGAGAACTTTTCACTGTTTTTTTTTTTCATTTAAACTGAATAACGCCTCCATTTGCTGCTGTTCCTCTGATGCTAGAACAGTTTTATTTTTCATCTGTGCCCCTCCATTCCAAATTTATGTCCGTCCCCCACTGGCAATAGTGGTGTAAATTTTCCATTCAACCAGCTGGCCGTATTATTTATATCACAGCACTTCTCTGTGGCCACGGCTATGTTTTGATTGGCCATTATCAGAGGAGCAAACGCCCACAGAGAAGTTCTATAATATGTGGCCAGGTTGTAAAAGGGAAAACTTGTACTTTTACTACTAGAGGGCATAACTTTGGAACAGAGGGGCACATAAAAATAGAAAAACTGATCAATCCACAATAATTGGAGCTGCGCCTGTTGGAGGAGGTGTTCAGTTTAAATAAAAAAAAAAAAATCAGTGAAAGGGCCTCTTTATCATGTTAAAAATCAAGCAAAGTGGGCAGTGATGTTGTTTGTATGTGCCTTTATGGCTATGGGCTCTGTACTGTACAGATTCTTCTTATGGCACCCATAGAAGTTTATGAGGCCATAATACACTGCTTACAAAATACCCACAACTTGATGATGCAGAACCATAGGGCTGCCATTCAGACTTTGTGCCTTGCGTTATATCCCTTAGCAGGGTCGAGATGAGGGGTACGCCGCCAGGGAAGGCACCTGCCTAGGGCACTAACTCTTGCCTCCCTGAGGGGGGTGCAGTGTAAAAAAAAACAAAAAACAAACTGACATTGCTGAATGCCTGTGGCCGCCAGGCAACTTCCTCCCACCACCAGGCACCTTCTTCTGGCCGCAAGCATTCAGCACCCCGACAGCCGGGGCACAGGCACTGTGGTGAGCGATGTCAGTCGCTGACGAGCCTGTGCCTCGGTTCAAATTCAAAACCAGTGCCACGCGCTGTAGCTCCACAGCGTTGACACGCCGGCCTCAAGGCCATGCATGCAGGCTGCTCCTCCTCCCGCTCGTCCTCTCCTCAGCCACTTACAACCTTCAGCTCCCCTCCTCCAGCCTATGCTGAGCGGCGTCTGCACATAGGGACCCAGGGACTCTTCAGTAAAGATGAGGATTGCCGAGAATGCAAATTGCTGCCTGCCAGCTTCTGCAGGAGTTACTGATTAGAATCAGTAGTTTAGTGACTATGATGCCTGAGCTCCATGCTGTCTGGTTGGTGTAGGATCATATTTCTCATCCACACATGAGCATGGAGCTGTAAGCACAGTCACTAATCACTGTGGTGGGTTTATATCTCATAAGGGCAGAGAGTGTGGAGGCCATATACAATAAGAGGCTTATTTAGGGCAGAGTATAGACAGATGTTTTTAATAATAGTTTAATAACACTCTTATTTTTTAAGGGCATCATGGCAGGATGTGTTGAAGAAAACCCGACAGGATGGAAGTCGGTAGAGACGATCTGTGGATAGAAGTCAACATGGTGTCTAGACAAGATGGAGACGAAGAGAAAGAGAACGACTCCAATCACGGAAGATGTCACTTGTAAGATACCTGGATTGTCAAATTTTATTTGGGATCCTGCCTGTGTCTCATCAGTGCTGTGGCTCCTGTATGGTCCGCAATCTGATAAAGACTGATAGCAACAACAACTCCCAGTGACGCGCCCCCTGGGACATATTCCTTTTTGAGGGGAATACCCGGCACCGGATCAGATGGGGGGGGGGTTGTAGTCTCCGAGCGGCTGTGACCCGGTCCCGTGCCCAGGGCGTCAAGCTCAGTGTTATGTGGCAGTCCTTACTGATGTTATTAAAGTTCGTTGTGTCGACTACGCCACCCGTTGTGATGCGGTCACTGTGGCCGCCGCTGCTGCAGGGTCCGCTGAGGCTGATGGTGGGTGCACAGCTTGGTGGGATAACCCCCAACGGGAGGGGTATAGCCTCAGAGGGGACAGGCGCAGAGGATGGGGGTTGTGGTGGTGCGGTGCAGCCGGTAATGATGACAGACTCGGGTTGTGCAGTTAAGGGTCTTTACTTACTGCAGATGTTCCTGGTCACTCTAGCTCCAAGTGACCTCCCGAGCCGTGCTGCGTCCACCAGGTCCTGGATCCAGCCAACCCCCAAACAAGTCCGGAGCGTGGCCCTGAGCTCTCCCTCTGTCCTTTCTTCAGCCGTCCCCACCAGTGATTCACCTAAATCCAGCTCCCTCGGGCCTTCTGTTGGGCAACCTTTGGCCTAAGGTTCCCTGACCCTCCATGTGGTGTGCCTTCAGGGTGAATGTAGTGGGTGACCGTGACAGACACTGCCCACGGTCTCCGGTCTCTGGCTGGGGAATGTCTTTGCCCCCACCAGCTTGGGTTCCGGTACCCTTCTGCTGACTCCTCACCCGGTGTTCTTATTTGGGTTCTTGGGTCCCTTCTTTGTCCCCCTCTGGGTCTTTCTGCACTCCACTCTCTCTCCAGGGCTGTTGTTTCTTTCTCTCTCTTGCTGCAGGCTTGTCCTCTGCATCTGACTTCCTCTCTGCGTCTGACCCTGATCTTTGATGGTGCCCACCTTATATACACCCTCTATGTGTGAGCTCAGGTGACCAGCACCCAATGAGCTCCTATCACTACCCAGACTGCTCCCCCTTTCTGCCCCTACACTACATGGGATGTACCACCCCCCTCCCACTCCAGCCAGGAACAGGCTCGGTTGTACCTGCACATTTCTAAGTGGGAGTACCGTCGGCCTGCTCCTCTGGAATGGGATGTATGTAGTGCATGCAGTCTATCTGAGCTCAGATCCACACTCCATCCTTACCCGGGAGTGGAATATCACACCTCTGGGTTGAGGTGCAATACCCCTGTAGCAGCCGAATCCTCAGGGTGCTACATTCCCCCCTGGTAAACCACAGCACGTCCTCGGGCTGTAAGACAAAACACCAAAACATACAAAATTTTTATATGAACATATAAAACATATAAACATTATATATATATAAAACTTTTTTCTATATAAACATTCTCGTAGACTTCTCTGGTTTCAGGTTCCTCCTCCGGACACTGTGCAACGTGTGTCCGGGAAAAGTGCGACAGTCTTTCTAGAAAAATGGTTTCTCCTATAAAACCGGTAGGGGGCGCTTTAGGAAGCGCAACTATATACAGGGAAATTTTGGCCGTTCTCAGTCCCCGGCCAGGTAAAGGGAAAGGGATGGCTGCTCACAGTCCTCAGCCTGGTATGGAAGGGGTCACACAGGTAAACAGTTCACTGGTCCCAACGGGGACTAAACTTTAAAGCAGCCACGGTTACTTGGGTACCCCGACAGGTAACTATATACAGTCCTTTGTACTATTTCAGTCATAGTACCTTCTAGCCTTGAACCCGTCCGGGTCTTCTGGCTCCTCCTCCCTACACCGCAACTCCTCCTCCGTCAGGCGGTGCACGTGGAGGGCATAAGGTCCCTTGGCACACTTGTGCCGGGTGAACGTTACCTCGTCACCGACGTAGAGGTCACGGCCTTTGTGACCCTCTGGAAGGTGGGACTCGACGTCCCGTCGAGTAACGAAGACGTCACCCATGGTGTTCCGGTCCCTTATGAAGCCCCACCCATGCTGCGCATTAAACTTTATTACCGTCCCGATGGTACGGGGACGATCTGCTGCACGGGGGTTCCTTCTGGTCCGACTCTTTTGCTCCGCGCTGCGGGTCTGGGCCCATTGCTCTCTGGCCCGCCTCTCCTCCCGCTCTCTCTTGAACTCTGCCAGCTGTTGACGGCAACACTCGGTACGCTCTGCTGCAGCTGCCCGAGTCTCTCCGGTGAACCCCATCAAATCTTCTCCCGTGGGGTCCCACACGAACTGGGCTTCCTCGAGTGGAGGCGAGACCCGAGTCACGGGCTTCGGAGCCGGGATTAGGGGCTCACACAAGGGCCCCAACTTCTTTTGTCGCTCCAGTTCCAAGAATTCTTTGGGCCAGATGAAAGGCCGCCCGTCCGGCCACGTTAGCTGGCTGAAGGGGTCCTCTCCCAGATATGGCACCCTTGGTGTTGCGGGTGCGGGCGCGATGGTGGGGGCACCCAGGTTGCCCAGGCCTTGCGGCCAGGCCGGGGGCATCTGGAAGGTAAATGGAACTGTTAGGACGGCGGCGCCCTGGGCTACCTGGCCTTGCGACCAGGCCGGAGGCTCCGCGGAGGTAGATGGCTCTGCTGGGGATGCGGCGCCCGGAAACGCTAGGCCCTGCGACCAGGCCGGAGGCTCCTCCTCCTTCGCCACGCTCCGGGTCACGACGCGTGACGTCACCGGGGTCGCGACGGCGGCTTCCGGTCGGGGCCTAGTCGGTGGCGGTGTCATGGCGGTCTCGGGTACGGCCGGGGGACCTTCGGGCTCTGCGACGGGGAGCTGGGGCAGGTAAGCGGTCTTCCGGTATGGGGTATAGGCGTCCCCCTTACCCGCTGCCATGCGTCTCGCTCCCTCTTCTGCGCCGTCTCCGGCCTTGGGTCCTCCCGCGTCATCCGCAGAGGCAGTCGATGTCTTCTTCCAAGGGAGCGGGCTCCGTGGACGGGTTCCAGCTTGCTGGGCCATCTCCCGGCCCCACTCCGCCAGGATCTCCCTCTGCACTCGGGCCATCCTTCCCGCGAGGCCCTCCAGGGCACTCCGCGCGCACTCCCGGTCTCGGGGAAGCTGCGCCAGGATCTCCGCTAAGCCTAGCGGGGTTGTTGACTCCAGCAGGCTCCTGACCATCGGGTCGGTGCTGCTCTGCTCTCCTCCTTCTTCCTCCAGCAGGCTCCTGGCCAGCGGGCCGGTGCTGCTCTGCTGCCGCTCCATTCCCGGGTCTACTCTTTCTCTCCTCGACTCCGGGTGCTCTCGCTCTAGACACCTTGCCTCCGGGTGCGCTCGTTCTAGACTGCTCCAAGCGACACCCATCTTTTCTCTTTTCTTTCGTCTCCTCCTACTTCGAGGGCGGTCCCGGGGCAACTCGGTGACTGTCAGCTCCAGGGGGAGTTCTTTCACGCTGACAGACACCTCCAGCATCACAGTCTCTGTTGGTGGGGGCGGTTTCCACTTTTGGCGCCATTTTCTGTCCCGGCCCACGATGGGAGGTAGCCTCTTGCTCTCCTTTGGCACGCCCATAATGGCGTCCGCTGCTCTTCCAGGGCGGGAAATCTGCGGTTTTGGCGGGAATCGCTTCCCAGTGGCGGGAAACTCTGCAGATGGCGGGAACAAGCTGGAAATGGCGGACAATCGGCGGGAAACGACTGGTGATGGAGTCCGATGGCGTGGACCCTCCGGAACCGGCGGGAGACTTCTTTCTGAGGTAAACTTGCACTTTTCTTCAGGCACGCAGTACCCGGGTGTTGCGGGCACGTAATCCTGCCGACTACGCCAAAGTTGACGCGCCCCCTGGGACATATTCCTTTTTGAGGGGAATACCCGGCACCGGATCAGATGGGGGGGGGGTTGTAGTCTCCGAGCGGCTGTGACCCGGTCCCGTGCCCAGGGCGTCAAGCTCAGTGTTATGTGGCAGTCCTTACTGATGTTATTAAAGTTCGTTGTGTCGACTACGCCACCCGTTGTGATGCGGTCACTGTGGCCGCCGCTGCTGCAGGGTCCGCTGAGGCTGATGGTGGGTGCACAGCTTGGTGGGATAACCCCCAACGGGAGGGGTATAGCCTCAGAGGGGACAGGCGCAGAGGATGGGGGTTGTGGTGGTGCGGTGCAGCCGGTAATGATGACAGACTCGGGTTGTGCAGTTAAGGGTCTTTACTTACTGCAGATGTTCCTGGTCACTCTAGCTCCAAGTGACCTCCCGAGCCGTGCTGCGTCCACCAGGTCCTGGATCCAGCCAACCCCCAAACAAGTCCGGAGCGTGGCCCTGAGCTCTCCCTCTGTCCTTTCTTCAGCCGTCCCCACCAGTGATTCACCTAAATCCAGCTCCCTCGGGCCTTCTGTTGGGCAACCTTTGGCCTAAGGTTCCCTGACCCTCCATGTGGTGTGCCTTCAGGGTGAATGTAGTGGGTGACCGTGACAGACACTGCCCACGGTCTCCGGTCTCTGGCTGGGGAATGTCTTTGCCCCCACCAGCTTGGGTTCCGGTACCCTTCTGCTGACTCCTCACCCGGTGTTCTTATTTGGGTTCTTGGGTCCCTTCTTTGTCCCCCTCTGGGTCTTTCTGCACTCCACTCTCTCTCCAGGGCTGTTGTTTCTTTCTCTCTCTTGCTGCAGGCTTGTCCT
The DNA here is from genome assembly GCF_046119375.1 of Phyllobates terribilis. NCBI lineage: Eukaryota > Metazoa > Chordata > Amphibia > Anura > Dendrobatidae > Phyllobates > Phyllobates terribilis. Next base: position 341,640,490 of record NW_027362762.1, on the reverse strand, counting down.
CTGCATCTGACTTCCTCTCTGCGTCTGACCCTGATCTTTGATGGTGCCCACCTTATATACACCCTCTATGTGTGAGCTCAGGTGACCAGCACCCAATGAGCTCCTATCACTACCCAGACTGCTCCCCCTTTCTGCCCCTACACTACATGGGATGTACCACCCCCCTCCCACTCCAGCCAGGAACAGGCTCGGTTGTACCTGCACATTTCTAAGTGGGAGTACCGTCGGCCTGCTCCTCTGGAATGGGATGTATGTAGTGCATGCAGTCTATCTGAGCTCAGATCCACACTCCATCCTTACCCGGGAGTGGAATATCACACCTCTGGGTTGAGGTGCAATACCCCTGTAGCAGCCGAATCCTCAGGGTGCTACACCAGCATCTACTTGCCATTGTTAAGGACATACTGGGAGTTGTAGGTTCATGCAATACAATTGTGTATGGGGCTGACCTGACATTACTATTTATTGCTGTACTAAGCTTGGTTCTTGTTTTCAAGTACTTATGGTGGTTCTGTTGATGCATTCATGTACTTATGATGGTACTTGCATTGTATTCATTTACTGATGGTGGTTCTGGTGACATATTTATGTGCTGATGGTGGTTTTAGTGACCTATTTATTTTCTAATGATGGTTCTAGTGTTGTATTTATGTGCTATTGATGGCTCTGGTGTTCTATTCATGTACTGTTGTTGGTTTCGTAGTCATATACTGATGGTGGTTTTGGTGATGAATATGTCACAAGAATAACCATGCCTACATGAATACATCACCAGGATCGTCATCACTACATGAATACAACATCAGAACCTTCAGTAGTATATGAATACAGCAGTAGAATAACCATCGCTACAGTAATTTGTAAACCAGAACCACTATCTAAACAGAAATATATCACCAGAACAACAATCAGAATGGGAATATGACACTAGAACCACCATCAGCTTTGTTGCAAGCTGTTTTTGTTACATGGCAGACTCAAAAATCTTCAGACTTATCCCTTTATTTATCATGGGTTCTGTTTAATTTCCATTAGTATATCCGCCAAATGCTGGACACTTTAATTGAAACCAAACTGCCCCCATTATAGTTAATCAATATTAGTTTCCATGACTGTCCTTCTGTCTGACATTTAAAATATAGGATGTCAAGGATGAATATTGCTATTTGTCCCTCGTATTGTGTAAATGCTCCCCAAATAATGAATGATTCTATATCTATATCTAACTTTGAAATTGCAGACCCTGTTGAGCCTCACCCCTAAAGTACACCACTTTTTTACTTTTTTTGCTGGTATTTTAGGTGAAAAAGATAACAATTCTAGTGGAAATGATAGTAAGAGGTTGTTACCTGACCTATCGGAGGAGGGTGCATTAGGGGTCCTGTTACCTTAGACTCTAACCCACTCCTTTGCTTGGGGGCTGAGGGGTGGAGTCTCCATAGACTTCAACTGCCTAGGGCACCAAAATATCTAGTCCTGACCCTGGTCTTTATACCTTATTCAGAAGTCAGTGTTTTAGCTGTTACCAGCAATATTGCATCAGGGATTTTTTTCTTACCCAGTGCAATGCTAAAAAATTGCATCCCTGTGTTGTCCCTGATTTTTATGGACTTATAGACTTTTATGGGTAATTTTGATCCATGACTCAGATCAAAACTGGACATGTCTCTGCTATTTTTCTGGACTGTTTGGTTGACAAAAAAACTCTAAATTGTGAACAGCCACATTGATTGTAATAGGTATGTGTGACGCGCCCCTGGGCCTGCTGTGTCGCGCAGCGTCTCGCGCACGGGGCTTACCCGGAACCGGATCAGATGAGGGTTGTAGTCTCCGAGTGGCGGGGACCCGGTCCGTGCCCAGGGAGTCAAACTCAGTGTGTGGCAGTCTTGATAGATGTTATTTGAGTGTCGACCACGCCACCCGTTGATTTGCAGCTATGGAGCTGCCGCTGCAGGGCAGACCGCTGAGGCCGGTGTAGAATTGTGCAGCGTGATAGTATAACCCCCAACGGGAGGGGTATGGCCTCAGGGCAGCCGTCGTGGAAGATGGGGGTAGCAGGAACCACTCAGAGACGGTGCGGTGTAATTCAGGGTCTTTACTGGTAACAACGATAGACCCTCCCGGAGTACTTGCTAGCGAACGGGGCCTGGTCAGTCCTTGAGCAGATGGGATCTCCCCTGGCCAGGCGGAGTTGTAGGCCTCCCAAACTGACTGTACTCCTCTGGCTACCTTGCTAGAAGCGGATATAAGTAGCCCACGTCCCTGAGTGTACCGTGTGGTGCTCACCCGTATGGCCGGTGACTCGGGGCCTTCTATGGCTTCCGCTCCACGATGGCGCTGCTGGTCCCACGCGTGTGACCGTGCCTTTGGGTTTCTGGGCCTGGGGACCTGAAATCCCCTGCCGGTCGGCTTTTGCTGCTGGGTAAGAGTTAGTCCCCACAGCCTCGGACGCCGGGTCCGGTAAGAAAGCTTCTCAGTCAGGGCGAGCTCTGCAGCTGCCAGCCCCTGACTCGTAGTAGTATTGCTCCCACTGAGCTTCTGCTGTTTCTTCCTATGACTGTTTCTCGTCTCTACTTCTTCTCTACTCCTCACCCTGCCTCAGCCCCGGGTTTATATAGGGGAAGTTCTTCCCCTCCCAAGACTGGGCAGGAGGTGTGGCATGCACAGGATCCCTGACCAAAGGACCTCCCACCTGCTCTCAGACATAACATTACATTACTGTGGGAAACCAGACCCCTGGGGTGCCACATGTGTTCTTACCGTGAACAATACAGACAGAACATGTATGTGAAAAATAGACATCTGAATAAGGCCTGTCTTTGCCTTCCGAATCACTGGTTATATTGTCCCAGTTTTATACAGCTGTAGTAGAAATAAATGACCGATATTGAACTTGAAACCAATAGGCACACATAGCAGGCATGGTTTAGCCACAATATGGCTGAAAATCAGTTTTATTTACATGCCCCTCTCCCTTTTGCTTAAATGAAGATTATCTTTCTTTTTATCAGATTATATTATACTCAAACTGTGCAAGTCTACAGTATGTTGCTATGAACTAAGAAATAATACAACAATATCATTGTAGTTTTCTCAGCATCACTTGATATTTCATACTACAGTATATGTAACACTGTATCCTATAAAAATTATCAATAAATTGGATCTGAGCCCGTGGGAAGAAAATACAATCTAGGTCACCTTAGATGTCATTTCCTTGTACACTACAATTAGATATGCAGTATTTTCTAAATAGTAAACCTATTAAATAACGTGACCGTAATGCGATATTTCTGGAGTTATTGGCTTCTCGCTAACCCACAATTACTTCATGCTGAATAATGAATAGCTTTTGCAGTTGAGTGGAACAGTGATCATGGCAAAATTATCTCCACCATGTGTAAATCTCTAGGTGGTGGAAACCAGCAGCCTAGAAGAGGCCAATTATGGAGTAATAAGCTAAGTGTTTTGGTCTTCTACTAGTTCATCAGCAAGTTTTTTTCGGTGTTACAGAAATGACTGCCATTAAAAATAATGATATTGATTTTTAATTTACACTCTGCGTTAATGATCAGTTTAATGGGTATACTTATTTATTTACTTTTCTCCAAGCTTAAGCAAATTTCTGCCCTCAGTCACATCAACACGTTCTTCTATAATTAGAAAATTACAATTACGTTGAATAGGTAGAAGAGCATAGTCACGTAAATCTGTTTTCTGCATATTATTATATCTTTCTTCTGCAGCAATACCCTATAGGATCATTTTTATGTAGAAGTTTTTTTATGCATAATGTTATCAAAAGTATCTTTCTTTAGATTAGAAAAAATGTAGTTTTGCAAAAAGAAGCCGCTTCTTGTGCACTAATTCACCTTGTCTAATCTACCCCGTAGGAGGAATCATTCAGCCCTCTGTGTACAAGAGGATCCTGGTGGACTGACTGAGCATCTGAGCACTTGTGACCACCAGCACTGAACATATTAGAGTTACTGTTCAAAGGGAATCTGACAGGTGACAGATGCTGCCCAAACTGTGGGCAGCATGTATCAGCCACTGGCTGTACAATCACATGCAGGTATGTTTGATTCTGAACCATTGCAGTGTTTCAGAGAACGGTATACTTTTGATAGCCGCTGGAGACCAAGCCGCATAAGTGACTAGTTGTACAGGTGGGTCAACCGCCGGCTCCTCCCCCCCGCCTTCTGACAGTGACTGACAAGCGTCTTGTCACTGCACTGTTGTTTGATATCCCAGGGCTAGGGGCTCCTTCCCTATGCCTAAAGTTAGGGGTGTCCTAGCTATCCCTGCTCTTCAGATTACTTCTAATGGGGAAGACATCAGGGCTTTGTGCCTTGCTGAGCTCCTAAATCAGCCCTTATCTGTCCCCTCCCCCACCCAGGCCAGGAAAGTAGGGACATCTCCTACAAATGAATGGAGTATAAATCCCACAAGACAAAAGAGTTACTAAAATATAAATTTTATTAAATTGCAATATAAAAAGAAAAACACACACAATTTGCTTAAAACAGTAAATAGATCCCTTGGGGTAAGAATCACACGAAATCAGTTTGGCAAATAGATCTGGGTTCAGATGGTGTCATTCAAGAAATGTAAAAAATATATATAGAGACAGGCACTAAAGAAATATATATCGCGAGTCCTCAATCCACAGCAACAAAAATCTATATGTGTAGGATACCAAGGTCCAAACATATGAGAGAGGTAAGCCACAATATGCAAATTCTGTAATCAAAAAAGTACAATATAATTATATGTGGCTAAGAACATCATCCTCCTTCAAATGGAATGAAGGATAGTGTGAGCTGTACATAATAGACTACCCCATAAGGTTATGTGCCATAGAGTTAATACAGGTTATATGATGCAAACTCCTAAATGACTCACCCATCTGTGTAGTAGCCCCTATGCCGCACTGAAGCCCCGACGCGCGTTTCGCGTGTTGCTTCTTCTGGAGGCTGTGATAGAGCGTGTGGATCGCCATTTTTAAATGCCCAGAATAATTAGGATGCCGGTGTCAATGCCGGTGTATGCAGCGCGTGCGAGAGTTACCGCCCCCCCGAGACGCGTCATATCCGGCCATTTCCTGTCGGGGCTGTGGGCCGGAAAAATGCGTTCCAGTGACGTCAAAGGCCCACCTCCCCATCATACGGAAGCCTTGATGACGCGACGGGCCGGGGCGGGCCTGCGCACGCGCAGCTCAGCAGTAGACAACGTAAGAAGGGAATAACAACTGGGCAAGTATAATGATACATACAGGCCATACACCCGATAACAATATATATAAGCACAACGTGGACACCCATTGTATGTGCCATCAAGACATACCAAAATGAAAATAGCCATCATAAGTTATCCGTCCAAAATATTCTAATACCCACATCTCGTAATCAGAAGAATTTAAATAAAAATATATATCTTCAATGGGGCTTTTTAGTGTAGATCATATTATGTTGATGGTATCCAAGATTCAACATGTAGGGAATTCATTTCATCCATACTAAGAAGGGTATGTCCAGATAAAGTTGAGATCAGTCCAATTATGGTCCAAGTATGTACCCAAAAAGCAAATATACTGAAAAAAACAATGAAACAAATAATAATTTAAAATCCACACATAAAAAGGGGAGAGAGAAAAAAGATCAATCTACAAATAAGGAGCAAAACTATTGAGCTCATTGAGACCCCTAGGGGTCACAGTGTCCAGGACAGCTATCCAGCGGCACTCCAGCTGCGCCAAAATACGCTTGTGGTCCCCACCCCGACTACCGAGGTGTATCTGATCGATGCCTCTGAATTTGAGGCAAGAGGGGTCACAGTTGTGGCGCAGCTTGAAGTGCCGCGGGATAGTCTTCAGTAGCGCTAAATCAGAGACCTCACGTGCTGCCAATATAGCTCGCATGTGTTCTCTCACTCGAACCCGAAATTCCCTAGATGTGAGCCCCACATAACTCAAATTGCAAGGACATCGGGCCATATAAATAATATGCGTGGAGCTACAGGAAATATGACGGGTAATCTTAAAGTTCCGTACGCCATCTGTGGATGAAAATGTCATGGCCCTCTCTATATTCCTGCAGGCCAAGCAGGAACCACACGGATAGCAACCCCACTTTGGTTTTCCAACTCCAAACAGAGTAGTTGAAGGGGCGACATAGTGGCTTCTTACCAAAGAGTCTTTTAAACTTTTACCCCGCCTTGCTGTCATTAATGGTCTCTCAGGTAAGATTTGATTAAGTATCGGTTCCGTTTTTAATATGGGCCAGTGTCTAGATAGGATCTCACGTATTTCCTGCCACCGATTATTGTAGGTGGAAATAAATCTGATGGGAGAGTCTCTCTCCTCCTGTTTTTTTGTTGTATTTACTAGGAGGGAGACTCGTGGAGTCCTCCTTGCACGTCTGTAGCCCCTTTTGATACTTCGTGCACTGTATCCACGGTCCCGAAATCTATGGTTAAGGTCCCGAGCCTGAGCCTCAAAAGCCACCTCTGAAGAGCAAATACGTTTCATTCTTAGATATTGTCCTACAGGAATGGCCCGGATGGTAGATGAAGTATGTGCTGAAGTAGCATGAAACAGAGAGTTGACCGACGTCTCCTTACGGAAGACGTCGGTCTCCATCCTGCCATCCTGCTGGACAATGATCCTAATGTCCAAGAATTCAATTTCACTCCGATTGTACTTATATGTGAGTTTGATGTTCCGATCGTTATGATTTAAAGAGGAGATAAACTCATGTAGCTCAGGCTCGGGACCCTGCCAGATAGAAAAAATATCGTCAATGTATCTATACCAGCACTGCGCATGGGAGGCGGCGCCCACCCCATCCTCGAAAATCTCCCTCTCCCAATAGCCGAGGAAGAGATTAGCGTACGATGGGGCACACGCCGCGCCCATCGCAGTGCCGCGTTTCTGTAAAAAAAAACTATCTTTGAAAATGAAAAAATTATGAGTCAATATAAATTGTAATAATTCCATCAACAGTGCACGAAGTGGGGCATTTAAATCACTAGACTCCTGAAAGAACTCAACGGCTCGTAAGCCATCCTCATGACCTATGCTCGTATAAAGTGACTCCACATCAATAGCCACCAGGGTCATATCCGTGTCCAAATGCAAACCCTCTATTTTTCTCAGGACGTCACCAGTGTCCCTGACATAGGAGGGCAGCGTCTCCACCAGTGGATGAAGATAGTATTCAATGAACTTACAAACTGGATCACACAGCCCTCCAATGCCAGAGACAATGGGACGCCCCGGGGGGTCCATAAGGCTCTTATGGACCTTAGGTAGCAGATAAAATGTTGGGGTCACTGGAAATTTAGTGCATAGGCCATCAAAGATCTTTTTAGGAATAATACCCTGCTCATAAGCTCGTTCCAGAATGTCAAAGAGTTCAGCCATAAAGGTTGTTAATGGATTATTAGATAGAGAGATATAAGAGGCTCTATCCCGCAGTTGTCTAAAAGCCTCCTTCTCATATTTTGCGACTGGCCAGATCACAACGTTCCCTCCCTTGTCTGCCGGTTTAAATACCACGTCCTCTATCACAGCCTCCAGAAGAAGCAACACGCGAAACGCGCGTCGGGGCTTCAGTGCGGCATAGGGGCTACTACACAGATGGGTGAGTCATTTAGGAGTTTGCATCATATAACCTGTATTAACTCTATGGCACATAACCTTATGGGGTAGTCTATTATGTACAGCTCACACTATCCTTCATTCCATTTGAAGGAGGATGATGTTCTTAGCCACATATAATTATATTGTACTTTTTTGATTACAGAATTTGCATATTGTGGCTTACCTCTCTCATATGTTTGGACCTTGGTATCCTACACATATAGATTTTTGTTGCTGTGGATTGAGGACTCGCGATATATATTTCTTTAGTGCCTGTCTCTATATATATTTTTTACATTTCTTGAATGACACCATCTGAACCCAGATCTATTTGCCAAACTGATTTCGTGTGATTCTTACCCCAAGGGATCTATTTACTGTTTTAAGCAAATTGTGTGTGTTTTTCTTTTTATATTGCAATTTAATAAAATTTATATTTTAGTAACTCTTTTGTCTTGTGGGATTTATACTCCATTCATTTGTAGGAGATGTGTCTAGTTGGGAGTATCCCTAGCATTTAATATGCTATTAATGTTATACCATTCTGTTCGGTTCACTGTTCAAGTCTGGTTAATTCTGTGTCTTTTCACAGCATCTGGGTCCGAACACATGGATCACAAAAAGCGTGAGCAGACCTGGCTCACCCAACTAAATAAGGTCTTTGGGGAGGAATCCACTGTGATTTTAAATACAAGGGAGAGTGATGATTTGATTTTTAAACTAAAAGACCTACACAATAAAAAGATCCGCCTTTGGTGGAATAAGGCCTTTTTGGAGCTCTACATTGCTAAAGGACTGATCCCTAGGGGTCTTCGTGTTCAGGTTTTTCCGGCATTTGAGTTTCAAGATGTCTCATTGGAACAACAATGGGAGGACATTTCATCTACCTGTTCTAAAGGGCACATGGAACTTCTAATTAGATCTAATGAACAGTCCCTACATAGCATTGAGTTGGAGATTACTCAACTCCAGGACTCACTATCCACCAAGTTAACCCCTGAAGCCCTAAATCAATTTAATCAGGATCTTGACAGGGAATTTGTGAAATGGGAAAAAGACATAGTGGCTTCCAAAACCAAGAAGTACCAAAGAGATCTTGCAGACTTTAAACAAAAACAGGTCTACAGATGGAGAGGTAGAAAAACTCACAATAAGACAAGGCCGGGGAATCGGTGGAATTCAATCTCCTCCTTATCATCTATGGAGGAAGAAGCACCAAAGGGAATGCAGGCTGGGAGTAGCAGTGCGTACCATGGTCAGTGGAAGGGGAAACATAACTCTAAAAGGAAAACAACCCCCCCACAACCTCTGGAGAAAAAATTGAGAACTAACAATTTAGAGGTAATTAATCTCTCTGCTCATACCCTCTCAGAAAGCCAAAATGAAGTACTGTCATTGGGTTTAACCTTTGTTCCGACTAATAATTATAATTTTTTTTCAGCACTAAAGGATTTACAACTTTTCCTCAGGAAGGTGCTATTACGCAAATTACACACCAAACCAACATGTCAGTTGCTGGATACGACCCAAGAGAGAGAGGCTTTATCCATATTGGAAGAATTGGAGAGAGAGAGTACTCCGGCCTCCTCAGGTACTTTTCCCATTACTGCCCTGGCCAGATCTACCACTTTCCCTCCCTTCTCTCTTTGTCCCCAGATTGAAATTTTTAATAAAATGGTGAGTAATGACCTTAGAAAACTCTGTGGACACTTGAGGAATGACAACCCCACATTAGAACAGAGAAAAGCACTCAGAGAACTCCAATCTATGAGGGACGTGGTATTTAAACCGGCAGACAAGGGAGGGAACGTTGTGATCTGGCCAGTCGCAAAATATGAGAAGGAGGCTTTTAGACAACTGCGGGATAGAGCCTCTTATATCTCTCTATCTAATAATCCATTAACAACCTTTATGGCTGAACTCTTTGACATTCTGGAACGAGCTTATGAGCAGGGTATTATTCCTAAAAAGATCTTTGATGGCCTATGCACTAAATTTCCAGTGACCCCAACATTTTATCTGCTACCTAAGGTCCATAAGAGCCTTATGGACCCCCCGGGGCGTCCCATTGTCTCTGGCATTGGAGGGCTGTGTGATCCAGTTTGTAAGTTCATTGAATACTATCTTCATCCACTGGTGGAGACGCTGCCCTCCTATGTCAGGGACACTGGTGACGTCCTGAGAAAAATAGAGGGTTTGCATTTGGACACGGATATGACCCTGGTGGCTATTGATGTGGAGTCACTTTATACGAGCATAGGTCATGAGGATGGCTTACGAGCCGTTGAGTTCTTTCTGGAGTCTAGTGATTTAAATGCCCCACTTTGTGCACTGTTGATGGAATTATTACAATTTATATTGACTCATAATTTTTTCATTTTCAAAGATAGGTTTTTTTTACAGAAACGCGGCACTGCGATGGGCGCGGCGTGTGCCCCATCGTACGCTAATCTCTTCCTCGGCTATTGGGAGAGGGAGATTTTCGAGGATGGGGTGGGCGCCGCCTCCCATGCGCAGTGCTGGTATAGATACATTGACGATATTTTTTCTATCTGGCAGGGTCCCGAGCCTGAGCTACATGAGTTTATCTCCTCTTTAAATCATAACGATCGGAACATCAAACTCACATATAAGTACAATCGGAGTGAAATTGAATTCTTGGACATTAGGATCATTGTCCAGCAGGATGGCAAGATGGAGACCGACGTCTTCCGTAAGGAGACGTCGGTCAACTCTCTGTTGCATGCTACTTCAGCACATACTTCATCTACCATCCGGGCCATTCCTGTAGGACAATATCTAAGAATGAAACGTATTTGCTCTTCAGAGGTGGCTTTTGAGGCTCAGGCTCGGGACCTTAACCATAGATTTCGGGACCGTGGATACAGTGCACAAAGTATCAAAAGGGGCTACAGACGTGCAAGGAGGACTCCACGAGTCTCCCTCCTAGTAAATACAACAAAAAAACAGGAGGAGAGAGACTCTCCCATCAGATTTATTTCCACCTACAATAATCGGTGGCGGGAAATACGTGAGATCCTATCTAGACACTGGCCCATATTAAAAACGGAACCGATACTTAATCAAATCTTACCTGAGAGACCATTAATGACAGCAAGGCGGGGTAAAAGTTTAAAAGACTCTTTGGTAAGAAGCCACTATGTCGCCCCTTCAACTACTCTGTTTGGAGTTGGAAAACCAAAGTGGGGTTGCTATCCGTGTGGTTCCTGCTTGGCCTGCAGGAATATAGAGAGGGCCATGACATTTTCATCCACGGATGGCGTACGGAACTTTAAGATTACCCGTCATATTTCCTGTAGCTCCACGCATATTATTTATATGGCCCGATGTCCTTGCAATTTGAGTTATGTGGGGCTCACATCTAGGGAATTTCGGGTTCGAGTGAGAGAACACGTGCGAGCTATATTGGCGGCACGTGAGGTCTCTGATTTAGCGCTACTGAAGACTATCCCGCGGCACTTCAAGCTGCGCCACAACTGTGACCCCTCTTGCCTCAAATTCAGAGGCATCGATCAGATACACCTCGGTAGTCGGGGTGGGGACCACAAGCGTATTTTGGCGCAGCTGGAGTGCCGCTGGATAGCTGTCCTGGACACTGTGACCCCTAGGGGTCTCAATGAGCTCAATAGTTTTGCTCCTTATTTGTAGATTGATCTTTTTTCTCTCTCCCCTTTTTATGTGTGGATTTTAAATTATTATTTGTTTCATTGTTTTTTTCAGTATATTTGCTTTTTGGGTACATACTTGGACCATAATTGGACTGATCTCAACTTTATCTGGACATACCCTTCTTAGTATGGATGAAATGAATTCCCTACATGTTGAATCTTGGATACCATCAACATAATATGATCTACACTAAAAAGCCCCATTGAAGATATATATTTTTATTTAAATTCTTCTGATTACGAGATGTGGGTATTAGAATATTTTGGACGGATAACTTATGATGGCTATTTTCATTTTGGTATGTCTTGATGGCACATACAATGGGTGTCCACGTTGTGCTTATATATATTGTTATCGGGTGTATGGCCTGTATGTATCATTATACTTGCCCAGTTGTTATTCCCTTCTTACGTTGTCTACTGCTGAGCTGCGCGTGCGCAGGCCCGCCCCGGCCCGTCGCGTCATCAAGGCTTCCGTATGATGGGGAGGTGGGCCTTTGACGTCACTGGAACGCATTGTTCCGGCCCACAGCCCCGAAAGGAAATGGCCGGATATGACGCGTCTCGGGGGGGCGGTAACTCTCGCACGCGCTGCATACACCGGCATTGACACCGGCATCCTAATTATTCTGGGCATTTAAAAATGGCGATCCACACGCTCTATCACAGCCTCCAGAAGAAGCAACACGCGAAACGCGCGTCGGGGCTTCAGTGCGGCATAGGGGCTACTACACAGATGGGTGAGTCATTTAGGAGTTTGCATCATATAACCTGTATTAACTCTATGGCACATAACCTTATGGGGTAGTCTATTATGTACAGCTCACACTATCCTTCATTCCATTTGAAGGAGGATGATGTTCTTAGCCACATATAATTATATTGTACTTTTTTGATTACAGAATTTGCATATTGTGGCTTACCTCTCTCATATGTTTGGACCTTGGTATCCTACACATATAGATTTTTGTTGCTGTGGATTGAGGACTCGCGATATATATTTCTTTATTGCCTGTCTCTATATATATTTTTTACATTTCTTGAATGACACCATCTGAACCCAGATCTATTTGCCAAACTGATTTCGTGTGATTCTTACCCCAAGGGATCTATTTACTGTTTTAAGCAAATTGTGTGTGTTTTTCTTTTTATATTGCAATTTAATAAAATTTATATTTTAGTAACTCTTTTGTCTTGTGGGATTTATACTCCATTCATTTGTAGGAGATGTGTCTAGTTGGGAGTATCCCTAGCATTTAATATGCTATTAATGTTATACCATTCTGTTCGGTTCACTGTTCAAGTCAGAAAAGTAGGGAGTAGTAGTGTATAAGAATACACAAACCAGACTAACAAGGGAAGATGTACAGGGAGAAATCAAAGTTCCAATCATACAAATATGCACTCACAAACAACAGAGTGGAACACCAGGAAGTGAAGGAAGGAAAAACCAAATATGAGAGGATGAGGATATGCACACAGATAAATCGCCAAGCAAAAGTCTTCAGAACAACACTTCAAATGCTTCTTTAAACAACCAACACCTCCAACTCCAGAACCAGGCAGTATGAAACTAACACTGGCAATCACTGATTGCAAGAGGTGAGTATATATAGCTGAGTGGAGTGGCCAACACTGAACAGCTGAAACCATCAAAGCAAGAAAGCTACAGGAGCTCTCAACTGAATAGATTAACCCCTGCACTACTAGCAGAAACCTGTACTGTTTAATAATATGATGGTGAAGTGCTTTTAATCAGTGCAGGAGTACGTTAAATCAGGCACCGTGGTCTTCTGCCTATACGCGCACTGTCAGCAGTCAGAGAGAAGCCCCTGGGCCCCACTTGTATGACTAGTCACTGGTACGGCTTGGTCCCTGACTGCGTTACAGAGACTAACTGTACGTGGCTGTGTTCGTACAGCCAATGGCTGATACATGCTGCCCACATGTATCACCTGTCAGGTTCCTTTTAATTATGAATCAAAAGATAATCAGAGGGCACCATAATAAGATTCAAAAATGAAAAAAGGTAACCCTCAATACAAGAATTTTCAATCTGTAATAAATATTTTATTGATACCTATAATAAAAAGTGGTAAAAAGTGATGCAGAGAAAGAAAAAAAAAACACTCCTTTTTATGTATGTTTTTTAGTAATTATAGGTATCAATAAGGTATTTATCACAGATTGAAAACTCTTGTGTATAGGGTTACCTTTTTTTCGCTTTTGGATCTCTTTCAATTATTTTGTGATCCTCCTGTGATGAGACAGTATTGGTCTATAGGGCACCGTAATAAGTATGTAAAAGTAGGGCTGGGACTACATGGTGACTTTGGCTGCAACAGCTGTTGCGCGACTGAAGTTCGCACAATACCGTTGCTGCATAATGGCGTGAAATGAATGGGGTCACATTGCAACACTTACACTACCACGACAGGCAATTCGCAAAAAATCCACGCAAGTCTGTTTGTTTTGACTTGCTTTTAGTGGTCACAGTAATGTAGGTGTCAGAATGCGGCTCCTATCAACTTGTATAGCGCTGTGATGTAGTAGTGACACTGAGCGAACTTTAGTTGCTGTTGTGGTTAAAGTCACTGCGTAGTTGTGACCTTATATCTATTCACAGGAGCATTTCTTATTCTCATTCCAATTAAAACATTTTATGCTTGTGTGATCTATCAAAAAAAAATTATTTATCCCTGGGACAACCTTTTTAATTCTTCTCTTTTTCTACACTGCGTAAGAAAAATTAGAGCTTGTATGAGATTAGAAAAGTAAAATAGAAAAAAAACAGTGTCACTGCGATACTAGACACAACCTTCGGACAAGAGTAATGATGTTAAATGAAGAACATGGCTTTTTTTGTTTTCGAGTTTCATGCAAATCCTTTAACCCCTTCCTAATGTACAATTTAATAATAATATGGAATGGACTAAAGAGCTGAGCCTGCATCATATCCAGCAGATGTGTTATATAACCTGCATCTGCCCATAACAGCAGCAACCGCAACCTTTTAACTATTTAATTGCCATTGTCAATAACTGACAGTAGCATTTAAATTATGTGATTGTCAGATTGTGCCCGATCTCAGGGAGCCAAAGGTCTGTCCCTGGCTGCCATCTTAGTACTCCTGTGAAGCCCAAAAGGTTCTACATTAATAAATAAAGTCATGGTAGAACATTCTCAGATATCTGTGGCAGAGTTTGATCAGAGTGTGATTAGCATATTCAGACCAATTTTCTCAGATGGATAACATACGATCATCTGCACCTGCCCTTACAACCATTTATTAGTTGGGTCTGGACAGTTTTCTCTAAACCTAAAGCGGACACAGCTGATGCCATAATTGTACCAGTCTGGATCAGAAAACGTTGCATGTGGCATTTCTTGATTCGGCTCTAGGACCAATCAGGTGCAATAACTAATTTGACAGATGAATGGGAACTATTCCATAGAAATCCAGGGGATACATTTTCACATCCTTTTCCTGTATTTCTGTACCATGGTGGAGGGAAAAATTAATGGACAGCTGGATAGGTGGAAACAAGCCCCATGTTCATACCTGTGGAAAACCTAAAGATAACAGTTCATTTTCATATCTCAATGATCGGTATCAAGTAAGTAAACTCAGCTACTGTTAATGTGTAAAATATAATATATTGTTCAATTCTTTTATTATCTATCGAGCAAGCAAAGAAAACGTATGATAAAATAAATGCTAAACATAAGTAGAATGTGTTTATTCTTGCAGAAAATGATTGCATCCAAATTTTTTTGAAGGAGATGCAATGCTGGGTTGGAAAAAGGGGTTAAAATAGCAGGTCTAGTATTACAACATTTATGGATCTGTCATTAGCAGCCAGGATATCTCACTAGATAGAGCAGTGTAGGTGTGGGGTAACTTACTGGGGGGAGAGGGCTGAGCACAATGAAGCACTGTCTTTATTCAGTCTACTTGCTGTGTAGGGCACTGTATTGCTGCAATGCGTTTTGACCAAGCTGTTCAGACTAAAAGCTGTAGCCCTGTGTGAATTGCAAACAGACCCCCACCATGATGGAAAATGCCTCACTATATAGTTGTTTCAGAATAGGGCTACATTCTTCCAAATCCTTGTAAGATTTTCTTACTGACAGATAACATGGGACCCCAGGGAATAACCCTGGATCAAATGCTACCTCATAGTCTGAAACACACCTTTTCACCTTTTTTATTACGTGAGCTTTCATTCTCACAGGTAGATTGTTATATAATATTGCAGCTCCTA
Source organism: Phyllobates terribilis (assembly GCF_046119375.1). NCBI lineage: Eukaryota > Metazoa > Chordata > Amphibia > Anura > Dendrobatidae > Phyllobates > Phyllobates terribilis. The sequence goes on along the minus strand of NW_027362762.1, from coordinate 341,624,894 downwards.
ACTTCATATACTATGTTCTTGAATAACTTAATCTACACCATTGGCAAGGAATATGTATTCCATTCATGGCAAAGACTGAATTTTCGTTTTCTAAGAAGCCTTCATTGATTGCCAGGATGAAATAACGTTGCATAATTAATAGGTGTTATAAAGCCTTTGCGTCATTAAGGTTTTCATGGTTTTCACTATGACTTTGCAGAACATTTTTATATAGTATATTTGTCCAGCGCTGTTTTTGACAGAAGAGTAGGCATACAGGGAGGGGTTGCCTCAACTTCTTAAATGGGTAAAATTGCAAACTGTCTGTAAAAACAAATAAACTTAACAATTTACCTCCTATTAAAATTTTTCTCAGTTCTCAAGATAAGAAGGATTTGTAATTCTATAATTTACAGCTTGTTGCCTAGGTTACTGGCCACTGCTGCAGTCTGTCAAAAATGGCCAGTTTCCTAGAAACTAGTAGCCAAATCTAGACATTATCACCTATCCTGTGAATAGGTGATAACTTGTAACTGTAATAGACTTTTAACTGGACTTTTGTATTCAGCGCATATTCTAACAGAACCATTTGGCTTTAGAACAGGAACAATGGGTGAAGCCCACGTGTGGTACATCACTACGGCTAAAAATGTCATAGGAATAGGTAATTGATAAATGCATATTAGTGCCGCTTTAAGACGTCATTAAAAAGATACCGATGGAGAGTTAAAATTTCCAAGACCTTCTTCCTACAACAGTCTATGATGACATATGGCAGATAGTACAACTTAACAAGTTGTGTTCCTGTTAACCGTATATCTAGAGGTTATATCCATTCTACTCCTTAGAAAACTTGCACAATGACCTTTAGTGATGACAGTTTGCCTCTGTTTTGTTCCATAGTACATATTGAAAAGACAGTTGCCCATTTTGCATTTAAATTTGTTCTTTTTCCTTCAGTAGGATTCTTTTGCTCATCTATGTGAGTTTCTATATTGAAAAACAAATTTTCTGAGGCATATACACTGTCATCTGATTCAAAAACATTACCTGATGCGTTAACCTAATGGGCTGAAATGGGTAGTTAATAGTGATGAGCGACATGTTCTGTTAACCCTTTCGGCAAGCATGATCGGGTGCTCGCTGAGTATCTTCAGCGTGCTCGAGTTTTATGTTTTAGTCACTCCGTGTGCATGATTTGCGACTGTTTGACAGCTTTAATAGATGTGAGGAATGCCTAAGAAACAGGCATTCCTCACATGTACTAATGCTGTCAAACAGTCGCAAATCATGAGCACGGAGTGACTCAAACTTAACACCCGAGAACGCCGAAGATACTCGGAAAACACCCAAGCATGCTCGTAAATCTCGAGTACAAGCATGCTCGCTCATCACTAGTAGTTAACCTTTACTTTGTAAATTTTGTCTCTGGCAACACACTCTTTGTACGTGTCCTTAACTTTTACACTGGTGGCAGATGGCAACTATAGCAATATCCTTTTTGTAGGGTTAAGATGTTGCTTTGTTCACACGTTAAAGAAGTTGTCCACTTCTTGGACAACTCCTTGTCATCCCCTAAGCTTGTTCCCGATAAAATAAACAAGCTTATACTCACCTCCCGTGCCGCTGCCGTTCCCGCAATGTCGGCACTTGCTCTCCCCGGGGCCCCCGTGCGGTTGTTGTGACACGTGACCCTGGTGCCCCAATCAGCGCTGGCGTAACTGTCCCCTTCTCCTGTCGAATTGAACATGAAGAGGAAGTCAGAGAACAGCCACATCCCTGACTTCCTCTGCATGTTCAATTTGTTCGAAGGTGGAGACAGTGACTTCAGCACTGATTGGGCGCCGGGGTCACGTGTTACAACAAGCACACGGCAGCCCTGAGACCACCAGTGCTGACACCGATGGAAGGGCGCCAGCACGGGAAGTGAGTATTGTTTTTTTTATTTTATCAGGACCAAAGATTTAGTTCAAGAAGGGGTTGTTCTAGTAGTGGACAACTCCTTTAGAGCACCACTCTAGTGTGCTTTTTTATTGCAGCACTGGAGTGGTGCCACTAAATTCCCTGCACCTAGACTCATACTCAGCTGCCGTTTTAATCTGTTATCTGCGCTGCTCTGGTCAGTATGCAGCAGATTGTGACCTGCAGATCGCTCCAGTGTTCGGAAGTCACTACTCAATGTAAGTCTATGGGAGCCAGAAGCCAGAGAACTTGTGACCGTTACCTCTGAAGTCAGTCAGAAGTAGCGTTCACAAGATGGCACTGCGGGACCTGAGCGGCGCCGGGAACAGCTGTAGATGGCGACAGGAAAGTATATTACTGAGGTTAGTGAACTTACATTAGTGGCATTACTCCAGTGTGGGAATAAAACGCTGGAGTGGTGCTTTAATGTGGCATCAAAGTCTTTGTTATGCAGCAGATTTACGACTGGAGTATGTACAGTACTATATCTAGTGCTTCATTTTAAGCTGTAGCAAATTTTACATTTTTTTTCTTAGCCATAACTTCCTCTGAAGAGCCACATCTCTGATGCCGCACACAAGTCTGTCTCTTAATAGGACTCTAAACTGTTACTAAATTGCTGTTTTATGACAATCTTGCGCAGTTCAGCAATATAAACTGCTATGCTTTCACTTGGAAGCTGATTTCATTTGGAGCTAAATGATTTTTAACACTGGAAAGATATCCTCAAAATTATAGTCAATAGTTAATACCAGAGAGCTGAAAGAGCATTTCTGAACAGTATCAGACCCTTCTACGTAAAACATGAGCCTTTCAGCATATGAATTCCATGAAGATGGATTGGAGACATCAAATTCCTCCATCTGTATTTGCCATTTTCATTTTCCTCTATAAACTGATCTGTAAAGGCCCCCATAGACATTAGACTAATGTGGCCTGAACCTTCCAATATTGCTGTATGTGTGTATGGCACAGTATGTGTCTAATGTGTGTGTGTGTGAGCTGCGCATGTCTAATGTTTGTGTGTGTGTGTGTGCTGTATGTGTCTACTGTGTATAGCTTCCCAACTCTCCCTTGACAGCTGATGTTGGGAGAGAGAAGGATCCGGCACGTCGAATTTCTGAGAGGTGATCCTACTCTTCTCCAGAAGATAACCTGCAGCCATAAGAGTCAAGTAGCGGCTCCGCTGAGCGACCCTGTGTATGGAGGAGTCAGGAGTGATAGCTGCCAGCTGAGTGATCAGTTAACAGCTGACTATTGTTTATAGGGGGCTTAAGATTGGCTTCCATAGCTGACTCAAGCTGTCCATGGATATTACACATGTAGTGAGTCATGTACATGGCTATTGTCTCTTCAGAGAGGAAGAGGACTAGAACTCTAATGCCACCTATAGGAAGTAGCAATTCTAAAAGTCTATATCGACTTTCTAACGAGCCTTGTCACATGACTTAGGATAAAAGCCAGAATCAAAATCTCAATTTGCAAACACTGTGTTTCAGGATATTGCCCCTCATCCTCATCACCTCTGAAGAGACAATTTGCATATTTCCGAGGGGAGCATTGCGGCTTAAAAGTCTCCTCACCTTGACATGCTTAACATGTCACTCTTCGCAAGGAGAAACGTTACCCCTTGGGTGCAAAGTATGAGAACTGATTTGACTAGGTGAGAGGCTCTGGACTAGACCTCAGTCCAGAGCCTCTCACCTAGCCAAATCAGTTCTCATACTTTGCACTGACGAGGGCCAACAGCCCAAAACACCGTGTCTGCAAATTGAGATTCTGATTTGGCTTTTATCCTAAGTCATATTGCACGACTTGTTAAAGGGTTGATTGTGACTTGTAAGATTGCTGCTTCCAATAGGTGGCGCTATAGAATACAAGTCCTCTTTTTCTCTGAAGAGGCAATTTGCATATTAAATTTCCCAGAGGAGCATTGCATGGCAAATAAGCCTCCTTACCTTGACGTGCCAGAGCTGGTGTGTCACTCTCCATAAGGAGAAATGTTACCTATCACATCTACAAAAGCTATTTGCCTCCAGATATAGGGTCAATTTGCAGGTAAATAGCATTAAAATCATACTGCTGCAGTGACTACAGAGAAGATGAACTTATATGCACTCTGGCAGCACAGAATGACTGTTCAAACTAAGTCCTGCCGCTCAGTGCTTCATGTTGGGACCAATCATTTATCAACACCTTCCCGCCTACTTGTTCTCCCTTTCTCCACCCCCTTCTTTGATTGACATGTTCTGGCTTCATAGACCAGAGAAGGGAGGACATAGTTGGAAAACAAGCAGGTGAAAAGATGTATATAAATGATTGGCCCCGCCATGATGCACCAAGCACCTGTACTAAGTTTGAACAGTCATTCTGTGCTGACAGAGTCCCTTTAAATCCTCCCTCCGGCCACTCGCTTCCAGTTATTGGGGAGGTGCAGGGAGCAGTTGCAAGCACCGCTCACTACACCGTGAGAACCCTGTAATCACTCCCCTTCACATTGATTGTCAGCCTGCTCTGCACACACTTTCTGCACACTGTAGAGCTAGTTGTCAATCAAAGTACTGGTCAGTGACTACAGCTGCGTTCAATGTGTAGTGATCGATTATGGTAACAGCCTTCTGTACTACCCCAATGACCGGAAGTGAATGAGGGCAGGGAGGATGTAGCTTAATTTTTTCCTTATATTTCCTACTCCTGTAACCCAGCTACACAGGATTTAAAGGGACAGCACAGAACAACTGTACAAAGTACAGGTGCTCGGTGCTTCATAGTGTGGCCAATGTACACCTTACCACCTGCTTGTTCTCCATTTATCTCCATTCTTCCCTGGCTCTATGAAGCAAGGGGTGTCAATCAAAGGAGGACAGGGTGAAGAGAGAGGGAAAACAAGCAGGTGGGAAGGTGTATTGAAGTGGTTGGCCCCGCCATGAAGCACCAAGCGGCAGGACTTAGTTTGAACAGTTGTTCTGTGCTGACAGAATGCTACTTACCTGCAGATTACCCTTATATCTTCAGGTAAATAGCAATTTTAGACATAACAGGTTCCCTTTTAATCTTCCTTGAATGTTTAAAGGGGTTGTGTTAGGCTACACCATGTTTTTTCCTACAAACATCACACCATTGTCCATGACCATCCATGTGAAATGAACCGACCTGCAAAACCACATACAGCCCCTACGCAATATTGTTTCTAAAGAAAAAAGCCATTTATTTGTAATCTCATACAATCTTTTTAATACCTCTGTCTCCTAGTAATACCTTTAGATCTCTTGTACATGCATGGCTGAGTTATAGCATTGGTAAACGGGGGCTTTGCTCATAAGCCATTTGCACTTGGAACCCACATCATCCTCCTAATCCTCATAAAGGGAATCAATCAGCAGGATATTGTTATGTAATCTGAGAGTAGCATATAAATATAGGAACAAATGGCCTGATTCCAGCAATGTATCACTTACGGGACTGTTTGGTGCAGTTTTGATAAAATCCATGTTTTCTATGCTGTCGATGTAGCAGTGGTCAAAATACTGAGCTGTGTATAATCCCGCCCACATTCCTGATAGGCAGCTTTCTGTGTACATTATATATTGTCACTAAGGTGCCAATCAGTGGTGGGGGCAGGGCTACACAAATTAGCTGGACTAGTTTCCATGGGACCTAGTTAGTCCGGCAGTGATAATCTCCTGCTGATAAAACACTGATTGTATTTAACCTACAGCACATAGCCTAATAAGTGACACATCCCTTGAATCAGTCTCACTGCCCCTATATCACACTGCTCACTGATTAAATAGCAAAAACCTGCTTTCAGATACCCTTTAAATGATAAAATCCTGGATGCCTGCAGTCACCACTAGAGGCAGTATGTGATGTTACTGTGTACGGTTCATACAGTATATTGACAGCTCAATAATAAGACAATATACAGTTGTGCCCTCTAGTGGAGGCTTAGTAAGGCACAATGCTATTTTCAATTTAATTCTTGGGATTGGAAGATCTAGAGCAACAAAAATGGAGACCCAACTAAACAAATATCTTAAGATATTAATTGCCAAGGAATTTTGGACCTTAAAAACAATAGTATGTTAGAAAGCAAATGTACACTTTCAGCTCATATACTATTTAGGAATGTATAATGTCTATTATTCAGCACGATATAGCAGTGTTATTATGGCACGATTATGTATGCACAGTAAAGGCATTGTGAGGTCCTGTTATTTGGCAATATGAGATGTATTATATAAGCACTATTGGGACGATATTATGGTGGTATTACTCTCTATTTTGCTTCTTCTAAAAGACAAGTAGCCCCCCTACTGCTTAAATGTTATTCTATAGTGTGTGCAAATTTGCCTAAACGCCAACTATAATTTGAGATCTTTGTAAAAAGGTTTCTTTCTCTTACGTTCCATATATTTTCATACAAGTTGATCTTATCTATGAATAATATTCTAATTTATGACATTGTAATGTTTCCTTCTTCCTGAGAAGTGTCTTAGTACGATTTTACTATTATAAATAAGACTGTGAGCACTGGGCAACTGGGAGGCATCTCAATTCTCTAGTGTCTGCCACTGATAGGATCTGACATTTCATGAATCATTTGTCAGCAGGGGTTCCAGAACTGGGCTGTCAACTTCCTGCAGACAGTTCAGCTATTTTATATTTTACAGTGCGTCTCAGGATGATCAGTGGGTTATAGTTTAACAGCTATAGTCAGTATTCAGTCTCTGCTTCAGAATTCACAGTATTTCACGTAATATAAAATAAGACATAATTACCACTTACTCACTTCTTATAAGTTTTAGTTTAGACAGATTAGTGAATGCTTACTTTACCTGATTGATAGTATTTTTATACACTGCATATTTAAAGAGTATATAAAAATGGATATCAAAAGGCTTTTGTTTTATCAGATGCATTACGAGAATCTGGGTCCTTGAACAAGAAGAACATTTACATATAAAAGTGAAAAATTAGAATTGCATCCTAAAAAAATAAAAATAAAATGTTCATATAAAAAAAATAAATACTTCTGCACCCAGGTGTCCTCACAAGTCGATACATAATAATTCTAAGTATTCCATAGCAAGTCTTGAGCACATTTGATATTATATACTCTTTCCTGTTAATGATAATAATTGTCAGCCATCATTTCATGGTCATGCATTTATAAAGGACATTTACAGGCACTCTCTGAAGTAGGTTTGCTCTGGGCACTGAAGGGGTAGACAGACATCTCTGTTAGGATTAGCTAAATTCCAACAAGACAAGAGCAGGATTTTCAGCCCTGCTTCTCCATCACCCCTATCACTGGATGCACTTCTGGGACATGACATCTAATTGAACAACCCTTTCAGCCCTGGAGAGAGCTCAAAACAGCAGGCTAAGCGGTGAATCAAAGTCACTCAGGCCTTTTGCTCAGCTGCTATTGAAGACTAACCACTGGGCCATCTGGACAATCCCATGACTATTTTCTGAGCCAGTAATCTGTAACTGATTACTTCTGAAAAAAAAGTAATATAACAGGCAACTCAGCTAGCAGATATTTTACTTTTTATTAGAGATCAACTAAAATCATGGACTTTAGGTAAGTGTTTTTGCCCTGGATGGAAACCTATATATTTATCTGTGACGGGAAGAGGGTTATTGGTGCAAATGAGCCAGTAATTGAGTGCTTTGGGATTTATAGTAAGGAATACACTAAAACTGTCGTACTCTCTAATACAGAAAATCTACTGTATAATATACACTGCTCAAAAAAATAAAGGGAACACTCAAATAACGCATCCTAGATCTGAATGAATGAAATATTCTCATTGAATACTTTGTTCTGTACAAAGTTGAATGTGCTGACAACAAAATCACACAAAAATCATCAATGGAAATCAAATTTATTAACCAATGGAGGCCTGGATTTGGAGTCACCCCCAAAATTAAAGTGGAAAAACACACTACAGGCTGATCCAACTTTGATGTAATGTCCTTAAAACAAGTCAAAATGAGGCTCAGTATTGTGTGTGGCCTCCACGTGCCTGTATGACCTCCCTACAACGCCTGGGCATGCTCCTGATGAGGTTGCGGATGGTCTCCTGTGGGATCTCCTCCCAGACCTGGACTAAAGCATCCGCCAACTCCTGGACAGTCTGTGGTACAACGTGACATGGGTCGATGGAGCTAGACATGATGTCCCAGATGTGCTCAATCGGATTCAGGTCTGGGGAATGGGCGGGCCAGTCCATAGCTTCAATGCCTTCATCTTGCAGGAACTGCTGACACACTCTAGCCACATGAGGTCTGGCATTGTCCTGCATTAGGAGGAACCCAGGGCCAACGACACCAGCATATGGTCTCACAAGGGGTCTGAGGATCTCATCTCGGTACCTAATGGCAGTCAGGCTACCTCTGGCGAGCACATGGAGGGCTTTGCGGCACTCCAAAGAAATGCCACCCCACACCATTACTGACCCACTGCCAAACCGGTCATGCTGAAAGATGTTGCAGGCAGCAGATCACTCTCCATGGTGTCTCCAGACTCTATCACGTCTGTCACATGTGCTCAGTGTGAACCTGTTTTCATCTGTGAAGAGCACAGGGCCCCAGTGGCGACTTTGCCAATCCTGGTGTTCTGTGGCAAATGCCAAGCATCCTGCACGGTGTTGGGCTGTGAGCACAACCCTCATCTGTGGACGTCGGGCCCTCATACCACCCTCATGGAGTCGGTTTCTATCTGTTTGTGCAGACACATGCACATTTGTGGCCTACTGGAGGTCATTTTGCAGGGCTCTGCCAGTGCTCCTCCTGTTCCTCCTTGCACAAAGGCGGAGGTAGCGGTCCTGCTGCTGGGTTGTTGCCCTCCTGCGGCCCCCTCCAAGTCTCCTGGTGTACTGGCCTGTCTCCTGGTAGCGCCCCTGGCCTCTGGACCCTACGCTGACAGACACAGCAACCCTACTTGCCACAGCTCGCATTGATGTGCCATCCTGGATGAGCTGCACTACCTGAGCAACTTCTGTGGGTTGTAGAGTCCGTCTCATGCTACCACGAGTGTGAAAGCACAACCAACATTCAAAAGTGACCAAAACATCAGCCAGAAAGCATGGTACTGAGATGTGGTCTGTGGTCAGAACCACTCCTTTATTGAGGGTGTCTTGATAATTGCCAATAACCAGCCATTCACACTTTGTTTGCCTGTGCTGCTTTTTTCTCTTTTATATATATATATATATATATATATATATATATATATATAAATATATATATATATATATATATATATATAGATATATATATATATATATATATATATGTGAAGTTCATATGAAAGTCAATTTTTTGGAGCGGCCATCACAAAGCCCTGATCTTAATCCTATTGAAAATTTATGGTCAAAGCTGAAAAGACAGGCGACCTACAAACCTGGATGAGTTACACCAGTTTTGTCGGGAGGAATGGGCCCAAATTCTGACCAACTATTGTAAGAAGCTTGTTGAAGGATATCCCAATCGTTTGACCCAAGTCATTCAGTTTAAGGGCAATGGTACCAAATACCAATGAAATGCATGTAAACTTTGGACTTTGCAATAAGTAATAAAAATGCCTTAAAACATTCTCTCTTATTAGTCTGGCATTTGGCTAATATTAAAAATGATGGTAATCCTAATTGACATAAAAATGTGAAAGGTTTATTCTGATTTCATGTCAGATATTGAGAAAAACAGGCATATGTGTCTTTTTATATAGTGTATGTAAATGTCACACAAGATGTGGGAAGGACTTAGTGCAACACAAAGGGAAGAGGGAAAGGAAGCCCAGACTCAAGGGAAAGGGCGAGTGGAGACCTCTTGGCTGATAGAATATCACTGTCTCCCCTAACGTCACTATATTGGCTATTCATTAATCGCCGCACACTTTCCTTACCCTGTCTTTCCCTGTCACTTGGCTAAGGCTAGGGAAGGGAGGAGATGAGCACTAGTTGATCCCCACTGACACTAAAGACAACAAGGGGGGACAAACAAAGGGGAATTGCTTAGCTTTAGATAACTCCAGACAACTGTTCACACGTCCTCAACACCAGAGAGGAAGAACTACTGCTCTTGCTCAAGCCTTCACAAGGACTAATGAATATCGCCGGCACCTCTCTCTGGAACACAGCAGGTATTTATACACCCAGGCCAGGGTGTTAATTAGCCAGAGGAAGGTATCCGCTGGGTCCTAGAGACAGCATCTAAGAAGTTGTCTGTAATGCCAAACTTAGAGATCTCCTGCAACCAACTGCAGGGTGACTGTCTATCACTTCTGATGAATCCATCACAGTAATCTTCTGATTTCAACTGTATCTTGAAAAGGCAATATCTATTGTTCACTCTTATATAAAAGACTCAACATATATAAAGATAGCTACAGATATGTTCTTGTAGATGACTGAGGAGACAGATTTAGATATACTGCTTATCTCCAACCCCTCTCATGCATAGCAAACTGCAAGACAGCCTCAGACAAATATGTAGCAAACGCAGAAAGTTGCAAGGTGAACAGAAATAAAAAGTAATTTATCTGCTGCCTCCACTGGAATCAATAATGCTAGAGCATTATTGAGGCTGCTTTTGATTCCATTATTTATGGTATTTTGCCTGCCTGTAAAGTGAGGTGATGTCCTGAGCTTGATTTCAATAGGTATTGAAATCTTCTGTGAACTAATCATGTTTTGCCATATCCCTTTATTGTTATAATGTTTAAAATCAGGTATTTATAAGGGTCTCCTAGGGCCAGCCATCGGTGATTGGAGGCACCATTTGCGTACAAGCTAGGGTGCCAACCTCTGTGGCAAGGCAGGGACCAGACTAGGGTGATACAGGCCCTTTTTCTTTTTTGTATCGCGTGTGAAACTCACTTTCTCCTTTGAGTTATATGTATATGATGATGATCTAATGCAGAGAACTTTTATTCTTCTCTTGTGTATGGCATTTTCTCTTAGCCATTTTGGTTATACTGTGCTTGATTGAGCACTAAATATTTTATTGTCTATATTGGATATTTTAATAATTGAAATAAAAGTTACATTTTAACGGGTGCTTCCTTTGATAAGCCTAGTGTATGTTATAGACTTGTAACATGGCAACATATGATATTGATTTTAAAATGTATGTTTTTCCTGAATTGCTGTATTTAAAAAAAAAAAAAACATGTCAAAATGCTGTTTGTGAAACAAGACTAAATTGGTGTTGTACAAACAATCTCTCAAGTATAATTTGCAATTGTTTTTAATCTGTCGAGGAGTTAAACACTATGCAGGCAGAACGCGTTGTTTCCATATAGCTATTCTGTTTTTTTTAATTCAGTTAATAGGATTAGTTACAAAAGTGAGCTAAAGTGGTTCCTCAGCAACAGGATTAGCAAATACATATAATCCCCTGGCACACCTAAAAAAAAAGGTTTATATTTTCTTACTGAAGTATATATTAGTACATAAATGTTTATATCATTAAGGCAAGGACATTTTTTCTGTGTAAGTGCAAGAGTAATATTCACACCAATATGTCTAAATGAACAGCTAAACTAACAATTGTAAAAAAGGGGCAACACTGTATAGTCCTAATTCTATTCAAAGGGAACCTGACAGCTGACTAATGCTGCCCAACCAACGGCCAGCATGTATGAAAGCCTGGCTGTAGGATCTCAGCCTGGAATGTTTGCCTCTGAAATGTTGCAGTGTTTCAGAGAAAAACATACTTTAAAAGAGATTGAGGATCGAGACCATAATGTAGACTAGTCGGACAGGTGGGTCCCCAGCTGCTTCTCCCCACCGGCTGCCCTGGAGTGACAGGTCTCTGCCTACATGCTCATATTCGCTGGTATTGGTTGCGCTGCTAGAATAGGAATCTCTTTTCATGGTAGATTTGAAGTTTTTCATTAACACTACGCGTTTCGATGTCGTCTGTTTCCTCTGGTGGATTTCTTCCATGAGTCTGTGGAAGCTGACATTACATGTTTGTTTAGGAGTTGTACATTACATAACCGTTTCAGATGAGCACCACCTTTTTTTTATCCTCTTCTATTAGGGTTTTACCTTATGTTCTTTGCGCTCTATTCCTTATACAGCTCAATTTTCTACGTGTGCATATAGACAGAGACCTGTCAATCCAGGGCAGTGGGGGAGGAGAGGCAGTCGAAGACCCGCCTGTTCGACAAGTCTACAGTGCAGGTCGGACCATGGCAGCTTTTAAAGTAATTTCAGAGTCAAACATACCTGACTGACATCATACAGCCAGTGCGATACATGCTGACCACGGATTAGGCAGCATGAATCAGCTGTCAGGTTCTCTATATAATCATGTACAGTAGTGTTCAAAATAATAGCAGTCCAATATGACTAACCAGACTAATCACTGTTTTTGGTTTAAATTATGTTACCATATGTCAAACAATTTACCAATTGGTGCAGTAGATTCTAAGAAAAGCAACAGATTCAGCATTCATGATCTGCATGTTTTTGAGTTTGTGTATTTGAATAATTAATTGAAAGGAGATGTGTTCAAAATAATAGCAGTGTGGAGTTCAATTAGTGAGGTCAATCATTCTGTGAAGAAACAGGTGTGAATCAGGTGGCCCTTATTTAAGGGTGAAGCCAGCACATGTTATACATGCATTTCTCCTTGAAAGCCTAAGAAATATGGGTTGTTCAAGACATTGTTCAGAAGAACAGCGTACTTTGATTTAAAAGTTGATTGGAGAGGGTAAAACTTATAAAGAAGTGCAGACAATGATTGGCTGTTCAGCTAAAATGATCCCCAGTGCTTTAAAATGGAAAGCAAAACCAGAGAGATGTGGAAGAGGTTACGTACATGCCCGGACTGACTGGCGTGAGCGTGGTTAGTGATCCAACTAGACCATGAACCGAGGAGTGCCTGGAGGGGCGTAACTAAGTATCAACTCGGTCCGACCAAGGTCGCACGGCGGCTCAGTCAACTCCGTGAACCAGGGAGGAACCGAGCAGAGGGACCAGGTGCCACTCCAGGTCAGACCCCGGTCACAGCTGTTGACCCACACCGGGGAATGCAGGAACAGGCAGGTTAGGCTGGCATACTGACAGGTGGGTACTGGCAGGCACGGCTGGTATGCAGACAGGTGGGTACTGGCAGGCACAGCTGATAAGCAGACAGTTGAGTACTGGCAGGCACGGCTGGTATACAGACAGGTGGGTACTGGCAGATAGGAACGCAGGCAGGATAGGGACCAGTACAGACTGGGATACAGGAACAGAGCCGCAGGTGCGGCAGACAAGCTGAGCAGAGCAAAACCCGCAGGTGTCGTAGACAAGCAAAGCAGAGCAAAACCTGCAGGTGCGGTAGACAAGCAGAGCAGAGCAAAACCCACAGGTGCGGTAGACAAGCAGAGCAGAGCAAAACCCGCAGGTGCGGTAGACAAGCAGAGCAAAACCCGCAGGTGCGGTAGACAAGCAGAGCAAAGCAAAACCCGCAGGTGTGGTAGACAAGCAGAGCAGGGCAAAACCCGCAGGTGCGGTAGACAAGCATGGCAAATCAAAACCCGCAGGTGTGGTAGACAAGCAGAGCAGAGCAAAACCCGCAGGTGTGGTAGACAAGCAAAGCAGAGCAAAACCCACAGGTGCGGTAGACAAGCAGAGCAGAGCAAAACCTGCAGGTGCGATAGACAAGCAGAGCAAAGCAAAAGCCGCAGGTGCAGTAGACAAGCAGAGCAGAGCAAAACCGCATGTGCGGTAGACAAGCAGAGCAGAGCAAAACACGCAGGTGCGGTAGACAAGTGTAGCACCCTGAGGATTCGGCTGCTACAGGGGTATTGCACCTCAACCCAGAGGTGTGATATTCCACTCCCGGGTAAGGATGGAGTGTGGAACTGAGCTAGTAGGCTGCATGCACTACACACATCCCATTTCCGGGGAACAGACCGATGGTACTCCCACTAGAGAAATGTGCAGGTACGACAGTGTCTGTTCCTGGCTGGAGTGGGAGGGGGCTGGAACATCCCAGTAGTGTAGGGGCAGATAGGGGGAGCAGCCTGGGTAGTGCTAGGAGCTCATTGGGTGCTGGTCACCTGAGCTCACACATAGAGGGAGTATATAAGGTGGGCACCATCTTAGATCAGGGTCAGTCTGTGAGACGTCAGTCAGTCAGTCTGTCAGAGTGTAACCTGAGAAGCAGAGCAGAGGAGAAGAGAGAGAGACCCAGAGGCGCAGAGGGGACCCCAAGAGCCCATAAGAGAGCTAATAGGGTGAAGGGTCGGCAACAGGGTACCGGATCCCAAGCTGGCAGAGGCTACAGCACACCTTAGCCAGGAACCGGAGGTCGTGGGCAGGATCTGCCACGATCACCCACTAAATCCACCCGGAAGGCAGACCAAGAATAGGGTCAGGGAGCCCAGAGGAGGCTTGACCAACAAGAGGCCCGAGGGAGCCGGACTTAGGTGGATCCCTGGTGGGAACGGCCAGAAGAAGGGAGAGACAGAAAGGAGCTCAGGACCACACTCCGGAGTTGCCTGGGAGTTGACCGAGTCCAGGACCTGGTGGACGCAGCACGGCTTGGGTGGTCACTGCTGTACACAGTGACCCGAGCAACACCAGTAAGTAAAACCCTGGAACTGCATTTTATGCCTCTGAGTCTCCTTGCTGCACCTTCACAACCACCATCCTCCACGGCTGACCCCCTGAGGCTATACCCCTCCCGTTGGGGGTTATACTACCTAAGCTGCACACATACCAACAGCCTCAGCGGACCCTGCTGCAGCGGCGGCCTTTTGACCGCAAATCAACGGGTGGCGTAGTCGACACAAAAGAACATCTAGTAACATCATAAGGACTGCCACACACTGAGCTTGACACCCTGGGCACGGACCGGGTCACAGCCACTCGGAGACTACAACCCCCATCTGATCCGGCTCCGGGTCTCCCTAACAGCACTGGCCCAGGGGGCGCGTCACAAGCAGAGCAGAGCAAAACCGCAGGTGCGGTAGACAAGCAGAGCAGAGCAAAACCAGCAGGTGCGGTAGACAAGCAAAGCAGAGCAAAACCCACAGGTGCGGTAGACAAGCAGAGCAGAGCAAAACCCGCAGGTGCGGTAGACAAGCAGAGCAGAGCAAAACCTGCAGGTGCGGTAGACAAGCAGAGCAGAACAAAACCGCAGGTGCGGTAGACAAGCAGAGCAGATACACACAAGGTACTTACAATGAAGTAGCGAGTGGACACTAAACTCACAAACAGAAGTACAGAGACAATGAGTTGGAGTTAGGTGCAGGTTCAGACACTGCAGGAAAAGGGAAGATACGAACATAGAGACAAACAAGTAACGGGCTAGGACACTGTTCAGACAGGAACTGAACCAGGAACAAGATACAGGAACGAGCCTGGGAACTCAGCCCCCAGGGTGGCGGAAACAGACTAAAAGTCACAGATACAGGCAACGGGCCTGGGTATACAGCCCCCAGGGTGGCGGAACAGACTAGAAGTCACAGATACAGGTAACAGGCCTGGGTACTCAGCCCCCAGGGTGGCAGAAACAGACAAAATACAGGACAGGACCTGGCAACTCAGTTGCACAGAACACACTGAAAGAAAGTGTTGCTCAGGCCCCTCCTACTGGGTGGAGGGGGTTTAAGTATCCAGTGACTCACAACAATAGGCTGGGGACGCATTAGGAGTGCGCACACTGTAGCTATAAGAATCAGGCAGTAACCGCGCCGCCGCCCTAAGCAATCAGACAAGAGACATGCACACAGCAGGTACTGGAGCAAAGTGTGCAGCCTGGACTGATAGGTAAGATGGCGGTCTTGCATTGTGGGAGGTGGTAAGCCATGCCAACACGCCGCCAGGGATGTTACAGAAGAAAACGGAAGACTACCATTCAAATGGATTGAAAAATAGCGAGAATGGCAAAGGCTCAGCCAATGCTCAGCTCCAGGATGATCAAAGACAGTCTCAAGTTATCTGTGAGTACTGTGACAGTCAGAAGACGCCTGTGTGAAGCTAATCTCTTAGCAAGAAGTCCCCGCAAAGTCCCACTGTTAAAAAAAAGACATGTATTGAAGCGGATACAATTTGCCAAAGAACACTTCAACTGGCCTAAAGAGAAATGGAGAAACATTTTGTGGACTGATGAAAGTAAAATTGTTCTTTTTGGGTCCAATGGCCGCAAACAGTTCATAAGACGACCCCCAAACTCTGCATTCAAGCCACGGTACACTCTGAAGACAGTGAAGCATGGTGGTGCCAGCATTATGATATGGACATGTTTCTCATACTATGGTGCCAGAACATTTTACCGCATACCAGGGATCATGGACCAGTTTGCATATATTAAAATACTTGAAGAGGTCATGTTGCCTTACGCTTAAGAGGATATGCCCTTGAAATGGGTGTTTCAACAAGACAACGACCCTAAACACACCAGTAAATGAGCAAAATCTTGGTTCCAGTCCAACAAAATTGAGGTTATGGAATGACCAGCCCAATCCCCGAACCTTAATCCAATAGAACACTTGTGGAGTGACAACAAAAAAGTTGTTTTTGAGACAAAGCCAACAAATGCCAAAAATTGTGGGATGTAGTCAAAGCAACTTGGGCTGGAATATCAAATGACAGGTGCCAGAAGTTGGTTGACTCTATGCAACATACTCGTAGATGTGAAGCAGTTCTAAAAAACTGTGGGTATACAACTAAATATTAGGTTAGTGATTCACAGGAATGCTAAATCCTCAAAAAAAGAGTACATATTGTGAGTTTGTAAAGACAAATGCAGACACTGTTATTTTTTAGAACAGCACAATGTTCACTTTTTGTTATTTTCTCTAAAGTAGTTAAAAATTATATACATTTCTCTTCATGTTTTGAATTAGAAAACAGTGTGCAATGTTCCCAATGCATGGAAATAAAAACTAGTATAAAGATTTTGTGCTTCACACATGTTTTTGAACATACTGCTATTATTTTGAACACTACTGTAAGTCAGAGGTGACTATATTATCCCCATAATTCCTTTAGAACACAGGGCCCAGGAAGCTGTAATTTATGGAACTTTTTGGTGTGGATCTGTTTGCTTGTGACATAAAGACTAATCAACAATGATTTATTTTTTCCTAACAAAATCATGTCTCTTCATTGGGAAAGAAAATCTATTGGTCTCTAGTCACTGAACAGCCTCAAAAGCACTGGTGATCACAATGTTGCATGGCTGTCCTCACCAACCAACTGCGTAATTGTAACTGTAATTTTAGGCAATTTCAGATAAACAGCCATGAGTATGTACAGTGGCTACGGAAAGCATTCAGACCCCTTTAAATTTTTCACTCTTTATTTCATTTCAGCCATTTGGTAAATTCTAAAAAGTTCATTTTTTTTCTCATTAAAGTACACTCTGCACCCCATCTTGACTGAAAAAAAAACAGAAATGTAGAAAGTGTTCCTAAATAGTTGTCCATCCTAATCCAAGTGCATCCTAAATAGTGGTCATTGACCTATATTTTTCATTTTCTACAGCTCTGGCAATATTCTGCACATTGGCTATGTCAGCAATGGGTATCATTATATGGAGACTCAACATCTGCCACCATAGAACATAGAGACTGTTTATTTTACTAGCTACTCATTGGAAAGTTAGATCCTTAGACTGTAATGAATATGGCCTTAGCTATACTGCTGTGCAGACTAAATGGAATCTCTCCATCCTTAAACATTATAGGGTATCTGTCAACAATTTTCACAATATTACTTTATTAAATAAATCTTTTAATGGACCTGTGAGCCTGATAAAGCTGGTGTACTTGCGTTGAAAATCCATGTAAGAATGGCTGTATAATCCATTGTGAAAGTGTTCCTGCGTAGTAATAAAATTAGACCCAGGGTGAGGAAACTTAAAGCACGTGCACGAAGGGGCAATAAGGAGAACTAAGGAGTATAATAAGTGCAACAAGAATAATTTCCCACCAACCTTACTGAGGAGAAAGGTCCTAGGAAGTCAGACAAATAAACACACAGCAGAAATACAAACGTTGTTTGCCTAGCAGGGAAAATCCCTTCTCTGAAGGGCTGGGGCTCCTTAGCACTAATCCACTTAGAAGTATAGCCAGCAAGGAAGTGGAGTGAAGGGAGATTATATATAGCCCAACCCAGAATATGATAGGGCAACCAAAACAGGACAATGGGAAACACCTGAAGAGGAGCATACCCGCAGAGGAAAAATAAACGCAATAGGAAATATCAGCATAAGGACAGAGAAAAAAGGGCAGTAGCTCAGCAGACAGGAGAACCGACTATGGAGCAAGAGGTCACTGGATCGAATTTCCACACCGAGCCATGACAGTGTGTCATTTTAAACACAGCCTGTGGCCTTTCTTCAAAGGAGGCTGCGATTTTTACAATGCACAGCAATACTTTGGTATTGCCATATATAGTACAAGCAATCAGACAGTCACAAGTTCAAGTCCCCTAAGGCCCCCTTCACACGTCAGTGTTTCCAGTACATGTGGTTGAGACAAATGGATTCTGGAGGCGCTCCCGTGGAAGAAAGAGTAACCAAAAAATTGTTGAATCTTCCAAATGTGGTACAATCACATGGAGGATATTCCACATGGGATTAATATTTGTAGGTTTATTAAAAAAATCATAAAACCGTGAATACACATAAGGGACATAGATGTACAAAAAAGGAAAGGGAGAAGGGAGTCTTTAAAAAGGATCACACAACGCGTTTCTGCTCATAGAGACTTCATCAGGTGTGTATCTCTACTTACTACGCTCAGGTAGCGCTTTCTTTCTCTTTTTCCTCCACATCATTCTACCCAGGAACAGTCACCAGTACGTGTGGTGACAGTTTTCACATGTACTGGAGAAACTTACACACGTACACCCATTAAATCTATAGGGCTGCACACACTACGCAGGCAAAGCACTGATTATAAATCTCATGGATATCTATCCATCCATCATCTATCTCTATCCATATATTTGCACATCTAACACCTAAACATCTGTCTTTTCTATTCTGCATTCTATAGTAGTACGTGTCACATGGATGGCGCACACGGATATACACACGGTCACGGATAGCACCACTACTCGTTTTTCCAGTACTGGAAATATCAGGACGTGAGAAGTAGGCCTAAAGGAAATTGTAAATACAGTAAAAAGTAAAAATTAAAAAAAAAGAAGAAAAAATATGAAAAAAATAAAAAAACATAAAAATTCAAATCACCCTCTTTTCCTTTATTAAAACTAAAGGTAATAAAAAAAAAGAAAAAATACGTGGTATAAAAATCTAAAAATAATTAACCGCATCGTAAAAAGAAAAAAATTCAAAAACAACAACATTTTGGTCGCTGCAATACCAAAAAAAAATGCTGCAACAAGCGATCAATCCCAAAATAGTATAAATAAAAACGTTTTGCCCCTCAAAAAATAAGCCCTCACACAGCTCCATCGACTGAAAAATTAAAATATTACAGGTCTCGGAAACGGAGGTTCTGATTTTACTTTCACTATTGAAATAATGAAAAAAAAACGGACAAGTTTGGTATCACTGTAATCATACTGCCATATTGATGTGAAGAATCAGATTGTGAGGTCATTTTTGCCACACAATATACACCATAAAATGAATTCCCCAAAAAAAGTCAGAATTGCGGTTTATTTCACAATTTCACCACAGTTGGAATTTTTTTTTCTCGTTTTACAGTACACTATGTGGTAAAATGAATTGTGTCATTCAAAAGTACAACTTGTCCCACAGAAAACAAGCCCTGGCCCCTGATAAGTATGTGTGAACAGAAAAGTAGAAAAGTTATTGCTCTTGGAAGAAGGGGAGTTAAAAACGAAAAAGAAAAAAAAGGAAAATATCCGCATTGGGAAGGGGTTAAATTAGGATTATACATTCTGTCATGGATATTTAAAGTACTTCTGCTGCATTAGGCCTAAGAGATCTGTTTAATAATCTATGCATTTTTCTATTGTGAAGTCTGACAGATTCACTTTAACATGGATTAAAGGCCCTCATACACATTAGATGGCTGTTGGCCGAACGATGCTCATTCGGGCTACAGTCATCTGAGCCAAGTCTATCATTTTCTATAAGAAAGTCATCAGCCTACATGTCAGCTTGTGAATTTAGGAAAAAAAGAAACAAAAATTGGACTTCCAAAAGCGCTGCCAAGGATGTGAGGTAAAGAAAATAATATTTAAAAAACTTTTACATTTATTGAGCTACACTTTATGGAGCCGTTCCAGCCCCTTCATCAGGCTCATACACACTGAATAATGCATGCCATCAATTCTACCATCCCTAGTGACCTCAGAATCTTACTGATTGGTTAGCCTCACAAAGTTAATTCATTACTTCACCTGTATTAAAAAACATACATCCAATAGCAATTACCTATGCCATTTGCAATCCCTGCAAACATATATCCATAAAAATTGTTGTTTTACTATAGTTATATACAATGAATCAGTAGAAACATTTCCTGAAAAACATTCAATGTGCAGATTAAAAGACACAAAAAAAGTATTTTTATCTTCCTTTTTTTCCTTTTCTTCTTTTCTTTCCTGTAAATAATACAATAGTATCCAAACCAATCCTCACTGGAAGGTACCTTGAAGTAATGAATTAACTTTGTGAGGGCAACCAATCAGTAAGATTGTGAAGTCACTAGGGATCAGGGGCGGACATATCATTGGAGAAACCTGTGACACCGCACAGGGGCCAAGAGGTAAGGGGGCCCATTTCTATCTCCAAAGCAGTTGCAATTTTGCATTTTGAGGAGCTCTTGGGCTGCGAAGGGACCATTTTTTGTTCTTGCACAGGGGCCCTTTCTGTCCGTGTCCACCAGTGCTAGGGATGGTATAAACGATAGCATGTATTATTCAGTCTGTATAAGCCTGATGAAGGCGCTGGACCGGCTCTGTAACACGTAGCTCAATAAATTTTAAAGTTTTTTAAACATTATTTTCTCTTCCACACATCCTTGGAAGCTCTTTTGGAAGCCCAATTTATTTTCTTTTTTTCCTAAATTCTCAATCCGGATCTCCCATTGAGGTTCAGAGGGCCTAGCTGCGGCCGTGGAGGATCATTTTTGCAATCACCAGGGTTGTGCCTGCTGCTGCACAACCAATTCAGGTGAGTAGAAGTCACTCACCTCCCTGCGAAATATCTGTTGATTTGCTCAAGGAGCACTTTCCATCTGTTTATTTCATGTCGGCAGGTGGCATATTTCCCAGAGAACAATGCGATTGTCTCCCCTAACTATCAGTTGTCTCCCATACACATTAGATTATTGTCCAAACACGTCAATATCGGCGGGTTCGGCCGACATGAGACTAATGTGAATGGGGACCTTAAAACATGGACTTCTCTGGTTTGAATCCCAAGTCATGGCCGTCAGAGTAGTCTTTAATTGCTGGTGGGTAATCTACAAGTCTACTATAAACTTCTGGAGAAGAAGTACTGAAAACTCAAGAAGAGTGGCCAGAAAGCAACAAACTAGGTAAAAAGATGAAGACGTGGGACAAAACTGGGATATCAGACTACAAGTACTGAGCAAGAAATCCAAAAGATCAAGACCATGCAGAATGTAGAGGCTAAGTTTGTGTTGAGATAAGCGTCATGATCAATTGTAGGGTAAACACAATAAGCTAGCTCAACAGAAAATACCTTAATCCATAAGCAATAGGGTCAGGCCAGATTGCTACTTAAATAAGTCAATAATGTCATCAGAGCTTAATCCATTCAAAGGAAACCTGATGTGAATAATGGCTAGAAGAAAAGACTTTTTAAAGGCTAGTAGGAGATTGTTGTTAGATTTGAAAGAGGTAACACCCTGAAAAGGCCTTGTTGGACAATCTAGAAACCACAGTCATCCATGTAGCTCTGGGTCATTTAGAGTGAGTTCTGCATAAAGTACTCAAGTCACAAATGATTACACTGTGTATAGGAAATAATTTTAGTTAGATAAACCACAAAGTCTTTTGATTTGTATTTTGGACTCTTTGCTGTTGAATTGTCCCAAGCAAGAACTATTTCAAGTATCAGATCACAAAAAAGTCCTAATAATATTATTATCTTATAGATAAACAATTAGTAATGTGTTTGTGTTGCAGCTGTTGCAATCCATCTTTTTAATATATGCCCTATGGATACCAGGTAGAGACTGGTGCAAGATTGCACCCTGAACCTAAAATCAACCAATCTACTCTCTGAATTTAAATAGACACATATTTATAATAATGACCTAATTAATCAAGATTTTTTTTTATTCCTGTAGGAAAAATAAAATAAATTCTGCTTTCAACTGTTTCAAAGAGGAGAACATTATCAGACTATCTTTTAGAAGATTAGGCAAAGAGAAATAAAACACCATTGCATGGGTTTTCAAAGAACTTTCGCTTTCCATCTGCTTTCACATCTATACAAAAAAATCCAATGAACTTGCTTTTAGAAAAGCAGAGGAGGAATCTGTTACTCATCTCAAGCTTTTAGGGAAAATACACATTTTAATGCAAAATTCTTGCTATATTTTCTCACGGTCTCAAAATAAAGATTCAATATGTAATAAAATAACTTTTACAACTAATAATTTACAGGGACAATGGCTGAAGAAGAATTAAAATGTTTGCATCATTGCATCAATAGCTCCTTCATAATTTGGTGTTTGGATTCTTTTCAATAGCATTACATTCATAATTTGGTGTTTATTATGATAATCAGAAGAAAAAGGGGCTCTAATGGACTCTTACTCTCCAAAGTCACCTGCATCTTCATATTACATGCACAAACAATAGAACTAGAATGCCAGATTACAGTCCCAAACCTATAATACCAATGTACTATAATAGAAGAATCACTGTCCACAGAAGCGCTTCCAAGACTGGAGATAAAGTTCAAGATCTTTTTATGATCATTAGGACAATATGTTTTGAGATCAGTCTCATCACTTTCTCAGGTCCAGACAAAAAGACCAGTTCATTCTCGAAACAGGTTGTCCTAATCATCATATTAATAACCTTGAATTTCATCGTCAGTCCCAGCAGTGCTTCTGTTGACAGCAATTCTCCTTTTTTGTATTTTGGCATTTTCTACTGTGGATCCCTGGTGTCTGCTGAGGGATCTTCAGCCGCAACAGCTCTATTCCACCTGCTTTTTCTAGAGTTGTGCCTAATTGCACAACTTTAATAGTTGAGTGCATACTGTATAATCTTTAATATATAACCCTTCCGTCAGAATTCACCCTCAGGTGCTCTCCATGGAAAATGTTATTTTCCAATACTATAATACGAAGTCGACATCTCCTCTTACTCTGCAGGTTCTGCTTAGATTGAAAAAGAAGGGAATTTTGAAGAAACTTATGTTCACCAGTTTGTCTTGTCTCTGAGCTAATTCTACTATTTTATACAATTGTATACTATGCTTTAAATATCTTGTGAGGTGCTGGTTTTCTTTGTGGAGATCCAGTTGGTATAAGAAGTCTTACAGGTAATCCTCATTGGGAAAATTATTCAAAATATTCCCCAAAATTATTTATTTGTTTTACTCACTTACCATATTTTTCAGATTATAAGACACACTATTTTTCCTCCAAATTTGGGAGGAAAATGGGGGTGCGTCTGACAATTCGAAGTGAGCTTACTGGGGAAAGACGACAGCGGTGGAGCGGGGTCACAGAAGGCCGGCGGCAGTGGCAGGAGGGCGGTGATGCTGCAGTGCCTGGGTGTTCATTAGATGTTGGCGCCATTAAGCGGACATCCCCGTTCCCGTATATATCCCTGCAGTGGGCTTTGGGAAAATGGCCGCCATAGGAGGCGCATGTGCAGAGTGAGATCTCAATTTGCACATGTGCCACTGGAGGTGGCCATTTTCCCGAAAACCACTGCAGGGAACTGAATGGGAAAGGGGACCTCTGCTCACTGGCGCCGACATCTATTGAGCACCTAGGCACCACTGCATCACCGCACTCCTGCCGCCGCCGGCCTCCTGAAGCAGTGATCCTGCCTCCTGTGACCCCGCTCCACCGCGGCCATCTGTCAGGTAAGCTACCATTAAAATAGATTATAAGACTCACCACCATTTTATTAAAAAAATATTTTTTTTCTTATTTTCCACCCCCAAATTTGGGGTGCATCTTATAGTCCTGCGTGTCTCATAATCTGTAAAATATGGCATATAGCGCCATTAATTCCACAGCGCTCTAAAGACATTAGCATTGCTGTCCCCATTAAGGCTCACAATCTAAATTCCCTATCAGTATGTCTTTGGAGTGTGGGGGGAAACTGGAGTACCTGGAGGAAACCCACACAAACATGGGGAGAACATACAAACTCCTTGCACATATTGTCCTTTGTGGGATTTGAACCCAGGACCCCAGCTCTGCAAAGCAACAGTGCTAACTACTGAGCCACCGTGCAAAATATCCTCGAGAGCCTTGAAAAATAACTAGGGATTTACCATTACAAAGCATTTGGAGATGCATTCACATAAAGTGGGTGAAGTGTTCTTACAATAGCTATCATAATATAGATGTCATATAATTGTAAATTTCACGTAAACAATAGTAGACCGTGCCCAGCACCTAAAAGTGTGTAGATAGTTGGAACTCCAACCCTGATAGACCCCCAAACAGGGTCATCTTTGCAAGTACTAAAAGTTTAGCTACTTTAGCAAGCAAGGAGGTTAGGATGGGTAGGGAATTGATCTTGAAATATAAGATACTCCAGGAGGTTGTGTACATTATGTAAATTTTGTAAATGAACAAAAGTAGACTTCTAGTTTGTAATCAATAATGATAAAGCAAGTCATTCTTGTAATTTATTTCTGAGGTCCATATAAGTATCCATACTTAAATTGAAGATCTGCAAAGCTCAGGGGCACACAACTTTTTTTTGGTCCAAGGGTCACATTGTCATACTGAACCAATCTGGGGACCGCATTAAAAATGAAAGGGGTATCACCTTCTGTAACATTTATGGCATTTTAAACATATATATCAGAAATGACTGATATGTACAAATTCTTCTTACAGAACTCATAACTCTACCAATTGTACTTTCATACTGAGTTTTTGGACAAGGATTTAGAAATAGATTCTGCTAATAAAACCACATAACAAACACCTCAAATACTCTTTGAATAATTTTCCCACTACCCTTCTCTGTGTGGCTGCTCTTATATTTTTAACCTGTCAGACAAGCATTTTTCTTCCATATGGTTGGGAACCGCACAGAGTAGCATAGCCAGCCACAGGTTGTGCACACCTGGCATAGATTCAATGTGCAGAAGGATCTTCTGCTAATTTCCTCCTCTCTATGGTCTCTTAACTTGTTCAATACCATAAAACTGGAAACACACAATATTACCTGACATATGAGTGCTTGAGGTTTTGGAAGAATCTTACAACTGCTCTGCAATTTTCTACATCATTTTATTTTTTTCTTTAAAGGAAAGTTATTAAATAGTTGACAGCAGTCAAAACATTAATAACAGATAGTACAGAGTTCAGGTCAATTCAATTAGCAAAATACACTATTACTGGTGATAATCAGGATAAAGACATTTAAAGGAAATTAAAATTTCATAAAGAAAGATAAGCAATGCAATGAAGACCAGCAAAAGTTCTTTGTGATATCTCAGCCCTGAAAGACATAGATAGCTCATTGTACAATATCTGCCATATACAGTATGAGACTTATAACACAAGACGTAAAGAAACCAAAAAAGGAGCTAGGTGAGGTGTAAGCATGTCTGTTTAGTGATTCTGCCACTGTGTATTTCGAATAAAATAAGGTTTTCTGAGCATATAATGTAGGTCTAGTCATGAAAGTACATATTTGGATTTTGGCCGACTGCCCATATCCACCAACCCAGTAGTAGAACAAAAGAGAGAGAATTCTTTAATAGTTGAGGGTAAAAGGCATAATTATCAGGAAACTCTAGGGAGGTAAGAGGAATTGAAACAGTCAGATTGTCCAAAGCATGTCATAGATAACTAACATACCCCTATCAGTGACCCTGAAAATCTGAACACTACACATAATCCCAGACAAACCCAACACCCCCTCCCCCCAAACTTAAGCATTTATTAATTAGACTTTTGTAGCTGCAAGGTGTTATGCTAGAGTAGCAACTCACTCAAGATAATAGATAAAGAGAAAAAACTGCAACTGACCCTGCAGATTCCTGTGCTGGCTAGAGATCCTAACCCTGCAGTCCCTAGTGGTTCCTGCATGAGCTGAGATAGCCCTAACCACAAACTAGAAGATGGCAAATCGGACCTATGCTGCCTGAAAGGAAGATGAGTGCTTCACGTCTCTCCTAAAGAACCGGAAGGCAGAGCAGAGTGTGAATTACGTACAAAAGGGAAAGTGTGCTGAAAAAGGAAAGATCCCAGAGTGACTAAAATAAGCCACAAAATATAAAATATAGTATGTACTGTTAGATTATATGCATCCAACTTCCTAAAAAACAAAAAAGAAGATAGGTGCAAAGTACCAAACATACACAGTAAAAAGATAAACCCTAGATAGAATTTCACTGACTAGCTTTAAACTACAGCAGAATGGCTGAACATCCAAAAGAGACTATCACCAGCAGGAAATGCCAGCAGAATGACAGAATATGAAGCCGCAACCGAAAGGTGGTAGGGCAGACAAATAAAAACACCTGTGTTATGCTAAACAGACTGCAGCCAGAATAGCAGAACCTACAGCTTGTGAATGTATTCACCCCCCTTGGCCTTTTTTGTGTTTTGCTACCTCACAACCTGAAATTTCACAGGTCTTTTTTTAGCGTTTGCATCAGTTCATGTAAACAACATGCCTACAATTGTGAACATTTGGTTTTCTTTTTATTATGAGGCAAGCAACAAATAGGACAAAATAACTGAAAACTTCAGTGTGCATAACTATTCACCCTCCTAAAGTAAGTACTTTGTAGAGCCTCCTTGTTTGAAAATTACAGCTGCAAGTCACTTTGGATACATTTCTGTGAGCTTTCCATATCTTTCCACTAGATTTTTTCCCCAATCCTAAAGGCAAAACCACTCCAGCTCCATCAAGTTAGATGGTTTCCTCTGGTGTACAGCAATTTTCAAGTCTAACCACAGATTCTCAATGGGATTTAGGTCTGGGCTTTGACTAGGCCATTCTAAAACATTTACACGTTTCCCCTTAAACCACTCTAGTGTTGCCTTAGCAGTATACTTTGGGTCATTGTCTTGTTGGAAGGTGAACCTCCATTCCAATCTCAAATCACTGACAGACTGAAACAGATTTTGCTCAAGAACATCACTGTATTTTGTACTATCCATCTTCCCCTCGACTCAGACCATTTTCCCTGTCCCTGCTGCCAAAACATCCTCACAGCATGATGCTGCCACCACCATGTTTTACTGTAGGATTGGTGTTCTTGGGTGATGAGCTGTGTTGGTTTGGCGCCAGACATAGCGTTTGCCTTGGTGGCCAAAAAGTTAAATTATGGTCTCATCTGACCACAGCACCTTCCCCTATACATTTGGGAAGTCTCCCACATGTCTTTTGACAAACTCAAAACAAGCTTTACGATTTTTGCGTGTAAGTAAAGGCTTTTTTCTGCCCACTCTTCCATAAAGGCCACCTCTATGGAGTGTAAGGCTTATTGTGGTCGCATGGACAGATACTCCAGTCTCTGCTTTGGAACTCTGCATTCCCTTCAGGGTTACGTTTGGTCTCTGTGCTGCCTCTCTGATTAGTGCCCTCCTTTCCTGGGCTGAGTGTTTTCGTGGGCGGCCCTCTCTTAGCAGGTTTGTTGTGGTACCATGTTCTTTCCATTTGATGATAATGGATTTGATGGTGTTTTGGGGGATCATCAGAGATTGGGATATTTTTTATAACCCAACCCTGACTCGTACCTCTCAACAACTTTGTCCCTGACTTGTTTGGAGATTTCCTTGGTCTTCATGGTGTTGTTTGGTTAGTGATACCTCTTGCATAATGGTGTCGCAGCTTCTGTGGCCTTTCAGAAAAGGTGTGCATATACTGACAGACCATGTGACACTTAGATTGCACACAGGTGGACTTTTTTTCACTAAGCATGTGATTTATAAAGGTAATTTCTTGCACCAGAAATTTTTAGGGCCGTCATAGCAAAAGGGATGAATATATATGCACATGCCAATTTTTAGTGATTTGATCCCATAAATTTAATTTATGCCTATATTTTTCTCATTTCACTTCAGCAACTTAAACTATTTAGTGCTGATGCGTCACACACAAATCGGATTACAAAAATATTTAAACACAGGTTATTAAGTAACAAAATATGTAAAAAGCTAAGGGGTGAATACTTTCGCAAGCCACTGTAAATACCTGGAAAAAGGTGTGCCTGCTGTGGTTCAGCTGACAGAGAATCTGACCACAAAACACTGGCTCAAGGATAGGAACCCAGGAGCATGACAGTACCCTCCCTTCTATGAAGGGCCACTAGACCCACAGAGATCCCCAACTGCTGACGTTGCTGAGAAAACTCACTCACTAGATGACCCACATACAAATCTTCTGGACCTAAACCCTTGCATTGAACTCGATGTTGCCATCCATGACTGACACGTCTGGAACCCAACACTCATTCCACCTCATACTCCTTGCCTTCCTCCAAGTCAACCTCATTAGGCAAAAGAAACCCTGTTGGGGTCTTGTGAGAGGCTGTAGACCTGGCGCAAACTCTGCACTCACGTACATTCTCATCAACATCCTTTCAAGCACTCTGCCACCAAAAGGACCTGGAAACAGCCCTCCAGGTAGCAGAGGAACCAGGATGTCCGGCCAACACAGAGTGATGCACTTTGTTAAAAAGATAAGTGGGAAGTGAGGACGGCACAAAGAGCCCGCCAGGTGGCAAGTCCTCAGGTGCATCAACGTGAGCCTCCACAATGCGCTGTCTGAGATCAATCCCCAGAGCACCCAGCACCACCCCATCACTAAGAATTTTGACTGGATTTTTTTCCGTCACCTCCGGAACAAAACTACATGATAAAGTTTCAGCCTTAACAATATTAGTACCAGGGAGATATGTTGCATAGAAATCAAACCGAGCGAAAAAGGCATGTCTAGTATTCAAGCACTTAGCAGCGTCAACATACAGTAAATTTTTATGTTCTGTAAAGATCATTATTCTGTGCTTGGCCCCCTCCAACTAATGTCTCCATTCCTTGAAAGTTCTCTTAATAGCCAAGGGCTCCCAATCGCTTATATCATAGTTGAAAAAAAACACAAGTATGAAAGCAACTGTCCTTCTTGTGTGAAAGAACAGGACCTATCCTCACAGAAGAAGCATCCTCCTCAACCACAAAAGGCAAATCAAAATTGCATTGACTGAGGACAGGAGCTTTAGAAAAGGCTGTCTTGAGAGCAACAAAAAGCATCAAGAGGCTCAGTAGACCAGGAGGAAAAATCAGGAACCTTCTTGGTCATATCAGTAAGATGTTTGACTATGACTGAAAAGTTCTTAATGAACTTACAATATTAATTAGCAAAACTTAAGAACCTTTATAAAACTTTAAGATTGGTAGGTTGTAAACAATTAAGGATGGCCTGTCCCTTAATGGGATCCTCAAAATTCTGAATAAAATCTGGAACAGGAGATCTCATAGATGACAGGGATTTAGATAAACAACTGGAAAAACAAATCTTCCCACAAGACTTAACCACGCGAGTCTCCCAATTGATGGTAGGATTGTGTTTCTGCAGCTAGGGCATACCCAACACAACTTCAGCTCGCAAAGAAGGAAGGACCATGAAAGATTCTGTGTGTAACACTCCCACTCTCATGCACACATTCTCAACCTTAGAAGTAACATGACTTTGAGTAAGGGAAGTATTATCAATTGCGGATATTTGAATAGGATGAGAAAGAATTAAAACTGTGTACCCACACTTGATAGCAAAATCAATGTCAATGAGATACAAGATGGAACCTGAGTCAAAAAATGCAGGCGTAACTATGACTCCAGATTTGGTAACCAAAGACAGTTGTAAAAAACAACTGGTAGTATGCATAAGAGATAACCTCAAACCTGTAGAATTAGTGTCCTTACATATTAATGACTCTTTTCTTTCTTTCTCTTTAGCTTTAAGAAATTCATTTTTGTATCTGAAACACTGAATCATTACAAGACCTGTTCAACCACAGTATAGATAGAAACAAGCACGTGTTTCAAATTTAATTCCCTCCTTGGACTCTCTGCAGGCTAAAATTTGCCTTGGTTCTTCTGTCTCAATAGGATGAAAGGGAGAAGTCACTAAAACACACTTGAATGTTTTCTTATCCCTAAGATGTCTGTCCATATGCACTGCCAGTGACATGGCCTCATCCAGGGACAATGGGGAGGAATTATAAACCATCATATCTCGTATCTGACTAGAAAGACCCTGGCAAAATTGACTGTGGAGAACTGGGTCATTCCAGGCGGTTTCCACTGCCCAGCATCTGAACTGAGAGCAGTAGTCCTCCACACTACGATTTTCCTGAACCAACCTGTAGACACCATTGATTCAACAACAGTAACATTAATCGGGGTCATCAAAAATGAGCCCCAGAGAAGAAAAAAAAGCGTCAGCTGAGGATAGCACTGGAGAATTCTCAGGCAGAGAAAATGCTCAAGCCTGAGTATCTCCACGAAGCAATGACAGAACAATGCCCACACGTTAACTCTTTCCTCTGGATGAAGGAGGATGGAGATGAAAAAAATTTACAAGAAGAAAGAAAGTTGAAACAATCCGACAAATTTACCTTAGGTTCAGAAAGTGGTTTTAGGTGTAGTAGAACTTGCTTAGTAATGGTTAAACACATGCTGTTGTTGCTGCTTGATATCTGCCACCTCAGATGACAAGGACCACAATTGTGCAATCAAGGTGATCACAGAGTCCATTATCACTTCTCAGCACACAAAAAATGGAGTGGGCTGGTGATAATATTATGCTAGAGTAGCAACTCACTCAGAATAATAGGTAAAGCTAAAAAACTGCAACTGACCCTGCCTGTTCCTGTACTGACTAGAGATCCTGACCCCGCAGTCCCTAGTGGTTCCTGCATGAGCTGAGATAGCCCTAACCACAGACTAGAAGATGGCAACTTGGACCTTTGCTGCCTGAAAGACTTCACGTTCCTCCTAAAGAACTGGAGGGCAGAGCGGAGTGTGAATTACCTGCACGAATTAGAAAATAAAGTATAAAGTACTTACTATTAGATAATATGCAGCCTTTTTTCTAAAAAGAAAAAGAAGATAGGTGCAGAGCACAAAACAGAAACAACAAAGAGATAAACCCTAGCTAGAATTTCACTGTCTGGCTTTAAACTACAGCAGAATGGCTGAACATTCAAAAGAGACTATCACCAGCAGGAAATGCCAACAGGGTGACAGTACATAAAGCTGCTCCAGAAACGTGATAGGGCAGACAAATGAAAACACCTGTGTTATGCTAAAGAGACTGCAGCCAGAAAAGCAGAACCTAAACACAAAGAAAAGGTGTGTCTGCTGTGGCTCGGTGGACAGAGAAAACCACAAAACACAGGCTCAGGGGTTTGAACCTAGGAGCATGACACAAGTATTCTAATTGCAACTTATTGGAAGTCTGAAATGTCATGTTCATGTCACTTGACTAATCTATGAAAAAAGTTTACTTAGTATACCGACTAGAGGAAGCGGTCAGTTGGGAGTTTAAGAAACATGCATAGTTTAAAGAATTATAGTCATGCTACACTCATTAAGTTTCATCTTTCTAATAATGCAACCAACTTATAGAGTTGCACTTAGTACATTTGATTATACACTGCTCAAAAAATAAAGGGAACACTTAAACAACAGAATATAACTCCAAGTAAATCAAACTTCTGTGAAATCAAACTGTCCACTTAGGAAGCAACACTGATTGACAATCAATTTCACATGCTGTTGTGCAAATGGAATAGACAATAGATGGAAATTATTGGCAATTATCAAGACACACTCAATAAAGGAGTGTTTCTGCAGGTGGGGACCACAGACTACATCTCAGTACAATGCTTTCTGGCTGATTTTTTGGTCACTTTTGAATGTTGGTTGTGCTTTCACACTCGTGGTAGCATGAGACGGACTCTACAACTCACAGAAGTTGCTCAGGTAGTGAAGCTCATCCAGGATGACACATCAATGCGAGCTGTGGCAAGAAGGTTTGCTGTGTCTGTAAGCGTAGTGTCCAGAGGCTGGAGGCGCTACCAGGAGACAGGCCAGTACACCAGGAGACGTGGAGGGGGCCGTGGGAGGGCAACAACCCAGCATCAGGACCGCTACCTCCGCCTTTGTGCAAGGAGGAACAGGAGGAGCACTGGCAGAGCCCTGCAAAATGACCTCCAGTAGGCCACAAATGTGCATGTGTCTGCACAAACGGTTAGAAACCGACTCCATGAGGGTGGTATGAGGGCCCAACATCCACAGATGGGGGTTATGCTCACAGCCCAACACCGTGCAGGACGCTTTGCATTTGCCACAGAACACCAGGATTGGCAAAGTCGCCACTGGTGCCCTGTGCTCTTCACAGATGAAAGCAGGTTCACACTGAGCACATGTGAAAGACGTGACAGAGTCTGGAGACGCCGTGGAGAGTGATCTGCTGCCTGCAACATCCTTCAGCATGACTGGTTTGGCAGTGGGTCAGTAATGGTGTGGGGTGGCATTTCTTTGGAGGGCCGCACAGCCCTCCATGTGCTCGCCAGAGGTAGCCTGACTGCCATTAGGTAACGAGATGAGATCCTCAGGCCCCTTGTGAGACCATATGCTAGTTTGGTTGGCCCTGGGTTCCTCCTAATGCAGGACAATGCCAGACCTCATGTGGCTGGAGTGTGTCAGCAGTTCCTGCAAGATGAAGGCTTTGAAGCCATGGACTGGCCCGTCCGTTTCCCAGACTTGAATCCGATTGAGCATATCTGGGACATCATGTCCCGCTCCATCCACCAACGTCACGTTGCACCACAGACTGTCCAGAAGTTGGCAGATGCTTTAGTCCAGGTCTGGGAGGAGATCCCACAGGAGACCATCCGCAACCTCATCAGGAGCATGCCCAGGCGTTGTAGGGAGGTCATACAGGCACGTGGAGGCCACACACAATACTGAGCCTCATTTTGACTTGTTTTAAGGACATTACATCAAAGTTAGATCAGCCTGTAGTGTGTTTTTCCACTTTAATTTTGGGAGTGACTCCAAATCCAGGCCTTCATTGGTTAATAAATTTGATTTCCATTGATGATTTCTGTGTGATTTTGTTGTCAGCACATTCAACTTTGTACAGAACAAAGTATTCAATGAGAATATTTCATTCATTCAGATCTAGGATGTGTTATTTGAGTGTTCCCTTTATTATTTTGAGCAGTGTATATACTATTTGTGTAACTTGGAATGCTATAATGAATTGAATGTGATAGAGTAATTTATGAAATAGAATTATTTTGCTTCACAAACATATTGACAGGCTGGGCATTGTGGTGAGCCACACTTATAATTTCCAGTATATTTCAACCACATCAGCTTGGCTTCATGTTCTGTAAATAGAGTAGTTGATAACAATGATCCTAGAGACCTTTCTTTTTTAAATACAACCACTTTCAAGAACATTAGTCAAGATGCTGACATAAAGCAACACAAGTTCTTCTTAAAACAGGTATCACACAGGTATCTATGTGACTGACGTCCTATGCAAGCCCCATCTGTGTGCATGTTTAATACTACTCAGCCACCCACTCCATGAATTGGTAGGTCTGTGAGTGGCTGTTGCATCAGTATTTTGCACCTGTGCTTCCTCCGCCTTTATCATGGGGGTCTGCTGCATCCTGCTGGTGCATTGGTAATCTGACCTGGTGTTGGCAAGGATTTCCTCTGATGTTTTTTGAATTTTTGTCCTTTTCTGTGAACAAGTTCTTCTTAGGGTATGTGCACACGATGCAGAAATGCTCAGGATTTTTTCCTGAGCGTTTCTGCATCTCTCTGGCAGGAAAAAACGCATGCGGATTGTACATGCGGTTTCCTGCCAGGGACATGCGGAAATGAAGCGGTCTTCACTTTCATTTCCGCATGCGGGTTGACAAGCGCTTCCCAAGCGATTTTAGCATCACTTGGAAAGTGCTTGTCAACTTCACACTATATAAATCCATGCAACCGGCATGGATTTATATAGTGTGTGATGTCAAAAAATAAAAAATAAATCTATACGTTACCCTCTGATGGCCCCCGGTGTCCTGCTTCATCGGTCCTGGCTGCCGGCAGTGAAGACTGTAGGACCTTCCGACGTCAGCGTCACGTGACCCGTCACATGACTCTGACGTCAGCGAAGGTCCTTCTTCATTCAACCGCGAAGTGCCCGGGAAGCCGGCAGGACGCAGCGCGGGCCGTCAGAAGGTGAGAATATATGTATTTTTTATTTTATTCTTTTTTTTTTAATGGTACCTGGGTCTGGATGAGAGTCCTCTCATCCACACCCGGGTACCATCCGCACATTAGACCGCATGAAAAGCGCATCAACATATACAGTGATGCGGATTCCATGCGGTCTAATGCAAGTCAATAGCGGCAAAAGAGCAGCTTTTCCGCAAAATTAATTGACATGCTGCGGATTTTTGACCGCAGCGTTTACGCTGCGGAAAAATCCGCATCATGGGCACAGCACATGCGGATTTCCATTGGGGAACATTGCTGCCCTTCTACCATGCGTTTTTCATGCGTTTCCGCGGCGTTTACGCAACTGCAAAAACGCCGCGGAAACGCATGAAAAACGCATCGTGTGAACTCAGCCTTACCCAAACTTATTTGGTAGTATAGATTACAATATCTCTTGAAAAAGTTATATTCAATTTGGAGATTTTATTAATTTTTTACTTTGACGATATAATAGCTCTGTTCAATTTTTATTAGACACCATGTGGCATATTTATCAAATCTGTCTAATTGTTAAATGGTGGAAAGTTAAACTAAGCAATCTTAAAATGCACCAAATCGATCAATGTGACTCATGTTTTTTGATAAATTTGTGTAATTTTAAAATTGTCTAAACTAAGTTTACATTACCTATTAGTTGGCTTACTTTGTGCCAGAAATTAATGGAACATTGTTGGTGCATTTTTTGATGTACTGTGTCCCATGTTAAGCCATGCCTCCTTTCCGATAAGCCTTGCCCCTCCCCAGCGAGACCAGAACCCCAGTCGGACAAGTCGTAAAAAGTGTCTTTAACATATGATAAATATGGTGAAAGTCATTAAAGACAGCTTTTTTGTGCAAATTAGACCAGAATTCTGGTACATTTAGCTTGATAACTATGCCCTAATGTTTACAGCACAGTCGAGTATCAATTCAAGGTACAAGTGCTTCTCACTAAATTAGAATATCATCAAAAAGTTAACTTATTTCAGTTCTTCAATACAAAAAGTGACACTCAAATATTATATAGAGCCAATGAAAACACAAAAGTCATTTTCTCAGTAAATTAGAATACTTAATAACAACAGCTTGAAAAATGAAAAAAATCTGAAATGTTGGCCTACTGAAATGTATGTTCAGTAAATGCACTCAATACTTGGTCGGGGCTCCTTTTGCATCAATTACTGCACCAATGCGGTGTGGCATGGAGGCGATCAGCCTGTGGCACTGCTGAGGTGTTATGGAAGCCCAGGTTGCTTTGATAGCAGCCTTCAGCTTTTCTGCTTTGTTGGGTCTGGTGTCTCTCATCTTCCTTTTGTCAATACCCCATAGATTCTCTATGGGGTTAAGGTCAGGCGAGTTTGCTGGCCAATCAAGCACAGTGATACTGTTGTTTTTAAACCAGGTATCGGTACTTTAGGCAGTGTGGACAGGTGCCAAGTCCTGCTGGAGAATGAGATTTCCATCTCCAAAAAGCTTATCGGCAGAGGGAAGCATGAAGTGCTCTAAAATTTCCTGGTGGATGGCTGCGCTGACTTTGGTCTTGATAAAACACAGTGGACCTACACCAGCAGATGACATGGCTCCCCAAACCATCACTGATTGTGGAAACTTCACACTAGACCTTTAGCAGCTTGGATTGTATGCCTCTCCACTCTTCCTCCAGACTCTGGGACCTTGATTTCCAAATGAAATGCAAAATTTTTGTCTTTGGCCCAGGTAAGACGCTTCTGGCATTGTCTATTGGTCATGAGTGGCTTGGACACAAGAAATGTGACACTTGTAGCCCATGTCCTGGATACGTCTGTGTGTGGTGGCTCTTGAAGCAAGGACTCCAGCAACAGTCCACTCCTTGTGAATCTCCCCCAAATTTTTAATGGGCTTTTCTTAAAAATCCTTTCAAAGCTGCGGTTATCCCTGTTGCTTGTGCACCTTTTTCTACCACACTTTTTCCTTCCACTCAACTTTCCATTAATATGCTTGGATACAGCACTCTGTGAACAGCCATCTTCTTTAGCAATGACCTTTTGTGGCTTACCCTCCTTGTGGAGTGTGTCAATGACTGCCTTTTGGACATCTGTCAAGTCAGCAGTCTTCCCCATGAGGTGGAGCCTACTGAAACAGACTAAGGGACCTTTTTAAACGCATCGTAAGACTTTGCCGGTGTTTTTTGTTAATTATTCTAATTTACTGAGATACTTCTGGGCGAAACTTCTGAGTGGGATCCTAATCAGGTAACCCTGATTACAAAAATAGTGGCGCATCCAGATAGTGGATGTAGGAGAACCTCAGCAGATGACAGCGCTGTTACTGAAAATAATCTCTATATAAAGACCAACACTGCTATTACCGCCATATGATAACATATTGCTAGATACCAGTCCTGTAGAACATGTAAGAGATCACAGCACAGTTATATATAGTATATAGTAACTTACAGGTGACGTTCTTTCTGATTAAATTGTTTACTTTTCCCGTCTTTTCCATCTGGCCCAGACCGACACGACGACTTCTCTATCCAGGACTCAGAGTTTCAAGTCTGCAGAGATCACAACAAAGACACATTTGATTCCTTATATTTCAGGCCCCGTCCCCATCTATTCCCAACCTGTACAAACACCTTTCTGCTGATCCTCCAATACTGAGCCTCTGTTGCTGTACATGTCCATATTACTGCACCTTCTGTGTGCTCTCAAGATGGTAAAACAACCCTCTAGAATATAGTAATGCAGTGTGCAAGTGCCCTAGAAAACAGTGACCACATTTTGTCCCCTAGAAAGTAATAATTAGAGATGAGCGTTGTTCGACTCGAACTGTTCGCCAATCTCAAATTCGAGCTGTTTTGGGCGGTGTTCGAGCCGTTCGGCGAACACGAACGATTTGAGAAAAATTCGGCTGTTCGAGGTTATGTTCGATAACTGTTCGTGCACCAAAATCATAACTGGATTTTTTCTCAGTAATGATGAAAATTAATGTTAATACGCAGTTTGAGTGTACAGCGGGGCGGGGGGAGGGGCAGGGGATGGATCTCTGCAGGAACAATGAAGATCTCCATTTTTTTTTCTCTTTCCCGCATTTGCAGTGGGGAGGTGCAATCTGTCAGCCTATCAGCAGCGCACACACGGAGCGAAGTGCTTTTTTTCACACAAGCAAGGGCATGTGTGATTGGCAGTGTATGTCACATGTCCTTGCCCTATAAGACCAAGCCATTTTCCCCGTCGCCACCATTTTCTCACTGCTGCAGCTGCGTGTTAGACGGCACCGCTGTTGCTGTGTGCGCTATACCTTGTTAATTTCAAGCCAATTTTCGCACAAATCTACAGATAGCTTGGGAGTAGGGAATAGTTGTGATTGCAGTCCTTTTAAGGACTAGGTTACAGCATTTTCTACGACTTTTATCAGGCAGGTCTGTGCTCTTAAATAGATAGATTGTGGGAGTAAAGACTAATTGTAATTGCAGTCCTTTTCAGGACTAGGTTACATCAGTTCCTATCAGTTTTTGCCAGGCAGGTCTGTGCCAGTGCTGTGCAAGTTTTTTTCACAGCATTTGGCTGAATCTAGCAAAGCTAATCCTTTTTGGCCTATTGCAGAGTGTGTTAGTCAGTGGAGTAGCCTATCTGTGTTGCAAGATATACCACCTGTGTATAGAATACCAATTTTTTTACTGCACCTAGTGAAGTAAAATCTTTTGGGCATAGCATCATTCTATTAGTCCATCTATACTGACCTCCATCAGGTTGCAAATTGAATATAATTTTTTTCTGCATCTAGCTCTGAAAAAATATTTGGGCTTCTAGCAGTGTGCGGGACTTGTTCTATTAGTCCATCTATACTGACCTCCATCAGGTTGCAAACTGAATATAATTTTTTTCTGCATCTAGCTCTGAAAAAATATTTGGCCTTCTAGCAGTGTGTGGGACTTTCTCTATTAGTCCATCTATACTGACCTCCATCAGGTTGCAAATTAAAAATAATTTATATCTACATCTAGCTATGAAAAAATATTTGGCCTTCTAGCAGTGTGTGGGACTTTCTCTATTAGTCCATCTATACTGACCTCCATCAGGTTGCAAATTAAAAATAATTTTTTGTCTGCATCTAGCTCTGAAAAAATATTTGGCCTTCTAGCAGTGTGTGGGACTTTCTCTATTAGTCCATCTATACTGACCTCCATCAGGTTGCAAACTGAATATATTTTTTTTCTGCATCTACCTCTGAAAAAATATTTGGGCTTCTAGCTGTGTGTGGGACTTGTTCTATTAATCCATCTATACAGACCTCCATCAGGTTGCAAACTGAATATAATTTTTTTCTGCATCTACCTCTGAAAAAAGTATTTGGGCTTCTAGCTGTGTGTGGGACTTGTTCCATTAGTCCATCTATACTGACCTCCATCAGGTTGCAAACTGAATATAATTTTTTTCTGCATCTAGCTCTGAAAAAATATTTGGCCTTCTAGCAGTGTGTGGGACTTTCTCTATTAGTCCATCTATACTGACCTCCATCAGGTTGCAAATTAAAAATAATTTTTATCTGCATCTAGCTCTGAAAAAATATTTGGCCTTCTAGCAGTGTGTGGGACTTTCTGTAACGGGTCTGGGAGGCGGAACCTCTGAGCTACTATACAAGGGGGCGGTCCTTGTAAGGGAGCGGGTGGCGACCAGGCAGGCAGTCACAGCAGGTGACCGGGACAGTCTCTGGGTGTACGGGCAGGAGGTCACGGCAAGTGACCGGGACAGTCTCTGGATGAACGGGCTGGAGGTCACGGCAAGTGACCGGGGCAGTCTCTGGGTGAACGGGCTGGAGGTCACGGCAAGTGACCGGGGCAGTCTCTGGGTGAACGGGCTGGAGGTCACGGCAAGTGACCGGGGCAGTCTCTAGGTAAAGGGTAGGTACGACCTGTGATGGCTGAACCTCCAGGTAGGCTAGCAAGGCAGATGGAGGATGTGTGCTCCCAGGTGAGCAAGCGAGAGTCTCTGGAATAGCAGGTGGTCACAGCACGTGACGGCGAAGCCTCCAGGTAGGCAAGCAGGCAGGTAGCGGAGAAGCGCTCCCAGGTGAGCGGGCAAGAGTCTCTGGAATAGCTGGTGGTCACAGCACGTGACGGCGGAGCCTCCGGGCAGGCAAGCAGGCAGGTAGCGGAGAAGCGCTCCCAGGTGAGCGGGCAAGAGTCTCTGGAATAGCTGGTGGTCACAGCACGTGACGGCGGAGCCTCTGGGCAGGCAAGCAGGCAGGTAGCGGAGGAGCGCTCCCAGGTGAGCGGGCAAGCTGGTCCATAGACAGACTGACAGGAGTAGAAAGGCAGACCGTCGGACCTCAGGCTAGCAAGCAGGCAGGTAGCTGATGTGCGCTCCCAGGTGAGCGGGCAAGCTGGTCCTTAGACAGACTGACAGGAGTTGTAAGGCAGACCGTCGGACCTCAGGCTAGCAGGCAGGTAGTAGGAATAACAGGCAGGAAACAGACAGCAAACTGGCAGGACTCTGGCAGGAATCAGGCAGGTAACTGGCAGGTAACTGGCAACGGGACCTGAGGGCTGAAGCAGAGTAGAACAGTGCAACAACATTGCTCGGGCACCTCCATTTTGGAGGAGGTGCCTTATATATGGTGAAGTCCTCCGGCCATTGGCC
The DNA here is from genome assembly GCF_046119375.1 of Phyllobates terribilis. Classification (NCBI taxonomy): domain Eukaryota; kingdom Metazoa; phylum Chordata; class Amphibia; order Anura; family Dendrobatidae; genus Phyllobates; species Phyllobates terribilis. Next base: position 341,584,907 of record NW_027362762.1, on the reverse strand, counting down.
GGGGACTCCTTAGGACGACGCGCGCGGCCCCTTTAAGAGGAAGGGAGAGCGCGCGCGCCCTAAGCACAGTGGCCGGGAAGGAGCGCGCGCTGCCAGCAGAGCGGGAGGAGGACGCCGGGCATGAAGCAGGGAGGTGAGGGGAACAGCGTCCCTGCCTAGCAGAGGGCAGGGACGCCGGCGCTACACTTTCTCTATTAGTCCATCTATACTGACCTCCATCAGGTTGCAAACTGAATATATTTTTTTTCTGCATCTACCTCTGAAAAAATATTGGGCTTCTAGCAGTGTGTGGGACTTTCTCTATTAGTCCATCTATACTGACCTCCATCACGCTGCAAATTCAAAATAATTTTTTGTCTGCATCTAGCTCTGAAAAAATATTTGGCCTTCTAGCAGTGTGTGGGACTTGGTCTATTAGTCCATCTATACTGACCTCCATCAGGTTGCAAATTAAAAATAATTTTTATCTGCATCTACCTCTGAAAAAATATTTGGGCTTCTAGCTGTGTGTGGGACTTGTTCTATTAGTCAATCTATACTGACCTCCATCAGGTTGCAAACTGAATATAATTTTTTTCTGCATCTAGCTCTGAAAAAATATTTGGCCTTCTAGCAGTGTGTGGGACTTTCTCTATTAGTCCATCTATACTGACCTCCATCAGGATGCAAATTAAAAATAATTTTTTGTCTGCATCTAGCTCTGAAAAAATATTTGGCCTTCTAGCAGTGTGTGGGACTTTCTCTATTAGTCCATCTATACTGACCTCCATCAGGTTGCAAACTGAATATATATTTTTTCTGCATCTACCTCTGAAAAAATATTGGGCTTCTAGCTGTGTGTGGGACTTGTTCTATTAATCCATCTATACAGACCTCCATCAGGTTGCAAACTGAATATAATTTTTTTTTGCATCTATCTCTGAAAAAATATTTGGGCTTCTAGCTGTGTGTGGGACTTGTTCTATTAATCCATCTATACAGACCTCCATCAGGTTGCAAACTGAATATAATTTTTTTCTGCATCTACCTCTGAAAAAATATTTGGGCTTCTAGCTGTGTGTGGGACTTGTTCTATTAGTTCATCTATACTGACCTCCATCAGGTTGCAAACTGAATATAATTTTTTTCTGCATCTAGCTCTGAAAAAATATTTGGCCTTCTAGCAGTGTGTGGGACTTTATCTATTACTCCATCTATACTGACCTCCATCAGGTTGAAAATTAAAAATAATTTTTTGTCTGCATCTAGCTCTGAAAAAATATTTGGCCTTCTAGCAGTGTGTGGGACTTTCTCTATTAGTCCATCTATACTGACCTCCATCAGGCTGCAAATTAAAAATATTTTTTATCTGCATCTACCTCTGAAAAAATATTTGGCCTTCTAGCTGTGTGTGGGACTTGTTCTATTAGTCCATCTATACTGACCTCCTTCAAGTTGCAAACTGAATATAATTTTTTTCTGCATCTAGCTCTGAAAAAATATTTGG